>NC_058037.1:14295150-14602025 GCF_019176455.1 Solea senegalensis | reverse complement strand
TAACGATTATTTTCGTAATCGATTCATCTGGCGTTTATTTTCTCGATGAATTGGTAGTAATAGTTAATAGATAGTAATAGTTGGTCCATAAAATATCAGAAAACCTTAAATGTTGATCGGAGTTTGTCAAACCTGGATGATGTTCTAAAATGTCTTGTTTTGTCCACAAACCCAATTGATTAACATTTAATGATTCCTTTGTTATCCAGAGCAAATAAATTAAGAAAATGCTCGCATGTAGGGAGCTTAAAAAATCAGAAAGCTTTGCACCAATTAATCGATTCATTGTTTCAGCTCTAGTCATTTTCATTACAAACATACTTAAGTTCATCTTGTCCGCACTGTTTTTGGAGCTAATTGCCCCCGGGGTCTGGCACACTGCTTTAAGAGTGTGACGGGGGTAGCACTTTACGAGCACAGCCTGCTAATGCACCACAGATATAAGCATAGAACTAAAACGGTAGCAAGCTACACTAGAGCAAAGACATTTACTCGATTATAATTGGGTTACTAAATTAATCATGAACTGTTTTGGTAATCGATTAATTGGTTTGAGTGTTTATTAAATAAACAAAACATTTTTTTTTGTTTTTTCAGCTTCTTAAATGTGTTTGCTCCATATACTAATAAATCATTGAAATTGAATTGGTTTGTGGGCAAAACTAACAACAATTTCCAGGTTTGATTAACTCTGATCAACATTTTCTGGACCAAAACAACAGCCGATAAGAATCAGGAAGTGAATGCTGGTAACCATATCAAAGATCTCTTTTCTGCCCTTACTGACTAAAACACAAGCCTGAAGTTTTCAAACAAAGACGGAGCCTGCAGTGTTTTCAAACATCTCTGTTGTCGGGGCCCCTAAAACACGAGGGTATTATGGATGGCAGGCATATGAGAGCAGAATGTATGTATATTTTTAAATGAAAACACATTATTTGCTTTGCAGCCCTCCATTTTATGCAAATATACTCTGCTCTGTGAATAAAGGCGTCACAGTGGTTGTGTGGTTAGTACTGTTATCAAGAAGGTTCTGGGATCAGACCTGCCGGACTGCAGCATCCTCTTTGTACAAAGTTTGTTTTTCCTCCTTGTACCCATGTGGATTTTCTCTTGGCACGCCAGCCTCTCTCCCCGCAGCCCAACAACATGCTGCTCAGGTTAATTGGTACCTCGACACTTCCTGTTGCAAGTGTCAGTGTTTGTTTTTCTGTAAATGTTGAATCTTATACACGGGTAACCTGCTCCAGGTGTACACTGCTGCAGCTCAGTGAAAAGCTGGGTCCCCCGTGACCTTCATCTGCGAGAGGCATCATAGATAATGAATGGATGAACTGTTTGAGTGACAGCCACATGAGAGCCACTTGTGCAGCTTTTACTACACCCCATCTTTTTCTGGCTTCCCAGCTCTCGCACTCCTGCAGTTTAATTTGCCTCTCTTCCTAAAGCTTGCCTGGTACCCAAAAACTTCTCCTCAGTCTACCGCAGATCCTTTTGTTTTGTGGATATTTTCTCCTATTGTATCAACATTTAGGCATGGACAACTATATTTATGAAGGAGGAGCATCTTCCTCCTCCACTTTGGGAGGGGGGGGAGAGAAAGTGCAGCAGTTGCAGGCAGGGTCAGCAGTACATTGTTTAGCTGACCACTGATACAGGATTTGACACGATGCTCGCAGTGTGCCGTCATTCTCCCACTCTAACTGTGTCATCTCTCAAAGACAATTTCCCTAATGTATTCTATGCGACAGATGACCTATCTCTGTGATATCATTTACGCTGCTCTCCCACAACAATGGGGGACTTCAGGGAGCACGAAGGCTTGCTCCTCATGAAATGACATTGCCCTGAGGGTATGAGCATCCCAGACACGGCTGTCCAAGTGTGACAGATGTGTCATTTTTCTCCAGGTATGCTTTTGATTCCAAATTATCAACTTATTATTAACATCTTCCCCTTTTTTTTTTTTTCACCTCTTGGAGCTCCAGTCATTTGAGCCTCCCCCCACTATGATCGTCTCTCATCAGTTGAATTCCAGAGAGGGAGAGAGGTTTGCCTCCAGGGCTCATTTGTGCATGCATGTCCCCTCCTGCCAGTACAGCTGACCTGAGAGCGGAGCCTGTGACCTCACGGAGGAGTCTTGCAATTATTGTAGATGTGAAATGAAAAATATGTTGTGACACTACGTGCGTGCCCGGCAGTGATGACAAACCGTTAAATGTCCATTTGAAAGAAACACCGAAAGCATTGTATTCATGAAAACTCAGGCCATGCTGCTCATAGACTCTATGGTGTAGTTACTCACACTTACTTTTCCCTTTTTTGACTGGATAGCACAGGCTACTTACTGTACTAATACTACAGTCAATTTTATTATGGCCACTTTATGGGATTCATTTTTAATAGACGCACCATATTGAATTATAGAACACATCGCACTTTCCTCTGTTAAGGGGAAATTGCCTCTGTTTTGTAAGGTCTCTGATGTCAGATGGTAGTGATGATGATACTGCTGGCAAGTAGCAACTGGTTCTCCGTGTGTGTGTGTGTGTGTGTGTGTGTGTGTGTGTGTGTGTGTGTGTGTGTGTGTGTGTGTGTGTGTGTGTGTGTGTGTGTGTGTGTGTGTGTGTGTGTGTGTGTGTGTGTGTGTGTGTGTGTGTGTGTGTGTGTGTGTGTGTGTGTGTGTGTGTGTGTGTGTGTGTGTGTGTGTCTCTCTTCTGACGAGACTGTTTTGAAAAGAATTGTTTACAGATGGTTGTTCCTGACAGACATGGAAACTTGAGGACATGACAGTGCACAGTTTATTGAGCTTGAACAGACAGAGTATGTTGAACTGAGCTATGAGCTTGTTTTTGCTTTGCCATTTAAGTCCTGAACCCATCTACGAAATGTCTGAAGGAGTTTTGCATTTAATCCAGTTTGGGCTGCAACGATTAATTGATTATTAATTAAATGATTCATTTGGTTGTGTGTTTTTGATGGTTCTGAATTTTCAGCTTCTTAAATGTGAATATTTTCCTTTTGCTCCATATAACAAAGAAATCTAAGAATTATTTTATTATGCATCTTTTTTAGGGATTAATGTAATATAGTATCCAGTATCTGTATTGGTCCAACGAAAGATGTACCCTTCCAACGTTGTGCATACCTCTTTTTTTTTTTACGTTTGCCATGGACACAAAAGTATTGGAAATATAGGATTTCACTGAAGCAATCCACTGACCAATCTTTCATTTTGGTCGTCCAAACTTTTTGACTGTGACATTTTAATGAAACTCCCTGTGGAGTCCCAAGAACAGGAAATGAGTCATATCTCCATAACATTTTTGTCTGAGTAAAATTGTTCTGTGGGTAGATAAGACCTCAGCGTACATTTGTGCAGTGCCCCCCCCCGTTTGATATGCCTCTACGTTACCCGAAGAAGTGCAGCTTGACGCTGTGTCTATGCTTTGTATTATTTTTATCACTTTTGGCGCATTTCCACCGGCTCTACTCGCCTCGCCATGGCACAGTTTAAGTAGCGTTTCCACTAGCATTGTACCTGGTACCAGGTACTATTTTTAGTACCTGCTCAGGCGAGGTTCCAAAAGTGTGCTGAGTAGGTACTATGCGATGATTGGTCAGACTGCCGGCCACTGACTAGCCAGAGTGCCGTCACAGGAAGAGACGTCCCACACACAAATCAAGTGTGTGTGCGTGCGTGCGTTGCGTATAAAACGAAGTCACCGCAGTTTCACTCAGCCGTGCAGTGATGACTCCGCCCACGTTAAGTAGGTACTTTTTTGTTGTCGAGAAGCAACCTAATTGTGGTGAGGCGAGTAGAGCCGGTGGAAATACGCCATTTGACAGTGGAGGCACTGTTTCTTTCCAGTACAGTATGTTGCTTCACTTGAAGGGGGAGGCATTACTTGTGGTTTGTTGCAACTGCAAAAAAGGCTGATTTCCTGTTTGTAACAGGATGGAGAGTACATCTTATTTCTAGTTAATGAGGCTGGTAACCAATATTTAGAACTGATATAAATTTCAGCACAACACTTTTGAATGTCTATCGAAACTTGCATCATTGAGATCAAAATAAATGAATATAATGAGACATACAATGATGAAAAATGCTGATCAAACAACTGCTTATTTCATTTACTAGAACGCAACAAAGTTTGTTGTAAAACCTGTTGGGCAAACAACCACTGCTAGTTATGATACACCACATAATCGATTTGTAAAATGACAATATTTCTCATGAACATGCTTCTAAGTAATAGTGAAAGTGATTGTGAAGCCATTTCCTGAAACTCACTTCTCCCTCCAGAGATTAAAACCACACGGTCTATTGTTTTTTTGTTTTGTTTTCAAAAAAAAAAAAAAAAATCCCTTGATATTTATTCATTCAACAAACATATTCAGTTAAAATTGTTAATGTGTTCAATTGAGTAATTGTTATTGGTTACATGGAGACAGATTTTCACTTAAGAACCACAAATTAAATTTCAGGACAAAGCAAAGTTGTTTACATTGAAAAGTTTTATTGACATTCATGTAACAAGTCTGTTAGATGCTTTAGTGACAAATACCAAATGCCAACCTACCTTCACAACCATGTTTAACCACAGTCTGTCTGTCTGTCTGTTTTGTCTTGCAGTAACAGAGTGGGGTGACGATGTACGGCCCATCTCTGAAGAGGAAGCCATGGTCATCGTCAACCACCAGTCCACGGGAGACGTGTGCACACTCATGATGTGCCTGCAAGACAAGGGCACGGTAGGAAGAAGGAGAAATTTGTTTTTATTCAGTATTATATATTCAGTCCTATATTCTTGGAAAAGTTGAAAGAGTTGACGTCAGTATAATTGGAAGCCATGCAGATGTGTGGACCCACAGGGCATTGGCTGCTGCATGACCGTGTTTACATCACTTCATCTACACCTGAAATTCAATGAGGATAGCACTTGACTACTTGAACGTACACAACACGTGTTTAAAATGGCTTTCGGTCGAACCATATCTGTAGGTGAGCGTCGTGACTGTACTTAAACCAAGTCAGTCCTCTCTGCAGTCTGTTATTATAGACACCTGTGCATGTACTGAAGAAAAGACTAATAAATAAAGACAACTTAACACTATAACACAGCTTCATGAATGGTTACTATCTGTTGCTAATCATCTGTTTTAGTTTTGGTTGTTGTCATGGACCTGTGCAGACAAGACAAAAATGTCAACATGATTACCGTAAAAGTAGGAGTGGTTTAATCATGTCTTATTGATTTTACTCACTGACGTTTTGATCATCCCTTGAGAAGGAAGTTTGTCGAAAAGCTAGCACGACAGTACTTTTTTGTAAAAGTCAAAAGAGTCGAGTCAGATGAGACTGACAGCAGCACAAAGGCAGCACTGTGGTTTGCTGTATTCAAATTACAAAATGTGAGATCATGGGTTTTTTTTTCTGTTACAGCCAGTAACAGATGTGTAAAGTCTAAAGCGGTGGCTGCTTTGCATTCTTTCACACTCATTATTTTGAACAGGCAGGGAAGTGGAACATTTGCACACACGCCTCGCTCTCTTTCAATAAGATATGAATGAAATTAGGACTATGGAATACTGATCTTCACGTGGAGACATGTCGTGTACACCCAAAGAGTGATTATAATTTGAAATACTCAAATGACATCAGCAATTAGAGGTAATTGGAGTTGTAAAAGTAATAAAAAATGTCCACTTCTTGATTGTGTCTGGCCTGTAAGCAATACAGTATTTCATTGTTGTAAAACAAAAAAAAAAGGTTTTAATATATAGTAAAATTTTACTATATATAGTAAAATTATAGTTAATTTCCCCAAGGGAACCTCCCAAAGGGATCAATAAAGTCGTCTGTCTGTCTGTCTGTCTGTAAAATATGCACTTTATCCACAATATTATGTGCATTTTCAACTGTTTTCTCTGAGAGGTTTTTGGTAGAGGGGAAATATGCTCAGTCAGAGCTGGGAGTGACGTCACCTCAGAGTCGATTGTATTCTGGTTGTTGTTAGCAATATTAGTTGATAACAGTGCCCTATGTGTTATTAGCATGTGGAGCAGACCACACAGTGTTACATGTCCAGGTTAAAATCTTTCTAGTGTTATGTGAATGACTAACTTAATATTAATAACTTAATACTAACTTAATACCGTAAAAGTAGGAGTGGTTTAATCATTGATGTGAGTAGCAGCCATCTGAAATCTGTCCAGGTCAAACTCGGAAATTCCAACTTCCTACACCTGGAATGCACTACAAGTATAATTAACAATAGGATATGTTCGAGACATAGGGTTGTGCGTTTGATTTAAAAGGATGAAGAGTAACTCTACAAGCTCTTCTACAAATGCTTTAACTGTAAAGTTGATGTATTACAAAGGGTATAAATCCAGAGGATTGTCAGCAGATGTCAGTTTGAAAAGAGAGAGAGAAAAAAGAAATCAATTATCTCACTACGTTGAAAACTCACTCTGTCCTGAACAAATCATCCTGGGGATTGGCTGCACATTTTTTTTAGGCTGGAGGAGGCAACAGGGGTTGCTACTGCACTAGAGTTACACATCACAAACATGATGACATGATCTGCCTCAACAACTGCATCCGTTGCCCAGTTTATCCGCTTAGCACAGGGTGGAACAGTAAGCCAAAGCTCCACGAGTGTATGTCATGAGGGAGCAAGCGGTTAGAGGGGGTGGTATCATTTTGGGGCGCTGGGGCCAAAGCCAAAATCCTGTGCTATTAGAGCTGTCACAGTATTGATGCCTTATTTCTTACTGCACAAATTTGCAAAGCCGTTCATATGATATTAACTGCCATGCATTTACTATAAGCTGCCCTGAGTTTCCCTGAGGTGCTGTTGCAGGGTAGTTGCTTGTTTACAGGTATTTGCAGTTATCATTTATAAAAAAAAAAAAAAAGGTATATCTTGACCATCTGTGAACTGTCTACATTGGAAAACACACATAAAATATTACAAGTTGAGTAAAAGTAAATCATGAAGTAACAAATCAGTCGATGCACAGAAGCCATCATCTCGGTTTCTGCAGTTGATCTGACAGGAGCGCACGCACGCTGCTACAGGTGTCACCAGCAAAACCTGTCCACTTAGCCCCGACAGCAGTCACCAGAGTGGCAGCAAAAACTGCCTTTTTACACCAAGTATGTCTATCTACATTTATCATTGAAAAGCAGGCGGGCATGTGGAGAACCACAGTGCCAAAGCATTGCCATCATCCTCCTAAATAATGCATCTGATCTGAATTGGGAGACTGACAGTTTGTCAAGGTTCACAGTCATCCAGGTCATAGTCACCTTCCATAGTTGGCTAAGGGCAACTGCACATGCTTCACTTAGGTTAAAAAGTTAAGTTACATGAGTTCAATTTTCAACTTAGTAGTATTGAAATAACCACGACAGCACTGTGTTATTGCTTACAGGAAGATGTGGACTTATTAAAATTTGCTACAGATATTTATTGTATCCTTTTCCCCCTTTTTTTCAGGTGGTACGAAAAATGATGTGGTTGATGGACCATGTGTTTAAATACACCAATTTTGGCCTAGTGTCCTTGATCCATGGGGACTTCTTCATCAGACAGGTAAGAGACTTCCGATTCCCATGGGTGGTTTCAGTGGGTTCATTTTTTTTGTTTGTTTTTGTAATGGCAGCTTATTTCCCCAGTGAATTTTAACAAACCCACACTATGCACTTTGACACACTATACATATTTATGTCCAGGAAGATGCCCAGTAGTTTTTTTTTTTGCGTTGTTGTTATATTAGGCTCATGACTACATCAGCTGTTGCGTCGGAAGATGAAAGGATATTTGCCACACTTGTCGACACCTTGGTTTTCTCTCTGAACGTCTGAGGATTAAAACAAAGACCTTGAGGTCATGATCCAACTTGTTGCTCCTGCTGGATGGTTTTCACAGAGCTCTGTAAAAGTGGAATCGCTGTCCATATGCTTGGCCCAGCAAGACAGGAGATAATGTTTGTGGTTGTCCTACAGCCATGTTCTCCTTTAAAAAAACAAACATATATATATAACAGCAGTGGACAGTCATGTGGGAGGGCTGCTTCGCCCTGCTGGGTCAAACTGACCCTTTTGTTGTAGAGGCAACAGGAAAAGAACAGCCTGCACTGACAGGCCTACACATGGAGCTAACAGGACCAGGGAATTCCTGAAATACCATGGTAGTGTATGTACTAAGGCTGAACAATTAATTGCATTGTGGTTTGAATCTTTAATGCTATGAATACTGAACTGAAACCTCTCTTTAAAATATCAAGTCACATCACAATGTCAATATCTGAAAAATGTTATATTTTCCCCAAATCATTCATCCCTAATATTTACTATTTCATAGATTCAAACAAAATGGAGCATGACCGCACGGAATTCTGTGCTGCATTTCTATTTATTTGTATAGAACATAGTTGAAAATATAAATTGCCGCATTTGTGTCCTTTCAAATTGCAGTTATATTTTAAAATGATTAACTGTTCAGCCCAGTTTTTTTTCAGTTAAGCAAATAAAAATTGAATCCGCTTTACAACAAGCCAACACAGTCTCCTGTTTGTGTCCACAGTGCAGGATGGTTTGTGTTTGTTTTTCTCCTGCAAAATCTGGAAAATCAAACATGACCGAAACCTCTTTTATTGCTGGATTTTTGTGAAGCACTGTTGCAAAAGACTTGCAATTCTCCACTGCAACACTTTCGTGTGTTATGAATATATTCAAAAATATAACACTACTAAAAATACCACAACTAAATACAGCGCAGACGTTCACTTTAATGATCAGTTTCAGCACAGGTAGAGTGGAAAAGTCCTGCGTTTCTTGCTTCGTGACATCAGTTTGATATTTACAGGCAGCTGCGAGCGAGCATTAGCAACCCAGTGGGGTCATTTGCCAAAGTCACAGCAGTCACATTCACTGCAGCAGGTGCACATTCAGTGTAACTATTGACGTCACGGTTTATGTGATTGTTGCTACGTTTTTAGAAACATATGGAAAAACCCCAAATTACAATTACACTGTATTTGCTCAGCCAGAAAGAACACATCCGTTCAAATATGTGAGGCTGTAGATGTTCGATGGGGCCTCATTTTTGGCACCACGACCAAATGCGTATATCATAACCTGATGTCAAATGACAGATGGTGTAAATGTGTTTGTCCACATTTGTTTTTTTTTTGCTGTCAGATGATGAATGAAAAAGCCCCACGCGCTCCCGTATTCTTGTCCCATCTCAACTTAATTGAGGTGCAGAAACGGGGTGGCAGGAGGGAATTATGTATTTTTTTTTCGGGGTCATGGAAATGCTTTGCTGTGGAATTTCACATCCACGACTGTGCCAACGGCGAGGTGCCATGTGTCTGCTAACAGCCAGGCAGACTGCAGTGGAAGGCCTGAGCAGGCTCGTTCATTTCTGCCATCTTCCTCTTTGTCTGACCCCCCTGTGGCATTTGTGCGTCTGCGTTCCTGACATCCTTCCCCAGAATACTTCACACATCCACTCAGCGCAGCGAGCGTCTCAGCTGCCAAAGCATCTGGTGTCCTCTGAATCTGGCAGATACGTCTCTATCATCTTTATGTAAAGAACAACAGAGCGCTCTGTGATGGCACTCGCTCAGTAACCCATAGTACTGTGCGTTTGGCCGTTTTCAACCTTTTTTAAAAAAAATTCTAAAAAACCTTGCAATTGGATGTGTCACTAAAAAATGTATAGAAAATATTACTGGCTGTATCATGAATCCGCTCAAATAATGTGAGTCACATCAGTTGCTATTGGCCCGTTCACATGGTTTTATTTTTAAAAATCCAAACTTCAGTTTTACACGTGACCACAAACATGAGTGGGGGCATAGATGCACATGTTTTGTTTTAGTTTTTAAGAAGAAGTTACACAGAAGTTGTATTATTGTCACCTGGTAAAAGAATGATAAGATACATGCTTGTAAGAGGAAATTATATTTATTTTTAGCTAACATGAAATGCTTTAACATAGAATACAGACTAGTTTTTAAGCTTGTAGGCTCAAATTTTCATCAGCTTTATTTATGACCACCCGCAGTCTCTGCATTATGCTTACTCCACTTGTTTATCTGTATTTTATGAATATTCCTGCTTCCGTATGACTAAAGCATGTGGGGAGCGCAGCTGTGGCAAAGCTGTGCACTCGTGAAATGGGTGGTCTGAGCTCAGACCTTCAGCTGTGGATAAACTTGACAGATCCATCTCCAGGTCCACAGACAGAACACATTCATTCATTTAAAAATAATAATATTAATTTGCAGGGTACATTTACTTTACTTGGCTCCCACAGTGAAGCCAGAGCAACTCTGTCAAGGTCATGGATATGTTTGAGTTTTGAGTATTCTGTGTATTAGTTCTTCACAGAGTTTTGGTTTTGGCAAATTTACTTAAAGTTTTATTACCTTTTGGTTGTGTTGTAAGCTGTGTTACTACACACATACGACATACATACAAATGAAAGGCACACGTGTGCTCACGTGATTCTCACAGAGCTCTGCTAATGCATTTTAAATGGCTTTCGATCAGGCCTATCTTAAAAAAAATCAATCGAGTTCCTTCTCGTCCTGTCTTTGCTAATACTCCTAATGTCATCAAGGCCGTAATTTTTTGCATCTGTTTGTGCCATTAATGGTTCTGTAGCAGCTAACTACTCATTTGTGTTAGTTTTTTTTTCTAATGTTTGGTTGCTAACAAACAAGACATTCTTGGAAGTTAATATATTTATCATAGACTTAAATTGTGTATTTATTTTATTATTAAATACAACTGTTGGAGATGACTGCACTTGTAGAAATAATGCATCTCCTACTATACATTTCTATGTATCTTGTTTTAATCTTCTTTTTTTGTTGGGTTGTTCCAACAGGGTAAAGCGCACAGAGACAAGCAGTTGGTCTATCTGAAGGATCACCTAGAAAAATACTACCACAGCCGCGACAGGAAGTGGATAGTGCTGTTCCCTGAAGGCGGCTTCCTGCGCAAACGGCGGGAAACCAGCCAGTTATTTGCCAAGAAGAATTCACTTCCGCACCTGACCCATGTCACGTTGCCTCGTCTTGGGGCCACACACATTATCCTGAAAACCCTGGCTGCCCAGCAGGAGAATGGCAGCGTGGCTATGGAGTCTCTGACCTCTAACCAGATAGGTAACCCATGCAAAAACAGACCACAGTTTTATCCTTTCTATTCTTTGAGGCTATAGATGGTTGGTGCTGACTGACAGTTAGGGCTGCAACGACTATTCGATTGTTACTCGATTACTAAACTGATCGAGTAATAATCGATTTGTCAAACTATTTTGATAATCAATTAATCGGTTTGAGTGTTTTTTTTAAGTATTAAAACAAGTTGTTGTATTTTTCCGCTGCTTAATTGTGAATATTTTATGGTTTCTTTTCCTCCATATTACAATTCGGAATATTATAGGTTTGTGGACAAAACAACACATTTGAGAAACATCATAATTTCCTGGTTTTCAACATTTACGGATCAAACAATAATCAACAGGTTAATCGATTATGAAAATAATCATTAGTTGCAGCCATTCTGACAATTACATATTACAAAGTACATATTATTAGTATATAAATGGTTTCGACTGGACATATAGTCGAGTTTGAGCAGAAAAATAATTATACTGTGCTGTACATATGCATCATTTGGGTCATTTAAGGTATGAAACTGAAAAACTAAAAGCAGTGGACTTTGTACTGCTCCTAAGTATGTGGAAAAATAAGAGAAACAAGTCGGGTCCAACTGAATGTTGTGTTTTTTAATGAAAACCAAGTGTGAATGTCTGTCCCATAAGATATCTATACGCAATATTTATTTTGTTACATTTATTCCATTATTTGTCCCTTTAATATTCAGAAAAATTAATTAAGTGTAAGAAGTGTATGATGGAGTAAAATTTATAAACAAGGGGGGCGAATATCTGACAATTGGACTGCATAATAACTAAACGGTAAAGTCAGTTGCTTTGTAAGAACTAAAATCAAAGAATAGATTGCATACCTTCTAAAAAAAAATAAACTAAATTGTAATAGTTTGTCAGTTATGAGCAATACTTTTTTATTTTAAATTAAGAACAAACTACTTGAATGCACACTGCTGCTGCTCGCTTAATATGGGGTGGAAAACTCAAAAAGCCATTAAAAAGGATGACAGTGATTGATTAGGCCTTGTATAATCAAATTAGTTAGCTAAACTTCCAGATAGTGTTTTTCTGGCCATCAAAAAGTATAGTTAGCTCTGTCTGAGGTCTGGTACTTTTTCCGTTTTCCTCCATTTTAGTTCAGTCCGTGAAGTCCTGTTGTGCTGTGGAAGAAAGTGCCTGGCCAAGGTTTTATGCTCACCGGAGGTGGATATCGCACGCTTCAATCATAAAGCATTAAATCATCACCTATGTGTCCCGCTGCCTCCTGGGAGTCATGTTTTTAAATGGCAGGTGACTGGTAGGAAAGATTGCCAGGAGAGGAAAGTGTGGTGTTGCCCTGACATGCCAGAAAATGCATCATGGTCCGTTAAACCCCAATGGTTATTTGCAATCTAATGTTACAATTTTGTTAAGCACACAAAATCCAGCTAGTGCAAATTTTAAGCATATGTTGCCATGTAATAGCTTGTTTTACCAAACAGGGCTAGTGTACTCTTAAAAAATTACTAGAAACTAGACTAATGCAAAATTCATGTGCAGGCTTTAACTTGGCAGAATTGCCAGATCATTTTGTAAACCTCCTCCTTGCAACCATCTTCAGCAAAAAAAAATAAGAAATAGCAGCACAACATTAAACCAGCCATAAACATACAGCTGTGCACACTGCACACTTGTGTTTACCCAGTGGACTCTCCTGGCTTTGCCTCAAAATCTATTTTAACAGTGAGTTAATAGTAATTTGGAGACGTTGTCCAGGGGATCTGAGGATGTGGACCTGAGACTCTAGCCGTCCTCCAGTTTGCTAACACAGCCCCGTGTTCACTGGCCTCAGCAGTAACGGCCAAGATGCTGTCTGTTTATCCATCTCCACGACTGTCAAACCAAAGAGTGTCTCTTAATTGGCCATTATGAAATGTAGATAAAGACGAGCACGGTGCAGTTCACGTTCTAAATGATGTGCTGTTTGTGCAGTTTTTCGGCTTGGTCTTAAACCTTCTCTTCCGCTGCGACAGCAAAGGCTATGTTCGTAACCTCTCAACGTTTATGGTTATTGGTGTGCACTGTAGTCCTGGTTCATATTCCAGTTTACAGTATGTCCCTGTGTCCTTTCATCTGTTCCAGCAACCCAGAAGAGGAATCTGGCCGTAGCGCTCGTCCTTCCTGTTATATCTCGCTAATGGCGTTAAAACCTAGGGCAAGACAAAATAAAAACACACACGCACACTCTTGAACATAGCCAGAGGAGTGTCACTCATTATCCTTTGTGTGTTGGTGTGTGTGCGCTTGGCTAGCTGATCAAAGACACACTACCTTCTCCCTTTGACCCTCCATGATGCTCTGCAGAGGTGCTCAGAGTTTGCTGACTCACTCAGAGACAAATGGGCCACTTGGAGGAAATGGGATTTGATATAAATGTGTGTAGTGCGGTGCATCTGCGCAATGTCGCAGACGCTCGGTACACTAGCGAGTACAGAAACAAAGCACATGGGTCACTGGTTACTGCCAGTGTAGTTCACCGCGCATAAAGGCTCAGTGTGCAGCTAAGACTGATAAGGTTTATACAGTCTGTTGTAAAATAGTTGGCGGGTAGGCTAAGTCCACAGCTGTGAGTCATAAAGGGCGTGAATGTGGCTCTATATGACACACAGGTAAAAATGTTTGATCACAGGAAGATTGGATGAAAGGTTGTAAAGGTATGAGCACTTGTAATCGAAATGTGAAATTACTAATCAACCCGTTGCTGTAGTGTAAAACATTTTTAGGTTTAATGTGTGCTTTTAAAAAAGGAAATAAGTGGTCACACCATACGTGTTTTTTTTAGATATTCAGATCAAATACAGAACTTGTTTTAAGTCTTTAAGTCAGAAGCAGTCTTGCCAACTCACTGTCAGAACTAACAAAGGGAAAGGACACAGGATTCTGCGCATCACTTTCTAATATCTGACAAATCAAATTATCAAAAATTGCATTACAGTCCATATAGCCGTAAAACAATAGCACTCACTGATTTGTAGCTGAGCCATCAGTGGCTTAATAAACTGAGATATTATCTATCGCAGTATAATAAACAACATGAATACATTTATAATGGTAGACAAAGTTATATTTTTATGACTTATGCTCCACTATTTCCAAGCATCAAGGTGTATGTAGCCAGCGGGCAGCATTGATTGTGTATGACACCATTTGTATAGAGGAACTGGAGCTGACAAGATGTCATCTTTGATCTAATATTGATCTTACACCTGTCTGTTGCCTCATTTCTTATTAAGTTTCTGCCATTCTCTTTGCCCCCCCCCGCTTATTATTGTATGTTGAGGGTATGAAAGAGGGTTAATGTATGTCCAGTGAGCATGGTTTCCTGTTTTACTGCTGTTTTCCACAGCTGAGTGTAATTTAAACGGACTGACTCGCTGTAAAACTTCACTTAGTCACGTAGGCCTGGCATGTGGACTCTGCATCAAGAAGCCATTGTGCTAACGGGGGTGACGTGCTTGCTAAAAAGTAATAGCAGACTAAGTGGTCTGTGACATTTGTCAAGCAGTCAAAAAAGCATGCGCCGCTTTACATTAGCCTCACCTCTCTCTGGTTTGCCGACACTGACTGATTGTGCTCCTCTTTTCTCTCTTTTGTACAGTCTCACGTTTAAAGCAACACTCTTTAAAACATTTATTGTAAAACCTTTTTAAGGTTGTAGTTCGTTTCATCTCTGTGCTGCTTGGAAATGAACGTTACCCACTTGAGCCTGTCACAACTGATCAGGATTCCATAAGTCAGCGGGGCATCAGGCTCGGATCAAGTTTGGACAAAAATCAGTCAGATTCATTTCAGCTTCGGTTCATACACTGATTGGATTTGGACGGAAAACAATGCAATCTGTGCTGCACTCTACGTTGAACTTCCTGCTAAATGCAGGAACAACGCTTTTAGCTTCTGCTAAAAGTGATGAAATGGGCCTATTTATCACTGTTGTGGTGAGGGATCGCCTTATATACGGTGACTTATGGTGGAAACTCAATACATCACAGTGTAACAAACACAATTCATGTTGTAGGCCACTTCAGTCCAGTGTGATTAATAGCCTCTTCTCATTTATTTTCTTTTATTTATGCACAGGTGTGGGCAGAGCTGACCCCACACTCTGTATGTAATAACTTGTACACATGCACCCTGTGGCTGTGGCTGAGTTTATTACATGTGTAGCAATCCCTCTTCCACCTGTCATGTCTTGCCTTCTTGTTATACACTTTAATCACCCTTTTTTCATTCTTTCTGTTCTCTTATCCACCCATTGTTTGCAGACTATATTTGTTTTTAGTCATTTGTTGGTTAATCAACAGTGTTTAAGATGTAAATGTCTGTTTTACTGTGAGCTGGCAGCCAAATTGACTTGGGACTTCAGCTGGTGTTCCACCAGTCAGTTTGGCTTGTAACCAGGCTTCATTTGGCTACACTGGTATAGAAATCTCCAAGGACACTGAGTAGTTACACTGTACTAATGATGGAGGAGCCGGCTAACGGCAATCGGCTGCAGTTCTGCTGTACGCCAATATTGACCTCCGAGTCTTTCAGGAAGACTTGCCACTGGCGATTTTTCAACCACTGATACCTCAAATACTAGTGGAAGTTGGGGTATGTTTTAGTTATTTATCACTGTGTGTCCTCTTAGCTCAAATTCTGCCTTTGTTTCTTCCATGACAGGTAACAAACGCACATGCCTGCAGTGGGTAATAGACGTGACCATAGCATATCCTAAAGCAAGACCTATGGACATCCAGACCTGGATCTTTGGCTACAGGCCTCCTACAGTCACACATGTACATTACAGGTAGGAATGTTTGTCATTACATTCACATCTGAGGTTTGTTCACAGTGTCTGAAATTGTAATTTGTCATTCACATAAGTAAAGCTGGATCATAAGTTTTAAGTCATGATTGAAAGATAGTCATACTTTTCTAGCCTTGCCCTTGTCTGTCTTCTCAACAAAAGTATTCATCCTCCACAACTAGACTCATATTACCACGGAGTCACATCGCCCATCTGTAATGGAGTTATAAGTCACTTGTGTTTGGTACTTTGAGACTTGATATTGTTCATGTGACTCACTTATAATGTGAGGTCACTGCAGCCAATTCTACCATGCTGAAACCTGAAAATTCAGGTCTTTTGTCAAAGAATTTAAATATATTGTAGGGTCTGGGTTGTTCATTGGATAAAACAAGATCATTTGAAGACTTTTGATTGATTTGGGAAAATGATCTACTACAAACATTTGCTTAACATATTCATTTATTTATTCATATATATATATATATATATATATATATATATATATATATATATATATATATATATATATATAAATATATATATATATATATATATATATATATAAATGTTTTCCTGCTGTTTAAATGCTTGACTGTTAACTGTTCTAGTTGATATCACAACCTAAACTTGTTTTTAAAGGAAATGTCGACATGGAAGTATGGTGTCAGGACATCACTTACGCATACAACAAGAAAAAGGGAAGTGCAGGAGAGGATAGAGACACATTTGAATTAGAATTTCTTATATTTGCACACGTAGCTAGTGATTTCTTTTTAACCCATCCCTGTTACACACCAACAGTGAACACACAAACTGAGTGTATGAGCAGTGGGGGTTGGGTACTTGCTCAGGGGCACCCCAACCCTTGACCAGCTGAACTAAAGCCACTGAAAGGCAAAGGTCTCCACTCCTCAACAGAGGTGACTACTGTCTAAAAGCTGAGAAGTGATCAGCATTTACAAAGCTGCATTATTCACAATCAGTGTCTTACATTAGGATATAAGAATATCACCCTGCTAGTATGCAAAGCAAAGGCGTTGTGCTTCCATGTTGTTCTGCTCCCTGTGTGATCCAGGTTCCCCTCTGCTTATAATTTATCAACTTGAAGATATGATGAAGGTGGGCCAGTTATTAGATTTTCTGTGGTTCCCTGTGCATTGTCTCAACAGGGTAGAGCATTAGGGTTGTATTCAAGTTCAAGCAGAAGTCGTTGGGTAGAAGTCGCCTTGACCCTTAATGTTCCCCTCGAACCCCACAACTACTTCCCAGTTGGTGTGCACGTGTCCGTGTACTGGGTTGGGGAGGGCAAAGTAAAAGGTGATTGATGAACCCTGGCTTGCCCACCTCTCTTTCTCTCTGGAGGCTTCTCCGCCCGCTTGGACTAAAGCTCAAGACTCATTAAGTCTGTAATTAGGCGAGCAGAGGAGTCAGTAGTCCCACCCCACTTCTGGGACTCTCTAATCAGCCATCGACTCTGCATCCTGGCGACATGCAGGGGAGACACCCAGCCAAGCTTAAGGCACAGCTGTTCCTTTTGTCCCAACTGTGCAGACAATGCCGATCATGGACGAGTAAGGCCTCTGCTGATGCAGGTGAAGAGTCATCCAAAGGATTAGACTGCCTGCTCATCAAGGGAACACTGGAGGAAGCAATACTATGCTGATAGAAGAGGTGGTTAGACTAGTGAACCGTCCAATCGCACCGTTTCTCCTGTTTTGGTCGAGGACACTTTTTGTTCTAGTGAGTGCGTTCTTCCCACACCAGCCTTCCTACAAATACGCTCACCCACCACTTTATTAGGTACAAAGGACACCTAACAAAGTGACTTGGTTCAATGTGTTGTGCATCTGCAAAACTTTGTTATAACAATTAGTTATTTGAGTTACTGTTGTGAGTTACTTTTGCCTTACAAAACTATGTAATCCCTAATGATAGATGCACCTGAAAATCCCTGTAAATCATCACAGTCTTAAATACTTGGGCTTCAACAACCAGTCTCTTAAAGATAGTCCTTTATTTGTCCCACAGTGAGGAAATCACCTCTCTTCGCCAGTCTGATGCTCAATTTGAACTTTATGGGGTTGTCCCTGATATTGGCTGATCAGAGATTTGTGTTAACAAGCAGTTGAACAGTTATAACTTATAAAGTGGCTGCTGGGTGTAATCAAAAGACATTATAAAAAAGGTGAACAAGCATGAACAAAATCAGTCGGTATTGTCACACAGGTTCAGCTAAGCATTCATCATTTACATCATCAATAATAGCAGTGAAGCCGGCAAACATAAATCAGACCTTTTTGAGCAGAAATTAATTAACTAGGCCTAAAAAAACTAATAAAAATCATGACATTAATTGTTATCAACCATTCAGTGTAAGGGCTATGACAGCAAATTGAGTGTCATCTGTCGACTTTTATTGACAATTTGCATCTGCAGTGAAGGCCTTTGCAAAGTTGGAGCTTTTTGTCGGGTAAAAGATGAAATAGATGGACAGAAAGCTTTATTTGTCATTGTGTACTGTTCAACCCTGTTCAGACTGCTCAGCTTAGTAATTCATTGATTTCACAGTGGTGTCTCTTCATTTTAGCATCCACCACCTTGACCCACAAGCAGGAGAATAGCAAAAGGAATTTACTCACTAGCTTAGAATAAAAATTATGTATTTTTTATTTTTTTTTAATTATTGAGAAGCTTCTGATTTTATTTAAAAATATAGACTCCTGACCTAGTTGTTGCCTCCCTCGCACTCACAGGCTCTGAACATAGGTGTTAGAAACCTGGTCATGGGCTGCGGACTCTGTGGTCTGATGTAACAGGAAGTCATTGCCGTCATCTTGGTGTTTTGGAGGCTTAAACACAACCGACCGACCTCTATAGTTGACAAACATCGTCTTCCCCCGTGCTCACATTTTACAAGACGGTGTAGATAATATTGTGCCTCAGCCTGACTTTTCAAAACAGTCCGCTGCTGAGTATTGAGTAATATTCTAGATGAATCCACATTGAGCTTGCTGCAATATATATATTTTTTTCCTTTTAATCCCCCTACCTTTCCTCTTTCTGTCCTCACCCCTTGGCTTCACCCTCCCCCGCTGTCTCCTGCCCTCACTCCACATAATCTCAGCCTCCCAGGCTGTGGCATCATAAGCCCTCTGTGAATGGCAGATGGGAGAGCTAGGTGGGTGTACAGAGGACAGGCGAGGGTTAGTTCAGTGGTGGGTGTTAAATACGTTGAAATCCTTTTTTTTCCTTTTTCTTTTATAATGCACATTCTTCTCACTGTTTCTGCTGCTGTGTGCGTTTCTGCTGTTTTGAAAATATCTGAAAGGTGACGTGATAAATGGTCTCACAGTCTGCCTGGTCATCACGTGCATGCTCGCTCACCTGTTTTTGTTTTGTTTTTTTCCCCTTCCCTTCCTAGACACAAAATTGTTGAGCTTGCAGATGCACACAGTCCTTTTCTTGCGATATCCGAGGCATTTTCTTTTTGTTTAAAAAGTTGCTTTAAGTATGTACATCAGATGCTACATTTCTTACCTTCCTTTTTTTTCTCCTGTAACCAATTTGCATTTATTGAGGTTCCTTCAACATCTCACCCCAGGATCAATATCACACACATTGGTGTTTTACCAGTGAGTGTAATGTGTGCTTTGGTAATTAGAGGTTGGTGTTTGGGGATAATGAAAGTGTAGAAAGATTTTTTTATTCCAAAGCTAAGGATCTTCACAGTACAGTTACAGTCAACCCCAGGAAGGCATGGGATGATATAAACATTTCCCATCACAAGTATACTTACCAAAATAATTGCAATTTGATATTATTGCAGTGACTGAAAAAAGTTCAACAGGTGTAACGTAAATAGCAACTATTTTGATAATCCATTAATCAGTTTGAGTGTTTTCTTTTCATTTTTCAGCTTCTTACATGTGAATACTTTCTGGTTTCTTTGCTCCACATAACAAAGAAATCATTAAGACTGAATCGTTTTGGTTTATGAACAAAGCAAGACATTTGATATACATCATAATTTCCAGGTTTGAAAAACACTGGAGAGATGGTTATCACAATTATAGAAATTCACCACAATTTACTTATTTTAAGCGCGTTTTATCACGATGTGCAACAATATGGTATACTGTGTTCAGATTGTCACTTTCAGTATAATAATGCAGCCTTGTAAATGTCCTACATTACAAATACATGTCTCGTGTTTGGATAAAATTCTGTTGACTCTGACTCTATTTGGATAGCAGCTTTCATACAGGTTTGTGCAATTCAAAGGGCTTAACAGGTGAAAGAATGGCTGATATTTAAGCAACACAAGTACACAGAGAAGTTTCAGTCGAATGCACATGGAAATAAATAATTGATTAAACTACAAAGAATTAGTAAAGCCGTAAAATAAATAATGATGCGCAAAAACGCAATATGGTAAGAAGGAGCAAAACGTTGAAAATGTGAATACAATAAAAATGATTTAACAATTCTAGTTACTGAGTCTAATCAAACGCTACACTCGCGAGTGCCGTCTTTACCACTTAATAAGCCCAGTCTCATTAAATCATTTGTCTAGTTGATTTGCAGTGAACTGAGAATATTTTAATGAGTTTTTAATTTATACTAACTTGTGTAAAAAAATATTCAGCATCTGTGTCTGCAACAACAAATAATATTTAGCATATCATTTTTGGCAGACTTATTATGAATAGTTTAGTGAAAAGATTGATTCATAATTCTACTTCATTGTGGGGATGCACTCGCCTGATATGCTGGGTGGATTTCAGGCCCGATTCTGACTTTTAATCATGGTGAGTGTCAGCTGTGACTGATCCATATTAAATACTGGATCAGTATTTAGATACTGCTTCTGTGTCAGTGTTTATGTTTCTCTACATTGATTTCTGGCTCTTTTAGCATTGCAGAAAACTCTGCTCTAGAAATTAGTTAAACACATGTTTAATGGGGAATGGAACTTTCAGGTGTAAAAGTGAAGTAATAGTTTAATTGACTTTAAATATGAATACAGGACGCGACGTCAGTTCAAACCATGTGAACTATTACAGTTTTTTTTCCCCCTCGCCACATATGACCCCTGAACTGATGGTGATAACAGGTCGATGCTCCCATGCCAGACTGCTAAACTGCTCTAACTACAATAGCAGCTCTGTCCGGGGCATAAGGTCACAGTGACAAGGTGAAAGTGAGCTTCTGTGGAGATAAACAGGACCTGGTAATGTTTGCTCAGTACTTAACTTCAGCCAAAATAGTCTTCTTGACTGAATTAAATGATTCATTTTTGACCTAACATTTTAGGTCTGAAAGAGAATACTACTTAAAAGGACTCAGACAGACATGGTCGCTAACAGCTTGTAGCGCTGCTAACACAAATTATGTGCCTATTTTTACTTATTTAAGTGCCTCTTTTGCTGGAACTCTGTACATGATTTTATCATGTTGATTACTCACCAAAACATGCGCTATTAGGACCCCCATGTAATGACTCTCGAACTGAAATGGTTGTTGACAGATGAAGTTTGTTTTCAAGTTGGGTGTTGCACACATAGGCTCTCAGATCCGGCAGTGGTCTGCTCTTTGTAAACCAACTTCATCGCCATCAGTGCTCCAGCCAAACCTACAGAAAAAACAATTGTAATTGTTTTGGTTGAGTGAGAGTTAGAACCTCAAGACACAAATGCTGTTTCTCCTCTTCGCACATTAACAGTGGCTGAGAACATTCTCTCTCTTTCTCCTCTTGAGTAATTGTCCTGCTCCTACACTCCCGCCTTTGGCTGATTATGTAGCTGAGACGTCTTCCCTGGATGCAGAAACACACACAAAACTCCAACATTTTATTTAAAATTCCTGAAGATGAGAAAATGAAGTACAGAAGAACAGACTCTGCAGTCACAGGAACATTTGTCAAACACAGAACACTGACACACAGTGGTGTTCTCCTGCTTTGGTCCCTACTAAAGTTTGTGTTACCTCTTTAGGACCTTTTCTGGCATAAACACTGACCTTGTCAGGAGAGTGCCAACACATAAGTGTAACACATTTTCCTGTGGGGTGGGGTTTAAAGAGTTTTTATGTTGATTAAGCTTTCTTAAACTAGAATGTGGGGATTATCTGCAAAAAAAAAAGCAGTACTCAAAAGTAATCTGAATAGTACCGGGATACTTGATGTGATGGCGTTCATTGCTTCCATCAGTCATTTCTAATTTTAAACAAACTAAATTCTTTGATCAGCACACCCTCACCAGTTATACTGAGCGATAATCCGACAGCTCATTACCAGAGAAATGTGATAACTAGCTCGGGTATGTTATTTAATATCTTGGCCATGAAAATGTGTGCAGCTATTTTTACTGACGTAAGAGTATCTGCAGTTACAGTAAGTTGGTGACTCGGCATGTGTAATTATAGTATAAAAAAACCTTAACAAAATAGTTAATGGAAAAAAAAAAGTGTCTTCAGTCAAAGCTAGAGTCCTTTTTAGTCGTCTTGTGAATCCACATGTTTGGGGATTTCTCAACTTTTCCCCCTCTGACTGAGCCATTTTTACATTTGTTTGAGGTTCTGTCAAGTCCATTGTTTTGCACCAAACCCTTTCCTGGAACACAGATGGCTTTGAGTCAGAGAGGAAGCTGATGAAAAACCAAATGGGTCTATTAACGAGTGGACTCCTAATCATTCTTCATCTTCCCTCCGACTGCAGATAAGCACTTCTTGTCATTCTGCGAGAAAGAGCGAGCCCCTAAGAGTTATGGTGGGGTGTGTGGTTTACTTAGGAATCCCCGTTCACTATAAAAATGAAATTATAGAAGGAAATCTCCATTATTGATCCAGTGCAGCTCTAAGAAAGCAGAGATGTATACAGATGTGCAAAAGTCATTATACTTGCTGTTTCAGCGATGCTATAATGACCATACACTAGAATTATCTCTCAGTCACTTTATTGGAACACATCCAGAAGATAGAAAGCTTCTTCAGGTTGAAGTGTCAAGTATTTAGCACGACCCTGGCTCTCTTAAGCCTGGAATGGAACCACAATTAATGCTATTGGTAAACCTGTGTTTGTCCTATTGTTTCATCCATCTATCCATCCATCCATCTTCTACCGCTTTATCCTGTCATAGGGCGATGGGCGGGTTACACCCTGGATAGTTTGCCCGTCCATCACAGGGACACATATAGAGACAAACAACCATCCTCTCTCACACTCACACCTACAGTCAATTTAGAGCGTCCAATTTACCTAATTCCCATATTGGATGTTTTTGGACTGTGGGAGGAAACTGGAGAATCCGGAGAAAACACATTTGCACACACAAGGAGAACATGCAAACTCATTACATTACATTACATGTAATTTAGCAGACGCTTTTATCCAAAACAACTTACAAGGGAATTGAGTACAACCTGCCAGGGGTGGAGTTAAACTTGCGATCATGAAGTCTTTGCACACAGGGTCTTAACCACAGGCGGCCTTAACTACTGAGCCACTCCACCCCGTGCACTCCATGCAGAAAGGCCCTTGTTCCGACCAGGTCTTGCAAAAGCAAGAGTGCTCCTACTGTTTCATGCTGACAAATATCTGCTGCGACAAAGGCTCGAGCATGACATACATACAAGACCGACTTTCAGTCACCTCATTCCAGTCCAAATTCCAGTGATCACAGAAAGACCAAAAAGCTGGTGGTGCCCTATGACTTTATGCACCGACTGTATATTTTTAACATTCTCATTCTTGATTTTATTGCGCAATCTGTGACTCTGGAGGAAAATGGGGAGAAAGTTTTGGATTTGAAGTTTCATCCCGGAATCTCCTCAAGGAGCAGGACCTTTTTGCTTCTATTTGCTCCCAGGGCACCTCTTTGTTTTTCAAGATTTCACAGTCAGAGAGATTTAGGTCTTCATAGACTCCCCAGACAGTGACTGGCTGCCTTCCAAAGAGGCTTGTCGAGTGGACAGACTTTTCCAGCCATAGTCCAAATTTAATTAGGCTCTCCGTTTGAGGGGAAAACGGTACGTCAAGAATAAGGGGCTGCTCGGGAGCTAAATGGTCCAAACAAGTAAGCGGTAGTAAGGGGCATCTGATTAGCACTCTTTGTAATATCCCTAATTTGACTTTTTCTAATGTATAGCCACACGCGTAGCAATTATCATCCATTCACTGAATTTGCACTTTTTCCATCTTCCGTTACGGAAATTGCAACCTCACTTCCACGTATACAGGATGTAGCACGGGTCAAGACATAGTAGGAGTCGGATGTTGCAGGGCATTGACAGGAGAAACTGCAGCTCTCTCTCAGCTGTCTGTCCCTGTGCCAGGGTGTCAGGTTAACAAGCAGGTCGGTGCCAAGTGGGTTAGGTTGGAAACGAGAGCGCTGCCGTGGCCCCGCGCCAGCAAATCGCCACCAGTTCCTCACCACCACCGTCTACTACTACTGTACACTGTTGCACATGCTGCCATACTGTGTCTGTACATTTGTTTCCCCTTTGCACAATATTGACACTGCAGAGCAACATTTCAATTATGTTTCACTCTAACAGGGAAGCACTGCTTGCGTCTGTTTGGCTCAGACCTCAAATGTTTAGACAATGTTTACTGAGCCTATACTTTATTTATTACTATTATATTATTAAATTAAGGTTAAGGTTAATCGTCAGCTGTATTAATGATCCATTTGAGGGTTTTTTTTATAATTAAAACAAGCTTTTAAAATAATTTAGCTTAAATGTGAATATTTTCTGGTGTCTTTGCTCCGTATAATTCAATCATTATCAAAAGTCTAGAAATTTGCTTTGTAGACATTTGAAAACATCATTTTGACATTTGGGAAATGCCAATCAACATTTTTCACAATTTTCGGACATTTTATGGACCGCAGTTAATTGATTATTTGAGAAATATAAATATTCAACCTTTTAATTATCAGTTGCAACCCTAAATTATTGCCATTATCATTTTATTAAAATTGTTGAGCCTTACAGTAATACTAAATATATTATAATAGTTTATCATGCTAGTTGACGTACCCACAATATATATATTTATATATAAGTACAGTTAAATTATCAATGAAAAAAAGTTGTTGATTATTTGAGTCATTCAAGCAAAAATGCTTAACTACCACTGGTACTATTTTCTGGATTGTGACTTTGATGCTTTTCTATTTGATGCTTTTCTCGTTTCACTGTAGCAACTGAGGCACAGATACTGTATTTAAGCACTTTGCTTATTGCCTGCCAATCCACGTCAGCCGCGTCTGGATCATTCAGCAGATCAGCGACTCGAAAGATACTTGGTACTCACAGGTTGAAAAGCTGTCGTGGAACTCTTTCACTTCGACCTCTAATCACCTGATCAGGTGGCCAAAGACGCTCAGCACTAGTGTGTTGGGCAGCCAGAGCAGCTACTGGTGTGTAGCTGTTGGTTTTTAAAAAAATCTTTATCTTCAAAGAGTCATCTTAATTAGAATCTTTTGACAGATGGAAGTGGTGGATTTTAGGCAGTTTTATCTTTGAATTTTAGCACAAGTTTGTGCCTCTGAGGACATGGAAGTTACTCTACTTTAACAGGATCTTGTCCAGACTTGCCACAGACCAACACAGTGAACCACTGGATAATGAGGAGAAGTGTCCAAAATAGATATGCACTTATATACAACCCAAACGGAAGTCTGTGTTGTCCTCTGAACCGTGCAGGCCAAGCCTGTTGCTGATTTGGTCATACAGACGGCTTCAGTGTCTATCTGCACTCGTGTCCTCTCTGACCCCCAAAATACACTGGCTGCAGAATGGATTTGCTGCGCTCAAATTCGCACAGCTGCGCGTGTCTCGTGTCCGCCAGCTTCTGCACGGCTGGACAGCTGGAGCCGCGAGAATAGGTTTCCTCATGGTCCTAGTCGCACGGAAATACACTGTTTATGTTGTAAACAAAACAAACGGAGCTGTATTTCTACCAACCGAAGAAACCAGAGTACAGTGGGCTTGCTAGGATTCTTTATGTGATGTATATAAGTGAAATGTGATGTGGTTTCAAAATGGAATGTTTTATTCTGAATGGTAAATGGGATGTATTATTTTTCTACTTCCTCTCCCCAACACAACCGTTCCTCAACCAGTGTATTTTGGGGGTGACAGTAGCTGCAGTAATATTCAGTATGAGTCCAGCATGTAGACAGATGCCTCGTGTAAACCCTCGTTTGTACCAAAAGAAAATGACATTATCAAAGGGTTAAACGTGGGGGCATTTGACTGTGAGTGCTTAATTTCATTATTTTCTGTTTTTATTTTATTTGGGGGACCCGGAACATGCTTGAGTTGAATTAGGCCTGCAGCTGAACATATTCTTGATTCATCAAGGTCTGTAAAATGTCAGACTAATGGCAGAATACAACATGTACCATTTCCTGCAAGAGTGCCTTTGTATTGCATTTGTATTTATGACAAAGTAAAGCATCACATCTTTTGCTTTAAAATAAATTATTAAACAATCGGTCACCTCTCTCTGCCGATCCACTAATGATTGCAAGCTATTAGTATTTTAATTATTAATCAACATTCAAACTACTTTTTTGGGTGAGAATATGATGACAAAATAGTCCAGAACCAAAAAATATTCAATTTACTGTCATATATTATACAGTATCTGACAAAGATAAGCACCAAAGGAAGATTTTTTATCTGGGTTAAGCGTCATTCAGAACCTCCTAATGATTTTCTCGTTTTGCAATTATATGACTTCGTTATTTTCAGTGACAGCGTGAACACCTGTGCCTGTAAATCACCAATCGTACATTCATACCTGCAACATGGCAAGATGCAACGCTTCTTAAGCAGCTTTTAAAAGTGAGGACATCTCCCTGGACTGAAGAACTGTTGCCTCCGCCTAGATTGCTTTTTAAAATATATCGAACACTTGACCAATCAATACCGTATCACTTATTACTGCCCTCTTAGAGGAGCTCCCCTCGTAGGCACAGATGTACTTTTACTGTGGATGTTATCCGGTCAGGAATATTGAGTACATGTTGAGTGCAGAGGAAATGCTTATCTGAGGGAGGAGACTGTAACCTCTATTTGAAGGTGACCAGAACCTGCCTGTGTGGGAGTGTAGCCTACTAGAGACCCCTTCTGGCCATAAACCAGATTTCATGAAGGCTTGCAAAAGCCTACTCCTGCTCTTTCTCACTATACCAGCCAATACAGAACCATCATGTTTCACCTTGTGATCGTTAAAATATCAAAGCAATACATAATCAATGAATCTGTCGATTATTTTCTTGATTAATGGAGTACTTGTTTGATCTGTTAAACAAAAATGTCAGTACATATTGATCCGTATTTACTGAACCTGAGAATAATGATGTTCTCAAATGTCTTGTGTTTGAATGATTTCTTTGTTACACAGAGCAAAAGAAACTGGAGAATATTCTCATTTAAGAAGCTGAAAAATCAGAAAGCTTGTTTTATTTATTGATCTTGGGCTTCCACTTATACTTTGAGGACTGTCCCTTTAAGTCGCAGTGTTTACTGTGAGTTTTGATTTGACTTTTCCTCTCATCCTTGATGAGCACCAATGTAGCACTTACCTCTTTTTCCTCCACTACTAAACGACTCTTTTGCCCCATTAAACACGAGAAATTTGAATGACCAGTTGTGCAAATTAAATTATATTACAGCTATACTTTCAGATAATTTCCTAATAAATGCAATCTTTCATTTTAACCAATTCAAGATGTAAAATTTTGGGAAAAAAAAGCTCCAATGCATGCAAGAATATGTCATTTCAAGGGCTGAAACTATTACCCGAGTAATCGATTATTATTATTGGCTTACTAAACTGTTTTGATTATGTAACAAAGACATCATTAAAACTAAATTCACATCATTCACAGGTTTGGGAAACAACTGATCGACATTTTCTGGACCAGACAAGTAATCGAGAAAATAATCGATCAATGCACCAGTTATGAGAAACATTTGTTAGTTGCAGCTCTGCTAATGTCTGCCACTGGGGTCTCTCAATCAAAACAAATAAAATCCCTTGTTTGACGATGCTGGGTAGCAGCGTGGGATCATGGGAATTGTTGTCTTGTTTGGGTCCCCTGTGTGTTTACATGGAGCGCTTCAAAAGCAGCAAACAGCAGCGAGTGGTTGTGATCCATTAGTGACTCATACACACAATAACATAAAAATATTACAGACGGCACACTCGTAGTAGTAAATATTTTCTTCTGTACTCGATTTGCTCGGGAGGTTAAAGCATTAAACTCAAAACAAAAACATTTGAAGATGTCACGAAAGTTGGTGCTTTCCTTATTTGTTGAGGTTCTGTTGATTTTAAAAAAAGGAACTTGATTAGAGAAACAATCATTGGTTGTTATCTTGTTAATGCCACACTGTACCACCACTGTCTTTGGAGCCGTGACTTCTCATTTTGGCGTCTATTCAGTTTTCTCTTTAACTCACTTGCAGCAGCAGCTGTATGGACCTATGAGACTTGTACACTGTCTCCCCTCAGCACTTCTGTCTCCGTGTGACGCTCTGCTGACTTCACCAGCTAATGAATCCCCCAAACAAACTGAAGCTGCTTTGAACACACAAACTGCTCTAATTGACTCTGGTATCTCGGGTACCGCCGCTGACACCCTAGGTTGTTTTGGACTGCATGCTTTCCACAGCAAATCAATGCAGGCCGTTTCTGCTGAGTGAAACTCTAAGATCTTTTTTTCTCTGTTTCATCTTGTCTGTCTCTCTGTGTCTTTTCCGTAAGGATGTACCCAATAAAAGAGGTTCCTGTGGAGGCAGAAGCCCTGACTGACTGGCTGTACCAGAGGTTTGTGGAGAAGGAAAAGTTGCTGACCCACTTCTACGACACAGGTCAGTCTCTCAGTGTGGTGAAGTCACTGTCAACTGAAATGTAAACAATAATGATGCAAAAGTGCAGCCATTTCACACATTTATGTGCTGCTTCAATGTTTCAAAAGAGCATGGGAACATTGTGGTTAACCCTTTACTGTTCCCTACATACTGTAAGAAAACGTACTGTGTTTCCTATCACTCATCTGTCATGTATGAAAAATGTCTTGCCCAAGGACACATCGGCATGGAGCTGGTAATCGAACCCACAACCTTCGAGTTGTGGGGGAAAAAACTATGACATTGTGCCAGTATATCGCAATATGATTTTGCAAACACTTAATATTAAAATATAAAATATTGAGACTTATATCATGATTTTATCGTATTGTGACCTAACTATCGTGATAATATTGCGACTTCAATATAAAGATAATATCATATTGTGATAATACCGTGACTTAAATGTCATGGTAATATGGTGACTTAATTACCGTAAAAATATCATATTGTGACTTCAATATCGTGACCTACATATCAGGACTTCAATATCATGATAATGTCGTACTGTGGTGTCTCTGGCGATTCTGCTGAAAGATGCAGTAGCTCCTTCAGACAGTCTGATGCACTTCTACGCTATATTATATGTTTAACTCCAACAGGTTTTCAAGTTTAACCCCTGTTTTTTAATTAGAATTTTGGATGAAAAATAATAGCCTCATTATTTGTAAATAGTTTTACTCACTCTGATTCAAACAGCAGTTAGTAAATGTTGTGCACTTAGCAGTAACTAGGGAGTGACTTTGTACACAACTATTGTCTGAGTCTCTGCGAGGTGCTCCCCATGGTAATATTTGACCAACGTTATTAGAGGACTGGTGTTGCTAGGAGACGTGCCGTCAACTTCACTGCTGCACCACTGAGTGTGCTGTAACCCTGTAACCATTGTACAAACGATGATAAAGGAGTTTTTTCGACAGCTGTGGCTGGAGGCATTATGTTTCTGTCTCTTTCATGTGAACGCGATATCTCAAGACAGACTTGAGGGAAATCCTTATCTAATCTGATACTAACAATCACTTGGACACACTATTTTCGATTTGGTGTTAAAGGTCAAAGGTTATGGTCTCTGTCACCCAGGAATACCTTTTAGGGAAACCTTACACATTTGGCACACGTTTTCACTTAGATTCAAGGATGAATTTTTGCTGCTACTGCCATTTATAAGTTTAGAAGTATAATTTTCCTCTGGTGAACTTCACTCTTCATGATGATCAGTGAAGGTCAAGCTTTTAACACGGAATAACAGTAGTTTTCCCCAGATTTCTGAGACAAATAGCGATTTCAATTATTTCCCTGGCCACCATGTAGTTTTTGTTATTATTGACATAATTCATAGTACCCAACATGATCCATCTACCGATCCTGGAAGAGGAGGCTGGTTTATTGCAGCTCTGCTTCTTTTGGATCCAGGAAGAGTCTGAAGTCCTCAGAAAAGCTCAGAAGTTTATATTTATTCATCTCTCAACAGGATCATTCCCTCCTCTCGAGGGACACAAGGTGGCAGTTTCCCGGCAGATGACCCTCGACCCCGTGTGGCTGTGCGTCATCCAGTCGTTTGCTTTCGTCTCTGGCTACGTGTGGTACAACGTCCTCCAGTACCTCTACTGCTGTTTATTCTGAGTGCACTGATGATGTGAGAGTCTTAAACGGACCACTGGATATAAAAGCCTCAGGATCGTTGGTGTGTGGCCCAGTGTCACAGTCGCCCCGCTACGAAGGATGAATGTACATTTGCGACAGTGGAGCGGAGAGACTTAACCAGGAATCAATAAACATATGAAGACAAAGGAACACGCGCAGATTACAGGAACCCCAACAGTATGTGGTCACAAGCATAGTTAACTCACACACACGTCCCTAACACCACACGCTCACTCCTGCGGTCTAGCAGAATAATCTCCCACGCTCGTCGCCACTCACATTTTGATGTTTACACGTCCTCATACACGTAGACGCTGACACATACATAACTTTTTATTCAAAAGTTAACAAAAATGAGGCTCAGGACTCCTCCAGATGACGCTCTGGACGAGACTCTCGCCCTCTTGCCCCCGTCCCAGGCTTTAGCCATTGTAGTTTTACAGTACGTACGAACGCAGGCGTGTGTGTGTGAGTGAATATATGTGACTAGAAGTCTGAAATCTGCCCTGATTCTTCCTCCTGGCAAGAGTTGATGAAGCCCACTGGACCTCTCTTTCAGCCCGCCGACTAGGCAGCTGGCCACACCTTCCGGAACGAGCGGCTGTTTGTTAACGCTGAGGCTGCACAGGCGGCCGCTCCTCTGGCCTTCATTGCACTACGGATCCATACTGCCCTAACTGCTCCCTGCCCCAGGAAACGCTCCAGAATGATGGTAGCGGTCTTCGTCTTCATTTCTTTTGATTCCCCCCCACCCACACCCGCATATCACCACAATTGCAGCCATCGTTACTTGTATGTTGTTGTTTTCTCCTCCTTTTTTCATCTTGTGGCTGTTTGTCGGGGCAGTTTTCTGAGCTCATTGGAATAAAAAAAAAAGGGGGGGGGTGGGTGGGATCGTGTTTACACTGGCGACCCTGTCGAAAGCCTGAGGGGACGAAGGCTGCGAAGGCAACACTTTGACATAGGATAAGTTTTTTTTCAGACGGAGAAAGAGGAGACGGTGACGTAATTCTAACTCGAAAACAAAAGGAAACAAAGGAATGGGCAAGAATTACATTTATGGTCACCAACAAAGTGACTCCGTCTTACATGGAACCTGTTTTTCACCGTCTTAACATGTACACACACACACACTCACACAGAAGTAGACACATGCGAGTCCACAGCCATGTGCAGCTTCACAGCAGAGTAAAAACGTCGAGGATCATCTCAGCAAGCCAGACTGAGACGGACGGAGACGACACTCCTATTCCCTCATTGGACTGATGTAGTTTTACAAATATTTAAGCCATATGCTTAGTGTTTTTGGGGGGGGTGGTGGGAAAAAAAAGACATGGAGGAAAAAAAAAGGTGTTTTTTTTTTCTTTCTTTTTATAAAAAGCTACCCCAAAATGTTCAGCATTCAAAAAAAAAAAGAGAAAAAGAAATTTTGGCTCACAGAAGTATCGGTGTCATTACTGTAAATTTACAGCATAACCTGCCTAACTGAGTGTGTGTGGTCGTCGTTCTCTCCCCCTCCAACTTTTGATAAATATTAACTCATGTGGTTTTCTTTTTTGTTTTTTTTTGCTCTGTGACGTCAGACAGCAGTGACAACAACATTAACCCCCCTCCCCCACAGGTGGTTGGATTTTTATTTCATTTTAAATTACATGGACTTTTGTTGTCATGTCATTCTATGTTTAAATCTTGTACATAACAAAGCTGAGGAAGAGTTTATCATTGTTGGAAAGGAAAAATGTGCATCATTGCTTGTTTTTTTTTTGGATGTCCAGGATAATTTCAAAGATTTTTAATCCAAATGATTATGAATGTGTAAAAAAAAAAGGAAAGAAAGCAAGGATTTTTCCCTTCACTTCTCAGTGTTATCATGCTTTTTGTTTGTTTGTTTGTTTGTTTGTTTTTTTTTTATTCCTGAGCAGGAAGCTGTCTGTGTGTTTGAAGACGATTGAAGCCACCACAACGTCTGACTTTTTGACTGACGCCGTTTTCACACATGGGGCCCCAGTTTTAAACGTACACAATGTTAGATTTTAAAATCGAATCAATCAGGAGTCGGTGGGGAAAACCCCGCACAGATCGTTGTCCTGGTTGAAATACGACAGTTTCCCCTTGGACGGAGTCACTCGTCACTTACAAGGGAAAACTCTGGCAGGGCCGCCCAGCGATGCAGCTGTTGTCTCTCGAATGTACTTGTGTCGTGCTTTTGAGGTCAATTAAGTGTAATTTGCTTAGCCTGCTTTAATTAGGAAGATTATAGAGGACTGTCGTTATGAACCAATGCATTGCAGGTGCATTTTAGTAGTTCCTGCCCTCTCTGTGCGCACCACTGTTTGTTGAAACTGTGTTCAATTCAAAACAAGGGCTACCTGACTGGGTAGGTGACAATGTTTGAAATCAGACATGTAAATGTGTTTCATCCAGTGGCCCGTTCAGATTCCCCCCTCCATTGTGAGAGTGACTTTAAATGAAGCTTCTTTTTTCTTTTCACCTTATTCAATTTTTTTTATTTTTTTTTAATATTATTTTTTTGATCATGTTTCCAAAGAAGGCAGGGAAATAATAAAAAAGTTTTCCTAGATGTGGTTTTAGGAAATAAACACAATAGGGATTTAAACAAATTATACTAGAAACTGTCTGTAATTTTCCATTTTGTACTCCTTTAATTCCTAGCTACACAGCCATTTTACAACACAGAAAACTTGTGCTGGAATAAAACATCATAAAGATCCTAACTGGAGTGCAGCCTCTCTTTGATGTCCTTTTCTATTCCAGAATAATAATAAAAGTGTACCGGTAGATTTTGAGTCTCCTGCTCGCTCATAGAAGTCTTTGATTTTTTTTCTTGGTTTTTCTCTTGCAGTGCTTCAGTTTGGAGTTGGAGGGCAACACAACATGGAAACATAATAATCATATCTAATGTGATTGAGAGTCATCAGGTCACATGAAATGAAAAGGTACTGAAAAATCGGATTTTTAGGCTTCCGATATTGTATTTTTTGTGTGTCCTGTTCACCTGTGATAGTAATTCTGGTTTAATTTGGAGTCAGTTGATCACCTGACATGGGAGCTGCTGAAAAACTTTGTATAAAATAGTTTTTTAAATGTTAATGTAATAATGTGTTTGTTTTTGGATTGGTCGGATGTATTTACTACAACGAGTCTCCACCAACACGTCTGCCCATTCACACACTTTAAGATATGTGTGAACTAAGTGTTTTACCTCAGATTTGTGTTTTAAAATAAAAATGAGAGCACAAGTGTAGAAGTCAAGGAGGTAGCTGCCTGTTTATTTTGTTTATACTTTATTAATAAGGGAAAATTCTTCTCTCTACTAGAAACCTTCCTAGAATTAGGAGCAGTGGGCAGCCACTCAGCAGAACCCGGGAGGGTGGAGACTCAAACTGGCAAGCCTTTCCACTTGGCCATCTTACTGTTTTAATCTTTAGTCATATCGGGGGTATCTTGGTATGTTTGCCGATATCTGATTATACATTTTAAATCCAGTATCTACCGATACCTATAGTAAATGTTAATGATGAGCTCTGGTGTGATGCAGTTCCCAATGGGGAACTGAGGATAAAACAGAAACAATGGGAAGTGTAGCTGCACAGTGGGATTAAAGAGTCCAGAGAGGAGCTGTTACTCAGTATGTTGTCCAGGTAAATAAGGTGTAGCTTGGAGAAACTTCCTCCTCAGTACAAGCTCCAAATCACTTTCCAAGGTCACCTCTGTCACACACACAGTCTCCAGAGGAACTTTGTGTGTGTGTCCTCTGTAAAGACTCCAGTGTTAGTCTTCAAACACTTCATGGGCACTGCCTCCACCACAAGGTCCTCAATGTCACGCTTTCACGCCCAGGCCTTCTCGTGAATTCACCAGTGATGACAGTGTCCCTCGAGTCAGCAAGCACTAAAACATCCAGCTGTGGAGAGGAGAACCCGGGCTGAATGTCACTGCGGCAGCTGCTGCAGGCACCACAGACTTTCACACAGTCTCGCTGGCCTCTTCCTGCTGTCACACACATGACACAACAGCTGCTTGATCCCACACTGGTGTTGGGATCACATGCACATACAGTAGCTGTCAACAACACATCGAGGGAACAAGAGTGGAGGGGGAAAAAAACTACATCTATCCATCCATTTTCTACCACTTTATCCTCCACATGAGGGTCACAGGGGATGCTGGTGCCAATCCCTGCTGACAGAGCGAAAGGCAGGGTACAGGTCATAGGTCGCCAGTCCATCACAAAATTTAGCACAGCTTCTAATGGACACGTTGCCATGGTGGCAGATTTTTAAAAAATGTCTAGTATATATCGACCTATCCCTCTAACTATCATAGCTAGGTATCAAGGGTCCATGATACTAATAACATCAAAAGGTCCACAATACCACATTCCTTATAGGAGTGTTTACTCAGGGGCTTAAGGCCAACAGTTTACTATTTTAACTGTTCACGTATTCCACTGCAACAAGGAATCCTGCATTAGTCATTTAAACTAAATTAACTCAATACTGGCTCCTACAATGCGGATAAATACTGCCTTCTCTTGGTTCATATCTACACAGAGGAAACTGACAATGTTACTATTGTTACCAAAAACATGTGACATGTGAAGACCTAATAAAGTGGTAGCAGTGACACACACACACACATACACAGTGCTGTGCATACAGACAACTCAAGATATGGTTTAAAATATAATATCACAAGACAAATACAGAACAATATACAGTATATTATCTTGTTTAACATATACTGTATGTATACATCAGCAGTGGTGTATGAACATCAGTAATTGCCTGTGGCAAAGTGTGCGAGTGTGTGTTGAGGGGGTGGTGTGGGAGTAGAAAGTGAGTATTGTGCATTTAAAATCAGACTTCTGCACACCTTGGTTGTAACGACCGTTGCTGTTGCCTTTCTGTCATCCTGAAACAGTCTGCCAGCCATTTACCTCTGACCTCCTCTGGCATTGGCTGTTTTCTCCAGAAAAAATCCCAGTACGTCAGCAGTACGTTTCTTTGCCACATTCAGTTTCACTTATTAAATCATAGTTCTTCCCCCATTCTGATGCTCAGGAGACAGAATCTACACACCTGCTGCCATGTGATCGACCATGAGCCTCCTTTGATCACAGGATCCACAGCAGAGGTGAGGAGGATGTAGTAGGATGTTGCTGATGTTCCTCCTCCCTGTCGCTCCCTCTCATCTCCTGGCCTTTAACATGGGCAGCTGACGTCAGAGCAGCCTCAGGCACTGGACTGTCTCTGTTGTTTTTAGCTGTCACTTTTCCGCCAACCCCCTTTACTCCTCTGTCTGTTCCTGGCTGATTTCCAAACTCCTCCAGCTCTTTGTAGGAGTGACCTTTGCAGAGGCAGACTGAACAGAGCGGCGCGGGCGCTCACTTTCACGGTGGGTGTGACTTGTGTCAGTGTGTGGTCCTGGCAGCAGAGATCAGAGAAGGCTGAGAGGATAATTTGAACATGACTGTTTTCATGGGTGTCCTGCTGAGGCGGCTCACAGGAACCCCACAGACAGAGTTTATCTCAGGCAGCAGGAACCACGATTCACCATTTATCTTACACTTAAATGAGGGAAAAATCAGGAATTATTGACATAGTGGTGAGACTGCAGACTGCAACAGACATAGGACTTTCCCACTCAGGAAACTATGGTGGCCTTCACGAACCACAAAGGAAATTGTCCACCAAAACACTGGTTTGTCCACTGGGCTGCTGTAGAGACATGGCGGAATGTAAAGCAAGACCCTTCTCTTAAGTACATAAAACGGATTATTCTATGGCTACATAAATATAATATAATAATATTATAATTATATAATATCAATATAATATTTTTATTTAAAAGCCATTTTACACTTATACAAACATACTTTACAGTAACATATTCATGACATGAAAATGTAATGTAATATTCAGTTTTTGCCTGTTAACCCGCCTAAATGTTACACAGTGGACTGCAGTCGGATAAGAAACAAGAGCATCATGTCATAACCTAATTAATATTAGTGTGATTTAGATTTAATGTAGCAGCAATCAAATAAAGCACAGACTAAGGATTAAATGTGATCTTTTAAATGTGGAACCTAATTAAAGGTTATCCCCTCTGGGATTATCTTGAAGTGTGGTTGAAGACAGAAAAGTTGTTCCTTTAAGAAGTAAAAGATATCAGGGCATTAACAGTGTTTCAACCTAGTTTGGGCATCTAGAATATTGTAATATAAACAAAGCTTTTATTAATAATTTAGAAGCTTAAAGATTTTCACATACAGCATGGTTACTAGCAGCACCATCAATGAGTTTGTATCTAGTCTGTTTGTTTATTTACTATTTTTCATTTTAGTTTTGACAATGCTATACTGCATAAATCTCTATTCTAGTCCATTTTTTTCTATAATATTACAACTAAGAGGTGATTTGTTTTCTTCTTCTAGACTCAAAGTAGACCTACATCAGTAAACCCTGCTGTGTTATTATAGTGGTGTATCTGATACCTAGAAGTAAGAGCAGAGTGAGAGGTCGCTGCATGTTGCCATGCTCAGATGGCGACTCCTCAGGAGGCCCCTCTGGTCAAATCCAAGGGCCAAAGACGCCAATCAGCCTCCTGTGCCTCTGCTCCATAACGCAGTCATGGAAACTGCGCTGGTGATGGCCTGTGACCTTCTCCGTTATTCGAGAAACAACCGTGGATGAGAGGTGAACAAAACCCTCAGGATCATGTCTCTCACCATCACAGACAGAAACAGAAAGTAGTTTTACACATCTGATGTAGTTGCTGTTTCTTTTATTTTTATCCATGGAGAGCTATTCTTGTAGGTCTTAATATACAACTACTTGCTCAGTTCCTGCGCCTCTCAGCTAGAAGAAACGCATTCTCACCCTTTCCACCTCAGTGTGTGACGTTTAAAACGGCACCAAAAGAGGAGGAACATTTGTTTAAATATACACAATAATCTATCTATCTATCTATCTATCTATCTATCTATCTATCTATCTATCTATCTATCTATCTATCTATCTATCCATCTCAGTAAGTGTATTTTCGGCGCCATCTTGTGGACAAAAGAGCGCATATAATTTATGTTCCCGCTCTAGTCTCGCGGTATTTCAGGCGCTTAGCGACCTCCCAACTTGTATGTTCGCACTGGCCAATCAGGAGTCTCCGTGTGAGGCCCTTAGACCAATCAGCGGCGAGTATTTGGGCACCAATTTAAACCAACAGACACAGCTTACTGTTTTGGAAACAAGCGGAGTAAGCGAGGAAGTACGCCAAAAATGATAGTATTGTGTTTTTAAACGCCATAATCTACATTTAAGATAAAACCGAGCGGTGAAGTATATCAAGACTACTTTGGAAAGTAGTCTGTTCTAACGTTTCCCGGTTTAGGAGCCGGGTTAACGCGTGAGCTCAAGGTGACTTAACGTTAGACTCGTTTTAAAAGAACAGTTTAAATGCCGTCCCGTGTTGAGGACTACGAAGTGTTGTACACGATAGGCTCAGGCTCCTATGGAAGATGCCAGAAAATAAAACGGAAATCCGACGGAAAAGTGAGTAAAACTTAACGTTTATGTGCACAGAAATCGTTGTTTAAATGTAACTGGTTACCATTATCCTCAACAGTTTGTTCTCTGTTGCTCAGACGTGTAATACATATGAATCTAAATGACAATAGGAAGAGGTTTGTCACTTTACATTGGAACTTAAAAAGAACCTCTACTAGAGTAGTTGTGGTCCCTGTTTGCACAGCAGCCATTTTGAGGGGTCACAGTAGGGAAAATCTCAGGTGTAATCAAATCAATGATGGCTGAGTTCCATTTAGCTTCCTTAGTTTCAGAGTGCATGCTGGGTAATTTTCACATAATGGTCCAGTGTGTGTACACAACGTTCATAGTCGTTACTGATTTTGAAAAGACTGGAGTACACACTAACCGACTGAACCGGAAAGGGATCACAGACTACGTGATTTGTCAAGCCAACTAGGAACTCGTGGTTTATCACTTTACTACTAGCACACAATATTGACAAATGTCTGTTTGTGTATGATCTGATTCGTCACATGTAAATATACGGCTTCCTTGACAGTGAACAGCCACTGTCATGTATTTCTCATTATCCTAGTATGCTATCATCACTGTTTATTTCATCCCTATTGCTTATAATTATTAGATGTCATGCTCTGCCTTTGTGATTAATTTGCCCCTTATTTACACTGTAGATCCTAGTGTGGAAGGAGCTGGACTACGGCACCATGGCAGAGAGTGAAAAGCAGATGCTGGTGTCGGAGGTGAACCTCCTGCGGGAGCTTAAGCACCCAAACATAGTGAGATATTATGACCGCATCATCGACCGCACTAACACAACGCTGTACATCGTCATGGAGTACTGTGAGGGTGGGGACTTGTCCAGCCTCATTGGCCGCTGCATCAAAGAAAGGTGACCATGGTCTCATGCATGAGACACTGGATGGTGACATGAACACTGTACAGTTGGTTGTGTATTTATTTATGTGAAATTCATGTCTGACAGTACCTGCAGAATTAAATGGTTCTTTTTTTTTTACAACTGCAGGCGTTATTTGGAGGAGCAGTTTGTCCTGAGAGTCATGGCGCAGCTCTCGCTGGCCCTAAAGGAGTGCCACAGACGCAGCGACGGCAGGGCCACAGTTCTTCATCGGGACCTGAAACCAGCCAACATCTTCCTCGACAGGAAACAGAATGTTAAGATTGGTGACTTTGGTCTGGCGAGGATCTTGAATCATGACACCAGCTTTGCAAAGACATTTGTTGGGACGCCTTACTACATGTCCCCAGTAAGTTTTACTTCTGTCAATCTTTGTCGATGTTAAATATTAACTGTGACTAATTAGTGGCGATCTGTCTTGCAGGAGCAAATGAACCAGTTGTCATACAACGAGAAGTCAGATATTTGGTCACTTGGGTGTTTGCTGTATGAGCTATGTGCACTGTCGTAAGTTCAGCTCTTCTTTTTTTGTTTTTCTTTTTTTTTTTCTTTTTCCAACATCTTGTTTGTTGACCGCAAATGACATTTTCCCCAACTGTCTCCTTTAGGCCTCCGTTTACTGCTTACAACCAGAGGGATCTGGCAGAGAAGATCAGAGAGGGAAAGTTTAGAAGAATTCCCTACCGCTTCTCTGATAAACTGAATAGTTTACTCAGCAAAATGCTCGACCTGAAGGTTAGGAGTTAATCATGCAAACATTCTGTAATATGATTGAAGTGGACCCTTAATTTGTCCAAACACCACCTGCTGCTTACACCCATTCAGACATGCATGTGGCCATATTCCTTATCTGCATAAACACAAGCCATCCTCTCGCCTCCTGCAATTTTTCTTACAGTAATCCACACCCCTTTGTGCAGTCAGACTTGGTAAAAACGTCATTTATATCTTGTAAACATGCTGGCAGTGTGTATTCAAATAAAGAGTGGGGGATGCCAGATCCAATCTTGTGTGGTTACAGGAAATGCATCCAGGACACTTTTTAATGCTAGGTGTGAACAGTAATACTTAAGGATGTCTGCATGCAAGCAGATCTGTCCTCAGGGATTGTACAGTAATGGGTTGTCTTTTTTGTTAGGACTATCTGAGGCCATCTGTGGAGTCTATTCTCCAGAGCAGCCTGTTGGCTGATGTGGTTGCAGAGGAGCAAAGGAAGGTGGAGGTGCGGCCTTGGAGAAAATCTGCAGACTCTGACTGTCCCCTTCACAAGCCCGCTGAGCCGCCTGCTGTCCCCACAGCTGCAGAGCTAAGGCTCAGGGAAGAGGCACTGAGGGACAGAGAGAAGGCACTGAAGGGACGTGAAGAGAGGCTGGAGAGTAAGACATTCAATCAGTGCATTACATCTGTCTCACTTGAAGTGGGGATTATCATCCTCTGGCTCAAGACTAGAAAATACTCCTTCTTTATCAGAGTATTACATTTGTTTCTGTCAAGTACAGTGGAAATGAGTAGTAACAGCAGTGATTATGACTCTGGCATGTAAAGAAACAATTGAACGTGTTTTTCACCTGTGATAAACCAATCCTACACTAAAATGAGTGCAATAGGAACAGGTTTAAATGTAGTCCTGCAAGGTCTTGTGAATTTGTTGTGTATATTTGCACATTGAAGGCGTTGGGCTGCTTTCCAATTTCGGGCACATTTATGAAAGTACTAATATCACAAGAAACCCAAACAATGCCTAACCTTAGCAGTGGTGTTGTGAGTGTCTAATGAACTGAAAACACTGTTTATCATATTTCATGTTGTCAAACAAACCTGTGTAACTGGATCAGGTTTTTGCATGCTACCTTTGTTACAGAAGTGTTGTAACCAAACCTGCTTCAAGTAAATTACACACCTAAATCCCCCTGGATTTTACACATATGTATGATGAGTAAGATAAATGCTATTTATGCCAAAAGTAAACTTTCTCTGTTTTTGTTTTTTCATGGTAGAAAGGGAACAGGAGCTGTGCGATCGTGAACGTCTGTCTCACGAGAGGCTTGCTAAGTAATTTCAGTCTTTCTTTTCTTTTCTTTTTTTAAACAGTCACCACAGAGGTTTATTTAACTTATCTATCACTCTTTTTCTTCTAAATTTAATATTATCTTCTGTTTCAGGGCAGAGAGTTTACTGTTGAATTACAACCGTCTGCAGCAGCAGCAGCAGCAGCGGGACCTGGCACCTTTCTATGGCAAAGACATAGGTATGGGAATAAGAAGACCTGTGGACTTGAGCAGAGACAAGACCTGAGCATGCTTTGTCTTTGTCCTTCTGTCTGTGTGTTGTGTTTTATTTATTACTTCTTAAAGTCATGCTAATAAAGTTTTTATACACCAATAGAGATATAATTAAACTAGAGGATTTGTGCATTTCCTATGGAAAGACGCCACAGACTTGCTGACCAAGTTGCTGTGTTGCTGTGTTGTGTTTTTTAAACTACTGCCACTGAAGTTTTGTAGACTGGGACCTTTTTATTCTTTGATCTATACAAACTAAATGCAATAATGTACTAACAGGAAAATAGTACTTGTGAAAGGCTGGCTCAGTATTCCCAACAAATGAAACTTGCATTTTAAAGTCTGTAACTCACGCCGCATGCCTAGATATCTGAAATCCAGCCGTCATGTTACTAAACTTTAATGTTTGTTAATCGGTCAACCCCCCCCCCCATGTGTGCTCCTAGATGTGGAGAGCCTCTCCCCTGGCAAGAAGAAGGTCCACTTTGCTGGTGAGAGCAAAGAGAACCAGCGGCCTGATAGTCGTCAGAGTGCGATGCCCCAGGAGCTGATACTGATGAGGTTGCAGGCGGCCAATCTGCGTGCTCGGACTCTGAGTGATGTTGAAAAGGCCTGTCAATTCAAGAGCAGACAGATCCTCGGCATCCGCTAATCATACAGGTGTCGCCATGAGTCCACCGTGTGATCGCAGGCCAGGAGCTATTATAACTGGGTCTAAATAAAGATTTATATATTGAGTGAGTAGCTGTTACAGTGAGTGAAGGCAAGGACTTAAGCCACTGTACTGTCGCTGTCATGTTCTGATTTGTAGATGTTTTTATAGGCAGCTTGTGAAATACACTGTGTTCTTTATGTGTGTGTATATAATTAACTTGTTAGGTTTCCTTTTTGTTGTAACGTGACATTATGAAGAACCATGCCTGTGATAGACATTAACATGGAAACTATGCAAAATTAAAAAAATGTTTTATACAGAACTAGGACTGAGTCATCCTAATGAAAAGCTGTGTGCCAAATACTGTCAGTGCACATTGTAAAATAAATACAAATAGTATTTATACATGTATAAAGTACAGCTAGAGAAGTTGTTTGTCAAATGGTACCATTCATAGTTTTAGTTTTGTATAAATATCTACAGCATTAGAAATAAAACATCAAACGAAACAGTTTCTAATTTACATCACAGTAATACTGCATTGGCTCCCTTTAATCAAAGCTGATAGTTCCCACAAGGGGTCATCAGTTCACCAGTACTGTAAGAAACCTGATTACAGCAAACGTCATAAACCTTCACACCTGGAACTCATTTGTTTCTTGATCAAAGGCAGATTTAACAATAGTTACGAGTCGTTGCTTGATTAATAATAGACATAAAAAGTGATTAAATCACTTAAGTCAAATGTGATTTGAAATGCAGCTTCCCCACAATGGCAGATCGTTGTTTTTCTATATCAAAGATTAAACTAGACTTTGTTTGGTTAATTCCGTTAATAACTGCAGATGATGTATAACTTATTATCACCCCTGTGTTTAGAGGATATTTAAGGCAGATAAATACTAGATTATATCACTTAATGCTAAATCTTACTTGTAAAAGACATTTAAAAAAAATGAAAGTAAAGATGGTGGTACGTTTGCACCACTTGCCTTGATTGTATCAAGTTTGTGGGAGGGAGATCTAATCAATAAGGGTCTTTAGAGTTTATAGTTAATACTAAATTGAGTTACGTTTTCTCACTGATAATGGTACTAAATAGATTTACAGATTAATTACATTGACAGTAGATTGTATCATATGAAAAGAGTGACTGTTAAATGTTTTAGTGAATGTTGTCTTGCAAATATTGATGGTAATGGTTTTTTTAAACAAAGATGCAAAAGTTCTAGTATGTCTTTCATCTGTGCTGTCCATTCATTTCTATGGGAGTTTTTTTTTTTTACGGTTTTAGACGTTAAGAAGATAGAAGAAGCGCTGTGATGTATAATCATAGCACAATTTCAGCGGAGCATGAAGACGAGATTGGAATTACTCGTTACACTTTTGATCATCGATCAACCGAGTACAGCTGCGTGCTTAGCAACCGCTGGTTGTCTTCTTTCCCACGCCCACTGGAGACAGTTGCAAAGTGAGACCAATCAGAGGCGACACCCGTGCCGCTCCGCCAATTGGAATAAAACGGGGCGTGTCCTTACGACGCCGTGTTCCGTGTGGAAAGTTTACCGGCTCGGGTGCAAAGTTTCAGCCGTCTGCAAAGCACAGCTCGTCGGTCGGGGAACGTTTCTGGAATATGCTGTTCGAAACCGCGCTTCATTCACGCGGTACCTAGTCTTTCATCACGGACTAATTTCGCGTGGCTTCTTCAGACCGGGGCGAGTGATGCCTGCTGAATGACGACACTGTTTACACCGACCGTTGTATTGTCTCAGGGAGCCAGCTAGCATAAGCTCACTCGCTAGCTAGGAGTCGAACCGGAGCGCTAGCTAGCTGTTGACCGGTTGATCGTGTAAGAATAAAACGCTGAGACCTCGTTGAAGTCGACGGAGGACTACTGTAAAGACGATCAAAATGGCCTGTGAACCGAACCGAGTCCGGCTGCTCTGCATGCTCTCACTGACTTTTGGATATTTCATTGTGGAAGTGGTGGTGAGCCGGATCACCTCATCTCTGTCCATGCTGTCGGACTCCTTTCATATGCTGTCGGATGTCATCGCGCTGGTCGTGGCTCTGGTCGCGGTGCGTTTCGCGGAAAAAACCCACTCGACCAACAAAAACACTTTCGGCTGGATCCGGGCGGAGGTGATGGGGGCTCTGGTCAACGCCGTCTTCCTCACCGCGCTATGCTTCACCATCGTACTGGAGGCGATCGAGCGTTTCACTGAACCCAATGTGATCGACTCACCCATAGTGGTCGCCGTGGTCGGTGCTGTGGGGCTCCTGGTCAATCTGCTTGGACTCTGCTTGTTCCACGGGCACGCCGGCGGCGGCCACGGGCACTCCCACGGAGGTCACGGTCATGGGAATAAGAACAAAAAGGGCAAAGCGATCCAGCAGGCTGGGAACGGGTCTTCAGCAGAGGAGACCAACAACTTGGTGGCGAATCACAACAGCTCCGGGGATGTGAGACCGGCAAATGGTATGATAACATTAATGTAACATAAATGGTAACATTTTATCTTTGTCTTTAATGCGGTAATGCATTCATTAAGATTCAAGATATATTTATTGTCATTATGCATACACATAATACGCTTCAAAATGGCACACCATCTTGGGAACAATAGTTAAAGTTGACACTATAAACAATAACATTGACACTATAAATAGTTAAAATAATTACACATAGTTAAATAAATATATATTGCCAAGTTAAAAAAAATCGAATAAAGGGAGCGTTTGCTGCTTTCCATCTACAATTGTAGTAATATTGGCTTCTTGCGTTAATTCCAGTGATATTGTGGTCACCTTATCACTCCTTGCATACTTGCTTTCGTCAGCTGATATTTTTCCAGGTCAGGTCACCAAAATGCAGAAGCTGCACTGAAGTTTCAATCACATGTGGTTTGACTCCCCATCTGTCTGAAGTGTCAACCTTGAATTAATGAATCAGTTTTTAACAGATATAAAGCCACTCAGTGTCTGTCGATTGTGTTCATTTTCCTATAAAACCAATAAGTTTACACACGTTCGAGACAGTGTTTCCAGTACAGTGTAGCTGCCAACTGTCTTACACTACAATTTTGACATCAGGATACACTGAATGTTTGGTGTTTCATTATATCCCTTTGAAACGTGACAACTGCCACTGACATCAATAGGAGACTCAGGTTTCAGGCTTTGTAATTATCTGTGTGAGTAGAGATATGTTGAAGAGTTTGTCTGAGTGAGCCAACCAAGAAACTTTGTCTTTTGACAAGTTGAAATTTGCAAGGGTCAAAATTCAACAATATTCCTGAAGGTCTCGGGCCTTATTTGTGTTTCACAGCCATGGTGTTGTTGTCGTTGTTGTTGTTGTTGCTGTTTTGGTCACCATAGTCATAGACGGAAACACCTCTTCCTTTCGTCTGTGAAACGTTTGATGTTAATCAATGACAGACAACCCCCACAAGAGCATCCTTAAATGTGCCACTGTTCCTCCTCCTTCCTCCTCACCCACTGAAGGGTTAAACTCATTTCTCCCCCACACTGTTACTCCCTCCTATTTTCAATAAGTGTAGGCTACATTGTACCCCCACCCCAGTGCACTGATCGCCGTTACGTGGGTCATACATCAGTGTAAGGGTGAAAGTGACAGCCCCCAGCCGCACCATTAGCTGCTGATAAATGACCTGTATAGTCACTGGATAAACGTGAGCAGCCATTGCTCGGGTGCCACACCACAAGCACCATGTGTGCTTCCTCACTGCTCACTAATATTCATCCATTGTCATTTTTTTCCCTCGCCTATCGGTAACGGGATATCAATGAGTAATTTTAAAGAGTTCAAAGCAGAGTTTATATAAATGCATATTGGCTCACATTTATCAGGAGTGCTCAAAACACTTCCAGCACAGACTATGTCACAAGGCTGACTTGTATTTCACAATACTGTATGCAAAGAAAACACTTACATTAACTGTATTTTAGCAAATTGTCTATAATTGCCTCTCTTGTGTCCCCTAGAACGGCTCCAACATGCATTTGCTAACTTTTAACTTTTGATGCTGCTGCTGACAGCATATTTTTTTAGATAATTGTTGTTTTGTTTTTCTGTTCATGTCCCTATGTGTGTCTGTATATTCACTCTGAATGCTACATTAGTATCCAAGTGTCAAAGTCCCGCTGATGATTGTACTTTCAACCTCATGTTCTAGTAGACCAAGTTAACCTCCTGTTTTTTATCTTCAGAAATCAGCTGTAAAGACGGCACAGAGGTGCAGATGAATGGCAACACCCACTATGAGGACATGGACGGCGACCAGGACTCATCGTCGCAGCTCAACATGCGTGGGGTTTTCCTCCATGTGTTGGGTGATGCTCTGGGCTCCGTCATTGTGGTTATCAATGCTGTAATATTTACTTTTGTGTGGCAGCCCTGCCTCCCTGACGAGGATTGTATGAACCCATGTGTCCACAATCATGGCCCGGAGCCGCCAGTCAATCGCACCGTGCCGCCCATGAAGACTGCCGGCCCTTGCTGGGTCCTCTACATGGATCCCACTCTCTGCATCATCATGGTGGGAATCCTGCTGTATACCACCTACCCGCTGCTCAAAGAGTCGGCCCTCATCCTGCTTCAGACGGTGCCCAAGCAGATCAACATGCACCGGCTCAACGAGCGGCTGCTGAATCTGGACGGAGTGCTGGCCATCCACGACCTGCACATCTGGCAGCTGGCCGGCAGCCGCATCATCGCCACAGCTCACATCAAGTGCCACGACCCCACGTCCTACATGGAGGTTGCCAAGCGGATCAAGGACTTCTTTCACGACGAGGGCATCCACGCCACCACCATCCAGCCAGAGTTCGTCACGTTCAACTCCGAGTCGAGAGACTCGCTCTGCGAGCTCTCCTGTCGGACACAGTGCGCTCCAAAACTGTGCTGCGGCGTGACCGACAAACAGAACCTGGGCGCTGACAAAAAGGTGAGCAGCGACTGCAGGTCGGCTGCTTCTTCAGCTTTGGAGGTGATGAGTGAGAACACAGAGCATACTGCGAGCATTCAGGTGTGTCCTCAGTCAGAGACCAAAGTTACCGTCACCAGAGAGGTGGAGTCATCTCTGTGAAATGGAGAGGTCTGAGACAAGTTGAGGAGAAGCTAGATAACTACCACTACAGGCAGATTTCATCACCATTGTCACTTGAGGATGCTGTTGTTGTTTTGCCCTGTAGTTGCCCTGATACAGATATTAGCCTTTTATTCTGTTAAATCCCCCCCCCCCTCTAGGTTTATGCATTTGAGTATAATTTTTCTTTTTATCTTCCTCTCTATAATCTCTAAACCCTGCCACCAGCCTCTCCTCTGTGCCACTTGGTCCCTCTCTTGTTGTCTGTTGCCCTGGTAGTATGGTAGCGATGCATGTTGGGGCTCACTGACCTTATCTCCTCTTGGACTGAAGCGAGTCCTGCATGAGTGTCACTCATTAACACCGTGTTGTAATGCGTCATCTTGTCTTATGGTGTTTCTGTGCCAAAGCTTCTCTCTGCAGGACTGAAAGGGTTGGAGAGTTGCTCTCGCCTCCAAAAGGACAAACAAACAAACAAACTAACACACACACACACACACACACACACACGAGTCAGAGCACACGGTTAGGTTATATTGCTTAGCCTATGGACCTGTTTTAAAACAAGTCTACCTTCTTGTCTTTTGCATAGGCTTTGAGCAGATCTATTTTCTTACCCTCTGGCCCCAAATGGAAAAGTATTGTATTACATAGTAATTTAAGTATTTAAGTTATTAGAAATAATCTATTCCTCCCTCTTTAGATGCTGTTTGTAATATTTACTGTCTCTGTCTTGAAGTTTTTGACAGGCCGTCTATGCTGTAGTCAGTTTTACAGAAATTACATTTTTATAACAATGTTTTTTTGTTTCCGACTTTTCCTCTGACCTTGACTGAGACGTCATTGCAGCTATTAGTTGGATACAGAAGCCGTATCAGCAACTCTCTCTCTCTCACCTTGCCTTTTTAAATACAAAACTGCTGTGGTATAGCACTAATTATAGTAGACGCAGTGAAACGGAATGTCTTGCAATGGCACAGTCGCATAATCAAGTGTTTGTGAATTTGATGCCTTACAAGCCAGAGGGTTGGGTCTGCTGTTAATAAGTGAGCACTGTATGCTGTCAGTGAAACACTGTTCCATGTGTGTGAATCTGTATTGGACCACTTCCGAAGATGGCCGTCGTTGAATTCGTTTATAAAATCCTCATGAATGTGTGTGGCACCTCAGCACCATTCATGCTGTAGGAGTTTTATATTTCCAGAATGGTCTTCTTTTCTTTTGTGAGTTTGCATGAACAAACTGAGACTTGGTGTTTTGGATCTTTTGGGCTCAACCTAAAGAGCTCCCGTTGCTGCTTACCAGTCAGTACGTGCTGGTATCCTCCAACATAAATATACTGATCATCTGTCCTCTGCTGTGGGGCAGCTGGCCAGGCTACTTTCTGGTGAATTAAAGTCCATATGGTGGCCTTTAAAATAAGTTTTCCCTTGTCTACAGGAATAACATTAAAGATGATCCATTGATGCATTTCAGATATCCAATTAAATGTGTATGCAATATAGATTTATGTGCTGGGAAATGTGTTTTGTTGTGTACTTCATTTGTATTATTCACTTTTATTCTTTTGTCTTTTAAGACACTCAAGATGTGCAAATTGAAAGCGAGTATTGTTTTTTATTTTAGATATGACATGTCAGATAATGTGTTTTTGGGATATATATATATATATATCTCCAATGTGTCATTGTGAAATAAAAATAATATAACTGTTTGGTACAGTTTACGAACCCCGAATATTTCATTTGATTTTTTAAACTATTTACATTAAACTGGTTGTATGTTTGTTGAGTCTTTAATAATTCTAAAGCAGCTTAATAGCCTAATTAAGCATAAACAAATATGCCTGATTTATTCTGCTCATCATTCCACGACTAAACCCTCACAGGTTGATATAAAAACTTCAGACGCAGCAGGTATGAAAAGTCCAACAAGACGTAAGCATATCTCAAAACATTAATGTTCATAAACGGCATCATATTTTCATTCATTCATATTCTTCCACTTTGTCCTCCACATGAGGGTCGTGGGGGGCCGGAGCCAATCCCAGCGGACATAGGGCGAAAGGCAGGGATCGTGGTCGAAGTGGGATCAAACCAACAACCCCGTGACGCAACAATTCAAGCCACTTTGTCACCGTGTGGCCCTGTGTCATATTTTAGTAAGACAAAATTAAAATGATCAATTGTAATATAAGTAGCTCAAAGTATGATTGCATTTTACCTGCATGTAAGTAAGAGTGTTTACACAGAAACATGTTTGAGGTTCAGACAATACAGTTAATATAACATGAAGAAAGATGAATAGAAGACAGTCTTAGAGCAGGAGTTTGGACAGTCACTGATGTGAGAGCTTTGTCAGTGTGCAATTATAAAAGTACATGTTGCTCCGTGTTAAAAGAGCAATTAGCATTTGTGCACTTCCCGTCTCTCCTCCAGCTACAAACCACACACTGTCTAAACAGTAATAATGGTTTTAAGTTAATCCGACACACTGAGCGTGGATGAATTGTGGAGTGTCAAAGCTTCGACCGCTGAAGTCGACCGTAATTACAGTGTTTCTCACGACTCCACTCCGCGGTGTAAAGGAGCAGATGCTGGCTCTCAGGTCTGTGGCTGAGTTTCCGTGGAAGTCGTGCTCCGGCCCATGACTGCCAATTTGGAGCCGTTAGTCAGCGGCCGTCGTTCAGAGTGGATTTATGTAAGAGGCCCCAGGGGACTCCAAAAGCAACAAGCACTGGGCTCTACCCAGCATTCCTCAGAGGTGCCTGGCTGTTCCCCCGTTCATGTGAACTGAGAGGAATCCACTTAAAGCAACAGGGAAGTGGATCTGCAGTCTCACATTCAGGCCACTGTCCTTTTCCCAAGTGTGTCCACACCACCACCTTTAATTATGTAATTAAATAGTTTTAGTATCACTAGAGTTACTGTTTGTTTATGTTCAGAACAGCATTTCTATTGTCCAAAATACACAAAAGAATCCCCTTCCTTTTCATGGGCTAGTAAAAACATCAACGACTTCCAGAAACTTTCCATGTAAAATGTTGAATGAATAATGACATGAAGTAGGTCAATCTCACAACCATTCCAGTTTTGAGGCAAATTTTTTATTAGTATTGTTATTATACGCAGTAGTAATATTGTCATTATTAGTAAAATTGATTTTTGTTATAATTTTATATCAACAAACGATGCCACTGCGTGTATAAATAACATCATAGTACTATAAACAGGTCCTGTCTAAACCTATTTTCACCCCAACCGGCCTAGACACATCTTTGAGTCTGGTTCAGTCAGAGATTTCTTCCTGTTTGAAGGGACTTTTCTTTATCTCTCCACTAGTACAATGTTCACTGTGTAAACTATTGGTTTCTTCTCTTCTCTCTCTATAATATTGTTAAGTTTTCTGCCTTCAGATAATGTATGTTGTAATTTGGCACAGGTAAACACAACCCCATTTGAACCCACCTGCCTTTGGACAGAGCTACATCAGCTTTTACCTCAGTCTTTATGCTAAGCTAAGCTAGGCTAACAGTCTTCTGCCTATAGCTTCACATTTAATGTGCTAAAATATTGTCTCATCAAATTCTGACAGAGAGGGTAAACTGTATAGTGTCAAATATTCATCCAAAAAACCCCTCAGTGACCTTAATTGAACTTGACAAGATAAGAATCTGTGTGATGAAAAAGGGTCATTTCATATAATTTCATGTGATCTTCCTTAACAGAATCCATAATAAGTGACGATGCTGGATATTGTTATACTGATGTAACACAAACACGTGTCAGGTGTCAGCAGACCATCTGCCTCTGGCTTTGTTCCAGGGAATTTTCAAACACGGCGAACTGCTGAGTTCAGGGGGTTGTGGAGGTGGGTGTGGGGCAGGGAGGGGGGTCAGGGTGAATACTGGCCTGAAAGGTGAGAGGTCACACGGCTGCTAAATGGAATCACCTATTGCCAGCACAGCATTAGTCAGCCGTGGCCACAGGCGTAAGCTAAAACCTCTGCGGCCGTTCAACAAAGAACACAATACCTTTAAAAGAACCTCAGCCCCAGTTTGTGCTTCATCATCACACTGGAGCTAGAGCGCTAGATGAAGATTGGTGATCATTTTTGTTCATTTTTTTATATTTAAAAAACAAACAAACAAACAAATAAACCTACAGGATGTGGGATATAACACAGTGAATAGTGAGTTTTTGTTTGTTGTTATCTCAAATGGTGCGATGTTAATGTTTCTCATCTTGTCGCAGGGTGCAGCTGATCGTCTTTGCTTGATTAATAATGACTTTAATATGAACTGTTTTCTCATATTACAATTTTATTCATTTTTCTCATAGTGTTATGACTTTATTCTCATAATGTTACGACTTTATTCTCGTAATAATATTACGTCATTTTTCTCATAGTGTTATGACCTTATTCTCATAATGTTACGACTTTTTTAATATTACGAGTTTATTCTCGAAAGATTGATTTTCATAATTCAGTTTTTAGATGAACTGATCTGCTTAATGAGTCATAATGAAATCTCAGGGGATGATCAGAAAATCATCACTGTGTTATAATAGGGCCATTTCTCTTTCAGAAACAACACTGAAATTGACATCTTTTATTGCATTTTGTTGGAATATTTGCAATTTAGACACTCAAATAAAGTGTTTAAAAAAATACAGGGTGTGGCTTTGGAGTCCACTCTCTTCTGTCAAAAGAAGGATTGACAGAGACGGTGAAAGTCAACACAATCAGTGACCTTTGTTTGGAGAGAAAGTCCACTGTGACACATAAGTATGGCCCCATTCACAGAACAAAGACTGGGGGTTTCACTTAATATACAAGTCAGGAACTGCACTGGATTGAAAAGTACGTATTGAAAGTGATAATCCTACAAAGGAATACGTGAAAGATGAGAATCAGTAAATACCACAATAATAGAAAGTATGTCTGCAGGAAAACGTGCTGGTTTCATGTAAAGGTTGTTGTTGAAGTTATTGTTCTGATTGATTACTTTTGCAGTGGCGTCAACATGTGGTTCTTTGGGCTGGTGTGAAATGCTGACTTGTCACTTTCAGGTGGAAGTGAATCGAAAAACAGCGTTGACCTTTTCAGTTGGCATAAAAGCTGTTGAACAACATGGTTGCTGAATCAGATTTGATTGACTTCCTTTACATGACAATTTCCTTATTCTTATACCTTTTCTTTTATGCTGTATGTATGTACAATTACAGTATATCTCTGTTTAAAGGCTGTATTATTATAATCTCTAAGTGCTTTCGGTATTCAGTGTCACCACAGAGTCATTTCTAAGTCTAAAAGTACAGTAACTTCATGGAAATCCACCAGAGTCACTGACTCAATAATCTTTAGACTTAAGTGCAGAAATGTCCTGTCCCACACGTCTCCCAGAGGCCTTTAATCTGACCACATGGCAGGTTTCTGCCCACAAAAGACCTGTGCGTCTTAAAGGGAGATTAGGAGGGCTGGAATGTTAACCCGCTCCCTGGTGAGGATGACGGAGGTGATGATCATCAGTGGAGGGAGTCCTAAGATCCTTAATCCCATACTAATATTGCCACAGTATAGACCCACCAATACTCCACGATACATGTAATACAACATTTTACCATCAATATCTAGTGTGAATGAAAAAAAAGCCTCCAACAGATTTATTCCCAAAATAAGATAATTTCATCCTCCTCTTCCTCACATGTACTTAACACACTGGTGTAGTAAAATTAGATTAAGATGGAGTGAGAAATAAAGTGACTCTAATTTATTACAATCATGTTTTTGTTCTTATTTCTGATTTTCCTCCACGTACCACCAGCGGAAGCTTGGGTAGCACTGGTGGTACATGAAGGAACTCAGTTGCAATATTAAAGGGCCACTTCACCCAAAAATAATTACTAATTTCCAGAGATAAATGTGTTATTTGATCATCAGACAGTGGATCAGTTTATTCTTGATTTGAAATGGGCCAAACCACCCTTTAAGGTCATTATTTCCTATAATCCTTAAGAGAGTCGCCTGTGACGCTGCTCAGGAGTAAAACAGAGACATTCAAATAAATTAGAGCCTGGTTCGTTAAATTGAAGAAGCCTCTCGTATGAATCCACTTAAAGTCTGACAGCTGGTACCATCAAACTTTTATGATTCCATGTTAAATCCAAAATGTAATTCGTCAACACAGATGGTGCAGCTGTAAGATGAATTATAAATGCTGCTAAATGTGGCGCTGAGCATGAAAAAAGTACCGTTATGAATATAAATAGAATATGAGAGGTTTCATACAGTTAATAAAGAACGGAGAAGATGTTGAGTTAAAGGAGAACAGGAGTGCAATGAGCGAGTGTTTCCTAAGTGTTGGGTTAATGTTTCACGCAGAGCTTGTACTGTACTCTCATTCTTCTCTTTCTCTCTCTCTGTCTCTGCAGCCGCTCAGACTTTGATCACAGCTGAGTTGAGTGGGTTCAGCCAGAAGTAATGAATTCTTCCTCTGACACACGGAGGAGCGCAAACAAAAGAGGGACATCCACTTCAGACATCAAACCTCTCATCACCCCCCTCCCCCCATGCAGAGATTATGCAATCTACATACAGTTAAAGATAAGTGGCATCTTTTTTAACACCTGTTACGAGCTTCTATGTTAAACATTATCAGAAACTTCATCACTCACTGATGACTCGTTACATCCAGGAGATCTGAAGTTAAATATTAGCAGCCTGATTTTATTTTTATTATATGTACAGTCACCTGGTTGGATGTTTTTCTTTTGCATTACCGCACAATAGCCTGTTATGGACAAATTAAAGTAAAATCTTGGAGGTTTAGAAGGCTACAATGACTTTTTTGTCAAAATTTGGACGACATACTAACCTATGACTTTTTTGTCAACATTTGGACGACATACTAACCTATGACTTTTTCGTCAAAATTGGACAACATACTTAGTGGAGGCTATAGATGAGTACCAAATGTGAGTTGCATTCAACATGTGTGTTGTTTTTTCTTCCATGCATGCTTCTCAAATTCATCCATCCATTTTACATGAATGTGCTGAGTCTGGAGGGAGGTGATGATGAAGCAGAGGACACAGTGTGTGTGTGTGTGTGTGGGACATGGAGCTTCTCAACTAAGTTATCCTCACACTGAGGTGTCAGTCTGCTCCTGCAGTAAATAAACCCTTCCCACCCGTGACCATGACGTGATGTGGCAGTGGTTTGGTTTGCAGCGGAGAGCAGAGCAGTCTGTTGATCCCAGCTTCATCCAGCAGCTCCACTTCCCTCCTCTACATGATCCTGACATGGACTAAGACAAATCAAGCTCCACAGCTCAGTGCAGTGGGCCTTTCATGATGTGTCATGCAGTGCAGTAAATGGGCCGGTTCCCCCTCAGAGTATTGAGAAACACTGTAGTCAGCCACACCCTCTCATTGTTATGTTTGGGTTTCATCAGTTTAGTGAGGAATTTCTCCTGCTCTCGCTCTCTCTCACACACACACACACACACACACAAAACCATCTTTCGCCCTCTTCCCCCACCACCCCCCAAAAACACCATGTCTTTGTTTGTGTCACCTTCTCTGTGTCACTAATTAATTTGCACCAAACACAAAATCTACACCTTGTCTCTTTGACCACAAGAGGGCACAGAGATTCACACATACAGTATTGTACACTCAGTCTTTGCATTAAAGGGGTTGTTCATGGTCTACAACCTGTGGCTCCACATTACATTTATATTAGCGGAGAAGGGACAAAAATGGCTCTTTTCATAGTGTAGATATATGAGGTAACGACACATTATCAGTCTTTTCTGGCTGCACAATCGAAGTTTGTAAACCTGCACCAAAATCCATTGAAAAAATAGAAGTTATTTTTCGTCACAGCACAGAGGAGTTGTTAATCCAAGACTGCTAGCAAGTTAAAACGTTTTTTTTTGGTGTTTGAAATCCTTTGTTCGGATTCACCACAGTGACACAAACTCACTAACTGAGAAGACAGTAGACCAAAAGCCTCCTGTGTCCCCGAGAGCTAAAAACGCTGATTTTCTCTATGGACTTTGGTGCAGGAGAATGAGCAGTTTTAAAACTTGAGTTCCCTGCCAGAAGAAGGATGTGTCACAGCGAGTGTTTTTGTTAAGTGGCTAAAATCAGCTTTTTTCCCTTTTGTCCCGACCGGCAGAGTGAGTGTGAGTGTCCAAACATGGCAGCAAAATCAGCTCTGATTCTGTGTTTATGTGCACGTCTAACTGTGTTCTTAACCTGTGACTTCAGTTTAGCAAGACAGCTGCAAAAGGAAGTCCAGGCCACAAACTCACCAGACTTCACAGAGGAGCAGAAGGTAAATCATTGCATCTCAATCACTCTGGGATTTTACATAAACTCAACTGAACTAAACTCTTCTAATCTCTGGTTTTCTTTCTTCCTTTTGCCCCCAATCCAGAAAACGTTAGGAAAGATTGCAACATGCTTGGAAATGAGAAGTACAAGTCTGCAGGTTTGTATGACACACACACACACACACACACACACACACACAGATCAGTGCCATGTCCACAATTTTGGAAATACTTTAGAGGTCAAGAGTCCAAACTCTTGTCAAACAACAAGGCTAAGAAATGTTTCACTAGTCACCTAAAAAGCAAAGTCTGTGTCACTTTTAATAATTAAAAACAACAACACAAAACTGAAAACACAGTAAACTGCACGTCTCTCTCTGTGCGTAAAAGACATAATATGATTATTTCCACATTTAAACGTTTCAAATGACACGTACAGTTGCCCTTGGATGACCTGCAATTATAATATATTATACATATAATAACATATATTATATATACACATGTAATACATAATACATTTACTATAATTTAGATTTTCCTCAATTAATTGAGAAATAGACCAAAACTCCTCAGTTTTAATAATTTCTTTGTTATGTGGAGCAAAGAAACCAGAAAATATTCACATTTTAGGAAGAAGAAAAATCAGAAAACTTGTTTTAATTATTGAGGAATTGATTTAATTGATTCATCAAATAATTGTTGCATTTTATTTGTCTTTATTTTGGGCTTTGGCGCTTAAAATGTATATAATACTAGTGAGGAAATGCACATTTTCTTTTATGTACTGGTATTAATTGTTATTAATTTAATTTATTGAGACAAAATAAAAAATTCTTGTTTGTTTAAATCATAAATTCAAAATTTCAGGCTTTTAAAAAAATAAGATTAAATTGAGAGTGCTCTGTGCTCTGCAGTGCACGCAGTCCAAGGAAGAATTCAAGTTAGAAGAACTGAAGAAACTGGAAACCAGTAAGTGAAGAGTGACCGAAAACATGACGTCATCACTGTGTGTACTTTTGACTATTTCTCTGAATATTTCTTTTCTTTTTTATTTTCAACAGTAATCAAAAATATTCTGACGTACAACAAAGAGTTTCCTTTTGATGTCCAGCCAGTGCCATTAAGGTAAATATCCTTCACTTTAGGTCTGATGTTACAACTTGTTTTTGATCTGTAATTACTTAAAAAAAAAAAAGACCTGAAAATGAAAATTGCATATACAAAAAACACTTGTTTTTAAATATAATAAGTTAAAAAAGTAAGAAAGCCACTTTTCTTCATCACAATATTTTACTGCTATCATCTCCTCACGCTGATATTTAAAGAAATATCATGCTTTTCTATTATATAGGAAAACCAGGACCTGGTACCTGGAGCGTTTTCTTTAGTACTTGCTCTGGCAAGGTTCCAAACGAGCTGAGGTAATATTAAAATCTGTGTTGACAGACTGACGGCCACTGATTGGTCAGAGAGTGTCGTCCCTGGAAGAGTCACGAGCGAGATGTCCGACACAGGAATCAAACCGAAAAATGCCGAACTGTAGATCAGTTAAAAAGACTTTAAAATCCCTGAAAACATTCGTTAATCTCCAACATTTAGCAAAGGAAATGTCCAAAATCTCAATATTTAACAGAGGAGTCTGGTGTATTTAGCGACAGCACTGCTGAAAGCCGGCGATCGTGAGCCGAATCACAACCCGTTCAGTGTCAAAAATGCAAACACATTTATGGGCAGTATTTTCAATTCCTACCATTTAACTCCCCTAAATGTTACACAGTGCACCTATTAAAGTTTTTGTCCACTGTGTTTGTCAGGAAAATCCTGGCTCCAGGTGAAGAGGAGAACCTGGAGCTGGAGGAGGAGGAGGATGCAGCAGCAGGAGCAGGGTCCACAGAGGCGTTTCCCCCGAGAGCTCCTGGTACCAAAAAAAAAAATGTTGTTTGCCTGCTTGTGTCATTTTGTGTGGACAGTTTGACTGTATGTCCTCTTGTTCTCTCTGTCGGTGCTGTGCATGGCTTCATGGCTTCATTCCTGCCTGCCCGCTTCATTTGCAGCTTCCAAAGGTATGGCTTTATCCACCGACAGCAAAAGCTCATTCTGATCATTTATTCCATTGACTCTCGACCTCCACATGCTCAAAAGGGGGTTTTGATGCTGCGTCAAGGAGCCACGGTCGCCATAGTTACTGTACTAATACAATTATAGTTGTAGTGGTTCACAATTGGCAGCAAAAAACAAATGATGAAGTATAAAAAGGAGTCTGCCATAATGACAAATGCTGTGATTTCTAAACTAAAGCTGCTAAAACTGGACATAAATCCATATTTAGCATTAAATGCTTAAGTTGTTCATTCAAAACAATGCAGAAATAAGTAAAAAGAGGTGGATGAGAAGTGGTGTAGCACAGTTTAATCTCTTTATAATTGTTTCTCTTCAGTTTCGAAGATACATCATCATCATCATCTAGTGCTACCTTCACACCCCTTTTTTGTCCTTCCAGGTACCCTGTTGCCACGGTTACCCTCTGAACCAGGGATGACGTTACTCACAATAAAGATCGAGAAGATCGGACTGAAGGACGCCGGGCAGTGCATCGATCCTTACATGACCATCAGTGTGAAAGGTGGAAGTGTTATTATTATATATTGTTCTCCGCTAATACCTTATATAATCTATTATATTAAAGTTTGAGGTAACTCCTATAAAACTAACACAAACCCAAAAAAAAAAAATCATATCACCTATTCTACTTTTTATGAACCAAGTAAAGTGTTATTATTATTCCTGAACCTACAGACATTAACATTTTACTATTTGGTGGACTTGCTGTAAATTTTACGTTTCAAATAAAATATGACCTTCTGCCATAAAGAATACACGACGAGAGAGTCCATATCAACTCACAGGAAATGAAATGTTTACAAGGGTGTGGATCTGTAGAATTTACTTTTAAAAACATTTAAAACTTTGAATAGGGGTTTTATTTAACAAATCCCATGCTGACGGGTCACAAAAATACTTGGGGTAGATAAAATAAGCTTTTCGTTTTTATTCCTTTATGTGCAGAATGCTGCTATTTAGTTTATAAGAATGCGTGTTAGCTAAAACTGAAAACTAAAGAGGAGCTACGTTTTTCTCTTTCGCCGTCTATTTCAAACATTGTGGATTGTCCACATTTCCATGACAATTTAGAAGCTGCAAAAAATACAAAACAATATAAAATGCATTTGGTACAAATCGAGTTTCCTTTGTATTTCCTTGTCCCTGCAGATGTAAACGGTGTCGACGTGAACCCAGTGCAGGACACACCTGTGGCCACCAGGAAGGAGGACACCTACATCCATTTCAGTGTGGACATTGAGATCCAGAGACACGTGGAGAAATTACCGAAAGGTAAAGGAGTCTTAAACGGGTCCTCATGCATGACTCCCTGTGCATGGTGTTGTTCTAAAATAACACTTAAAAGGGACCAAATAATAATAATAATAGTAAAAAAAACAGTCCACTATGTAGTGGTTTGCTGTGTTTAATGTACTTAATACAGACTAAAGTTCACTTAAACTATATTTAAACTAAAAACAGAGGTATTAAAACAGAATTTCAACAGATTCTGTGAATAAAATCACATTTGACAGAGTTAAATGCTTTGGCACGTGAGAAAATAAAGACAGACTGAGCGACACTGGCTAAATTCAAACATGACAAACATAAATCAAGCCAACCATGAATTCTTCAAGAAATATAGGAAATTAACAAACTAACCCTGATTACGAAGCCATTCTGGGGGAGACACTACATTTCAAAGTAGTAGTGATGAGTTTTCTTCTAAATCAACATCTGTCAATCTATGCTAACTAGCATCTATCTATCTAAGCTAACTAGCCTATCTATGCTAACTAGTATCTATCTATCTGTGCTAACTAGCCTATCTATGCTAACTAGTATATATCTATCTGTGCTAACTAGTATCTATCTATCTATCTACGCTAACTAGCATCTATCTGTCTTCTAAGTGTTCTAAGGGTTAAGGGTAAATGTTTGACCTTAAATGACCTTTTAATGCCCTTTTCCAGGAGCGGCCATCTTCTTTGAATTCAAGCACTACAAACCCAAGAAGAGATTTACCAGCACAAAGTGTTTTGCCTTCATGGAACTGGACGAGATCAAAGCGGGACCCATCGTCATTGAATTGTGAGTCAACTGAATTTTTTGAAATCAAAAAACCTCTCGGTCGAATCGTTATCTTTTTGGACCGTGACGCAGTACTCTCTTAAAATCCCCCAGGTACAAGAAGCCGACGGACTTCAAGAGGAAGAAGCTGCAGCTTCTCACCAAGAAACCACTTTATCTCCATCTTCAGCAGACGTTACACAAGGACAGCTAAGTCCTCCCGACGGAGCGCGACAACCAGAACTTTGCACCTGCGTCGTTCTCACGCGTGCGTCCAGAGAAAACACAGTGTTCACCTCATCGCCGCATCCAGCAATACTTTTACATCCAGGCTGCTTTTTTTTCTTGAGCATTTGATGAAAAGTGAAGGGAACTGAGCCAAACATTGACCACATCAGCTCAAGACTGCCATGTTAGGTTTTTCCATATTTTTCATTTTTCTGCACGTGAACATCTGTGGCAGGAAACACGTACACACTTCACCTCTAGTCTTCCTTCACTCTTTCATTGAGGTAAATAAGGGACACAAATCTTTGCCGGTGCTAAATTTGAGTCCAGGCTTTTTGGACGATGAGACTTAAAACACTAAAAGAATTGATGGCCAACAATTTGTTTTGCCAAAATATGCAGAGTTTGAATAAATGACTAAATAATTGCCTCATCATCAAACCACCACCAGAGGAGCGTTCTTGAGTTCTCGGGCCGGTTTATAGCGTCATGAAATATGATCAAATGATAAATTGGGTCTTTTAAAAAAAAACAACCCCACTTTTCTCAAATTAGCATTTCAAATTGACAGAATTATTAATAATTACATCAGAACAGTCAGCCAATTAAAACGCGTCTACATGTCATATTCATTTCCATTTCTGTGCTTCCTCAATGAATGAATCTGCGGCCAACATACCTTTTTGAGTTTTTCACCCTCTCACTTCCATGTCACCTGACCATACATGGAAATAAAAAATAATAATAATAAAAAAAATTCCCCTTCCCTTACCTCCGCTTTGGTCTCCACCGTCATCTGAGCTGTATATCGTAGTCTTCCACCGCGTTCACCAGCATTGAGATGAATGTTGACACGAGGAAGTGCCGAGCAGGGAGCTTCATGGATTATAGAGATAAAATAGAGGGATAATTCAGTATCAATTTGTTTTCATCAAGACATTTTTCAGACAGATTTTGCTTTGTAAAGAAAGAGATGTCCGTCCTCTACCGTTTTTATCCTCTGTATGAGGGTCACGTGGGGGGCGGGGTCACTGTCGCCAATCCTAGCTGACATAGGGCATACAACCTGGACGGGTTGTCAGTCCATCACAGGGACACATGGAGACAAACAACCATCCACTCTCGTACTCCCACCTATGGACAATTTAAAGTGTGAGCTGGCCAGGGAGAGGGAAGTCTGGGCTTCTCTGCTCAAGCTGCTGCCCCCATGACCCGACCTCAGATTAGCGGCAGAAAATGGAATTAGTCTAATCCACAAATCTGCATGTTTTTAGATTGTGGGAGGAAACCGGAAAACCTGGAGAAAAACCAACACACACAGAAATGAATGTTTGTATTAAGACTGACCCCAAAGTAGTTACATTAATTTTAGCTTTTATTTAATATAATGACACAGTATAACTCTTTAGTGCAGTCGGTGGTGATAGCTAAAACTTGAACCTTTTCAAATTTCAAATATAAACAGCCTTAAAGTGCATCAGACAGTTTGAAGTACTTACCAAGTTGTCCAGCAGAGGGTGCTGTATTCATGTCCAGTGACGTTTTTTGTGCTTCTACACCACAGATAAAGCAACAAACAAACATGCAGTCTCAGCTGTTAGCTTTTAAAGACTTGACCGCAACACTATAGCAAGATTTGTGCCGAGGACAAAGGTCACTGCATATTATTCAAAAAATCTATTCCTGATTTTTATAAATTTATATTAGAATGTTTAAGTGAAGATCAATAGGAATTGGAAAATCTATTTTCTGAACCCAGCCTTGATCTAATCGCTCAAAATGACTTTGTCCAATGTAGAATCTTATACGATCAAAAAATAAACAACCTAACCATCACATTCAGGCTTTTTAATATGAGCTGAATATTTATTAAAGAATTATGTTTTTGAAATTCTAGTTATGGCTCGGCAGGAAATAAATACAAAGATTATTAGTTAAAAGAAACGACTGAATCAGGCGGATAACGGTAACGTTACCATCGAGAGACGTGTCTAAAGTCATTGTAACATTTTTTCATTAATTTCTTTACAATGAATGAATGAAATAAATGCATATATTTGTTACATGCTGCAGACTGTATTATGGTTTAGTGAGGTTTTGTCAGATGGCATTTGATGGTGTAATTATACTGTAATGTCATATAAACAGATGTTTCTCCTCAAAAATCTTTGCTAAATTAGATTTTTCAATCTCATATGAAAATGAGATTTCACCCTGTAATTCTGAAATATACAGTTTATTAGATTTTATTCCATAAAGTTTTACAAATGCATAAAAATGTAAAATGGATGCAGAAATGCATACATTTGTATTTTAGTGAAGGATCAGATGCTAAACAGTTTTTTTTCCTTTATCTGACAGTAAGTGTTTTTTTTTATTCTAGTATTACTTCACAGCTCCTCTAGAGAATATTTTTAATCTGATTGTTGAAGGTTTTTCTTTGGGCCATTACTCATAAACACTTTTATTTTGAAACGTCACGTCACACCCTTTTATAAAGGGCTTCTTTTTTTTATTCTGAAAGAAGCTGCATGTATCTGTACGTTATGATTCTTTACTGATTTCACTAAAAAAACATTGAACATCTACATTGAAATCTGATTTTTTTTGTTAGATTTTATTTTTGTAACGTCTCAATATTCAGGAGTGTAAATGAACTGTGAGAATCACTAACAGATAATTATATACCGTGAGTGTGTGTGTGTGTACTACAGTGTGGTAAGAGTGTTTTTGTTGTGACGACAGACAGATGGACGAGGGATTGTATTAATGTGTATTAAACATTTACATAATGCATTTAACTTCTAATAAAAATGTAAGAATGAGGCAGCTCGGAGGAGGATTTCACTCATTCATTCAAAGCCATAGGCTGATTCATAAAAACATCTGTATCAGTCACTGTGACTTCCATAGCTTCACAATATTAAACCTTTCATATTACGTAGCTTATGAAATATCCATCCATCTCTGGAAATAAATGGATTTCAAGATAAAGCAACAGCATTTTTATTTAAAATGTGTCTGCACCTTGGATCATTTTTTTAATCACGCTGTAACTGACTTTGGACTAAATTTAAGTGTGACATCAAATCAAACCGAACTATATGTCTGTATAATAATGTCTGTTAAATGATGACCTTTCTAATTAACTTTAAATTGAATTTAGTTTGTTGTTTCGGATTTTGGGTCAACAACCAGCCTTCTAAGAATCATGCCAAGAACCAGACAACGAAAGCTCAATTTGAGTTTCAGTTTCTTGTGTTTTTTTTGTCTTTTTTTCGTACAATACTAAAGCATTTGGTTTACAATATACAAGAAAAAAAAAAAAAGAAAAAAGCTGAAATACAGACATAAATTGTGTCAAATTCCACTTATTTTCCACTACATAGTCCCGCCTCGCCTCGGCATCATGGCACGGCTTGACTCAAGGTTCGTTTTCCATTACTATGGTACCTCCCCAATGTGGGCAGAGTCATCACTGTACGGCTGCCTGAAACTGTTGTGACTTAGTTTTATACGCGACACACAAACACACTAGTGACTTGTGCAGCAGTTGTTTTCGATGAACTGAATTATTAGAATCAGTTCATTAAAAAGATTGGTTCAGTACTTCCTGCATGACCAGAGCACAGACTCAGTTCGACAGTTACTGAACTGAAATACAGGCTGAACGGGTTGTGATTCGGCTCACGATCGCCGGCTTTCAGCAGTGCTGTCGCTAAATACACCAGACTCTTCTGTTAAATATTGAGATTTTAGACATTATGGTGCTAAATGCTGGAGAGTAACCCATGTTTTCAGGATTATTAAGACGTCTTGCTCATGCCTCTTCCAGTGACAACTCTCTGACCAATCAGAGGATGGCGGTCTGAAGACATCACATAGTATTGGCCCAGCTCGCTTGGAACTTCGCCAGAGCAGGTATAATATATATGTATACATGTGTATATATATATATATATATATATATATATATATATATAAAATAATGGAAAAGAGAAAAAAAAAACGTGCTGTGGTGAGGCGGGTTGTGCCGGGACCATGTAGTGGAAAAGCAGCAAAAATGTGTCCGTATGTGTCCCTGTCAACACAAACAAATCATTAAATGGGCCAAACCAAGAGTTTTGGGTAAAACTTCAATAGCAGCACAGATGTATGCCTTATTTTTTAACTCATAATTAACACCGTCACACGCGCACAAACACACACACTGCTTAGAGCTTGTGTGTGTGTGTAAAGCACCGACTGTAATCAGTTAATTAACATACCACCAGCTTTTGCATTCTTTATTATTAAGAGTTCTACCGACATAGTAAAATAAGTTATACATCTGGCCATCAAATTACACATCGCGTTAAAGTTTGTTCTAAATAAACAGCTTTGGGACATTCCTGAAATGCTAGAAGCTAAATATCTCTCCTTTTCTCCGCTTTTAAAAAAATAATTTCCACAGGAAATGACATTTAAAAAAAAAAAAATATTGCCCCTTAAAAAAAACATTGCTATGAATATTTCTTTAAAAGATAAATGAAAATGGTCTGGATTATAATATATTGTTATTGCACAAAAAGAAAAAATGGTAACTCTTTAAACTTTATTGATTTTAGACGTAATTACTTTAAGGAACATGGTTTCGTATTTTATTAAACACTTTTAATATTTTTTAAATTTCGTAAGTGAAATATGAAAATAATTATGACCTTTGTTTGGACTGGATCAGGTTTGTTAAAGTGATGAGTTTGGGGCGGGGCGTAATGGTCGAGTCCTCTGCTGGAGCTGGTGACGTTTATTTTTAAGGCTGGACCGTGGCTGGTCTTGCTGAGTCCTGAGGAGCCTCCTGCTTCACATGCAGGTCCTGGCCGGAGCTGCTGTGAGTGCCCGCTGAGTTCTGGAGGACATTGGGCGGGACTTGACCATAAGCGTCGCCAGCATATGCCGGTAGGGGATGGACACCTGGGGGCAGGTCCATTGGTGGGAAGGCGTGGTCACGTGGGAAGCGCATGTCAGGAGGGATGGGAGGACGTGGTCCAACAGGCCCACGGAGACCTAAAGAGGAAAAATAAAGGGAAATATTAGAGACGACACATACAAAAATATTTTTCTAAAAATGGCATATAAGGACATGTATAAGGAAAGCCGAAAAATGTGTTAGTAACTACACAGAACTCTGTGATTAACAAGGGAAACGTTGCATTACAGAATCACCTGGATTTATGTTGGTCACACGTTTGCTGTTGGCTTTTCACGGCCATTTTGTCTCGCAGTGGGGGCCTAAAACTTCAACCGGCTTCAACAACTCATGGAAATCACGATGCGTTCTAACCTGCACTTCCTTCATTTTGTGCAAGCAACAAGCTAATCCAATCCTCACGTTACCAGACTGTCTTGTGTTGGCTGTGTGTGTGCCGATAAATTCTCACCAGGCTGTTTGTTTTGATATTATCTTACAATAAAAATAAATTGAAACATGTTTCCATGTAACCGGACTTTATAACTCAATAAAACACAACAGAACTGCATTTAAGACTCTAACAGCTAGTGTTAATTCTTAAAAAAACAACAACAACACTCAAATCAATTAATTATCAAAATAGATTTAGTTATTGATAAATCGTTGCAGTCCTAGTGTACACATACACATAATGTGAATTTTTAGGTTAAGTAAAAAGCTGAACATACCGTGTGGTGGAGGCATCGGTCTATAAAGATGAGACGGAGGGGGACGGAAATTTGGTGGAGGTGGACCTCGGGGATCCATAACATGGCCAGGGCCGAGTCTGGGCGGGAATGCATGTCCATTTGCAGGTCGAGGCCCAAAGTCTCCTCCCATTGGTCCAGGCAGAGGCATTCCTGGATGTCCGTTAACTGGTAATGGAAGAGGAGGTAGGTTTGGGGGCGGAGGACCAGGTGGCAGGTGGTAGGGACCAGGCCGTGGAGGTCTGTAAGGTCCGGGTGGTGGTAGACGTCCAGGAGGGAGTAGTGGGTCATGTGGTGGTACCGGGAGCTTGGAGGCGGACGAGTCCCGGATTGGAGACACTATGAAGGATCCAGGTCCCTGAAGAAATACAGATGAATGCAGTGAATTATGCTGTAGCTTCATGTGACTTCAAAGATGCTTTAAAATGTAAGTCATGCAGTGAAGAAGGTCCACAAACCACACAGTTTAGTCCCAACAGTGCATTTAGCCAAGACATGATCACATGACCAGTAACCACACACCATGATTTCTTGGACGAAAAATAAACCCACTTTCACAAATACTTGACCTTTGACACACATTCTAGCTTAAAAGGTCCAGTGTGTAACATTTAGGTGGATTTATTGGTAGAAATGGAATACGCTACCAATATGTATGTATGATGGCTTTAAAATTGAAAGAGTTTGTCAGTGCTTTCTTCCTGAAACCAGCCAGGAAATATAGTGGGTGACTCAGTGGTTTGGTTGCAAAAAGAACTTTGGCTCATTTCCCCATAGATTTCCATTCTAACTATTTACCGCATGATTTGTAACATCCGTTTGCAGAACACTATTGTGGCACCAGCCACTGTATCTCACGACAAGAGGTCAGATTCTGATGGGCAAAGTCAAAGCCGGTTGTCATTTTCATAGCCTCAGTAAAAGCCTGATAGAGAGGCCGCCATTTTGCTGCACCATGTTTCTACAGCAGCCCGAGCAGACAAACCAGCCAGTGTTTTGAAGCAGAAACTTACAATGCAAATGTGCAAAACAATCCATCATCTTTTCTGCTAAGCGAAGGCCACCATAGTTCTCGTCACACACTGGACCTTAAAATTCAGTCTTGAATGAAAAGAACCTCTGTTTCTCTCAGTGCCGTGACAACATGTGAAACACACTCAGCCCAAAGAGTTAGGACGGCCCCAGTGAAGCAAAGCGCTTTAAAAATCTCTGCCCAGCTTTGGGGCAGAGATGATGGAGTGCATGGACTTCACACCGAGCACCTGGACTGGAAAACCTCAGTACTCACTGGCTCTGGACTCTCTGTGGAGGCCTCAGCCTGAGCCTCTGCTTTAACCTGTGGATCTACTTCTTGTGTCTGTTTTAGAGCAGGGACAATCACAATGGACATGTGGATAGAAACTCTAGGTCTACAGATGGAAGACGAGAAGGTACAGTTAGCATATGTGTGACTAGAAAATGACTTACAGATGTGTCCATGTTGGCGGGTGACGAGCTGCGAGGACCCATCATGTCTGAAAGAACAATAGAAGTGTTAAAAGTTAAAATTAAAAGCAACCGTGAAGCCTTGGAGGTATGCAGATATTACAGCAGACTTACCCATCCCAGGGATGTGTTTATTCTCGGCGTAGCGACCGTGGGGCTCTGACGGTGGTCGAGGCCCTGAGGGGAGAAGAAAACAAGATGTAGTCAAGAACAATAAGAAAGGTTGGCATTGTGTGGAGTTCTTTCCAGGAAATATCCAGTTGTAATACAAGGCAAGAAAAAGGGTGAAAAGAGTGATTATCAGTGGGAGGGGCGAAGACTTGTGAATAAGTTTAAAGGCCATAAAAACTTTCAAATTGAATTCTCTTGTTTGCAACTGCAAACAAATGTTGTAACAAACAGAACAAAATACTGTAATTGATCAAATCATAATGCTTATATATAGGGCTGAAGTGTTTTCAGGGCCTTTATAGACACAAATGGCAAACGTCATTTCATCTGCAAGAACAATATTTTCAAAATGGAAAAATCTTCACATTCAACTAAAAGAAGGAAAAAGCAAGACAAGAAAAAGAGTTGTGGCAGTTGTGGCAGGATAACAAACACACTGGGGAGAAATAAACGGAATAAGAGATGGTTTTAAAGAGCTGAAAAGGACAGAATCAGGAGGGAAAAACAAAACAAAACAGATTATAGGCCAAAGGTTGAAGAAGAGGAGTGATGTCCAACTATGGTTCAAATCAAAAGAGAAAGGGCGGCTGATATAATCCATGGGGACTCACCATACGGGTCAATTCTTCGCCCCACAGGAGCCGACGGAGGGCGCCTAGGGCCCTCGATCATTATTGGAGGGGAAGGTGCTCCCCCACTGACAGGTGAAGGCCCATATGAATCACCTGTTGATATCAAACCAACCATTTATGTCAAAGGAGAAGACACACATCGTCCCAGGTTCTCAGAGAAGGTCAAGTACATTGAAATGAGAAATGCTGAACTGTGATAAAGAATTATTTAGTCATAAATATAATACAAAACACAAAATCAAACGCAGAATATTAGTAGAAAGCAACAGTGTGACACCCAAGGCTCCACAGGATGGGAACTATCCAAAAAAGAAAGCGGCAGAACAGTGTGTGTTTACCTTGGCGAGGACCTGCAGGTTGTCCAGAGTTCGGTCTGAAGAGAGAAGAGCGCCGATCATTCAGCTGCGAGGATAGCACAGTGAGCCTGTGAATGAAAAAAATTTAAATAATTCACACATGAAAGTCAGCTGTGTGAAGCTGAACAATCACACAAAAGTCTCAAACACTGATATCTACAGTGTGTTTTTGGTAATTCTGACAATACTTACTTCTCATGGAGCTTGGACGATTCCAGTTTCTCTTGATTCAACGCTCTCTCTGCGTTGCGAGCGGTCACCTGGAGAGAAATTGAACATAAAAAATGTACATAAAACCATTATATTTAACTTTGTCAACCTCCAATATGGATGTGTTGTATTTAGCGCATATGAACAAACTGTGTCCATCAGTGCAAATTACCCAGTTTGAGTGAGTTTTGTTTTCTTGCTCCTTTATCTAAAACAAAAGGAAAAGCAAAGCAACAAGTCAGTCTTCAGGTACCTAAGACTGAATCATTTCAATATTGAAGAGGGTAACAAGAAGTCTACCTGCTCTTTGTAAACTTCCTCAGTCTTCTTCATCTGCTCCTCCATTTCACTGATGCGCTGCCTTAAAACTTTGACCTGCTCCTCTGCTTCCAGAGCTTTTCCTCCCACCTCAGACAGCATATTCTCTTTGCTGCGTCGCTCCAGCTCCTCCTTGGTTAGTCTCCTATGAAGACACAGAGACAACAGCAATACAGCTTAATCAATATTTTCATCATCGTCGTTGTGACTGGAGCAACTGTGTAAAACACTGATGAATTACTGCAGCAGGCTTCACTTACTGTTGGAGAGCATTTTCCTTTTGATGGTACATTTCAACCATGATTTCATTTTTCTGCTGCAGGATTTTGAACTGGTTCTCCACGTGGCTCTTCTCGCTTTTTAAAGTTGCAATGGCGTGTTCCAGCTCCTGGTGTTGCTCTTTGTAATTAAAAATAAATAAAATACATGTTTCATCAAAGACAGGGAGAGAATTGTATTCAAAAGACATTTGTATGTATTCAAAAAATGTTATATTATATGAAATAATATAACAATAATAATAATAATAATTTCCCAACATACCTTCTAATCCCTTTCTAGACTTTTCTTCATTCAGGAGTTTAGACATGAAGCGATCACGCTCCTCTTCAACGACTGCAAGAGTGGTCTGGACCTGAGAATAAAGCAAACATGACGATTAAGAAAAACAAAACAATAACAGAACAACAGCATTACACAGGTTAATTACAGTGAGTTTTAATTGTTTTTGTGTCGTTTTACCCGAGAAACATCCATCATCTGTTTAATCCTGTTCTTTATGGCTGTTTTCTTATCTGTCAAATACAGAAAAGAATTTGGATTTGGAAATTGTCAAAATTTGGATTAGAATATTTGAAAAAAGTTTGAGTTTGAGTTACCTGCTGCTCCATTGGTTAAAAGTTTGTTGTCACCTTTTTGTGGATCACAAGCATCCAAGTCTGCCAGAAGTTCAGACAGCACCTAAGTTTTTGTGACAGAGACAATAATTTATTGCCGATAAAGGACTGAAATGTACCAAGTAAAATAATGACAGAAAGAAAAAACCCCAGACTGACCTCTACATTGTGATCTTTGAGCACCAACGAATCCTCCAGATCTTTCTGAGACTTATGATAGCTTTTAATCTGCTCGCTCAGCTCCTTGTGTTTGTCCTCCCAGTCCTTAATAGTTACTTTAAGCTGTAAGAAGAAAATAGCATCAAAATGATTCCATTTGATTGAATTTTTATAAGAGTTCTGAATCAACTCTTTTGCAAAAAACAAAATGTCAAATAAGTGAAATGTCTGTACTTGAAAAAACACTGTTTCAGTGTAACAGGTGTATTAAATTGACAAACATATCAGGTTGTCTCACCGTCTTGCTCTCGTCTTTTAGTGCTGAGTATTCTTTTTCAAGACATTTGCGCTGAACATTTCGGGCGTCTTCACGAATCTTGGCCTCATCCAGGAGAGCAGTAGTCTGTGGTAAAAAAATAAATATTTGAATGAGGTTAAAAGCTTAAAATAATCCTCAAATGTAATACACACAACATTGTGAAAGGATGTCAAACCTTAGTGAGTGCATCCTGAATCTTTTTCCTGCTGAGCTGTAGCTTCTCGTTTGCCTTTTCCAGTTTCTCAATCTGTTACACGGAAATATACACATCATGAATTCAGAGAGGATGGATTAAATGATGGGTAAAAAGAGAGGAGGGGAAAAATTCAACAATTACCCTGGTTTCATATTGCATTGAGTTTGCCCGCTCTTCTTCAAGTAATATTGCAAATGTGTTCTTTTCCTCAGCGATCTGCTCATTGCGTGATTGTGCCTCCAAAACTTTACTCTGCAAAAAACATAGACAAACGTCACTTAACGTCCAGATTCAACAAGTTCACTTATTCATTTTTAAAATCTCAATTACCAATAAAAACACTTACCTCCAGGTCTTGCATCCTTTTCACTGAACTACTAACCGTCTCCTTTGATTGCTTTTGGTTTTCCTTGAGTTGCTCAGTCTTTGCGAAAGAAAAAAAACAATTTAAGAAATGATAATTTTATCAAAAGTAGCTCAAAGATGTTTGATAACTTTTACTTCTGGCTCACCTGCTTCTGGAGTTCAGACATCTTTGTGAGAGCATCGTTCTTCTCTTTCACAAGGGCCTGCAATTGCTCTGTGAACCTTTTTTCATCCACTGTTCCAAATTAACATGATTCACACAGTCAGTTTCACATAAATGCAATTGTGTAAATAATTGTGCATGTGTGTGTTGGGGCTTGGGTGACTTACCAAGGTATTCTTTCTTCTTTACCTAAAACGATTTTGAAACAAAATAAGTACATCATATAAACATAGTTTATAACTGTCACTGTATCAATTACGTGTAGCGTGATAGTGAGTAGTGTGCATGTTATCTAGACAGTAATAAATTAATTTGCATTCAAGACAAGGTAGAACAACTAACGATTAAATCTGAGCTAATTCAAATACTTCAAATCATGCATTTTCATTCACTTGGTTGACTGAGAAATTATAACACAAATTTTGAGCACAGACTAGCAATATCACAAAGCTTACCTCAAACACTGTCCTCCAAAAGAAGAGAGCAATGGTTATCACTCCAACTAAAGCAGTGATGACGACTGCTTGCCAAGGACAGCCATACAAGGTTTCTCCTGGTTTCCACTCTTCTGGCAAAAGTGAAATTATCTAGAAAAACAGTCAAAATGTTTAAGAATTTTAGAATCAGAAGGAATGAAAGGTTGGTTAAAGGGTTTAATGGAAAATGCCGATTTATAAGTCACAACAACAGATGGAAGAAAAAAAATTAATGTGATTATATCATGATTAAAACTACATTTAATTATGATATGCCTTGAGATTGAAACAGAAGGCAAAATATATTTAAATTATATACTATAACTATTGAGCTGTGGCGATTAAACGACCTCCAACTATTTTGACAATCGATTTAAGTTAAGTGTTTTCTCAAATTCTACAGCTTCTTAAATGTTAAGCTTTTCTGGTTTAATTGCACCATATAACAAAAAATAATCATCACAACTGCATGTGCTTGTCTTGTGGACGAAAGACATTTGATAAAATCATAATTTCAAGGTTTAGGAAACACCAATCAACATTTTTGATTGGTGCAACAAAAGTTGCAGCCCTAATAACAATAAGACACTTCATCAACGCTGCAAACTCTGACTGCAACATTTACATACTGAGATATTGTGTATTCATTAGCTTGCATCTAAAGGATTACTGATTGATTACTGTATTCCCACCACCAAGCAGACTGTTCACCAAGATATCAGTGCATAAAACAACAATGTCCTGCATACACCAAACTATGTCCTCATGCCACAACCAGGGCAGCGCTTTAATCTAATTGATAGAATAAAACACAGGAACAGCTTTAAAAGAACAAGAAAGACTGAACTAACCAGCCCATTAAAATATATTTCCTGCCACGATCACAATCATTACAACAGCCAACAAGTATTAAGGAGGTGCTACGACACAGGAAAACAACAATTTCTGCATTCATCTACTGCTTTGTCATCAAGACACCCAAGATTCACAACTACAGACCAGATGTGTATACAGTTTAATCTGTCATTAAATGTTTGCAGTCAAAACACTCAAATATTAAAACCCAAGTCAGATGAAATCATGACAACACTGAGGCACTGAAGAATGATATATTTACAGTGCAGTCATGAACTCTGTGCACAGCTCCAACCACAAAGAAACCTTTGAACTGAACATGTGGCAAAGCAGGCTGCAACAAACACAAATAAATTGTAAGACACCATAAGCATTGGGGATTGACACGTTGTCGTTAACCTTTTTTTCAGTTAGTTGAACAACACCGAATTGTTTAATCCAATGTGCACAATTTGACTGTTTTAAGTACTTTTGTTTGCATCATTGCATTAAATGTACTACACAATTAATTATTATGAGTTGTAGCAAAAGTGTTATTTCAAAGTCTACGTTTCAATATAGCAAAGACACGAAGATGTTGTTTATTGGTAATAAAACTAATCTACACAGAAACTAAATACTTAACAAATTACTGACAGGCAATTTTAGAGAGATATACAAGAGATGAACACATAGAAAAAAAGCTAAGTAAATCGGTAATAATAAGTCCAGTAATTCAGATGAAATCACAATTACAATCCATGTGTATCAGCCATATTCAGCCAAGCTGATTAACACGTCAGCAGACCACTTTAGCATAATAAACACTCTGGGGCTAAATTAGCTCCGGTTTCCCACTTACATGTTGTAGTTGCTTTATGTAGAACACGTAAAAGTAATCCAGCTCCATTACAGGTTGGGGCGATGCGTCGATATCCATTTCTTCAAGTATTTGATACAAAAACGGAACTAGCCCGAATAACGTTATGCTAGTTTGACAGGATACTAGCCAGCTTGATAGCCTGTAGCACGCTAGCTATCCCAAAATGTAAACCACTGTTGGGTTAAGGACAGAGTAACGCAAGATGAGTGGAAAATACAAACAAAAACATCGACAACGTGTGGTAGTCGAAATCGGTGGTAAATATAACGTGTTGGCAACAACAGCCGGCGAACTGAAATTCAAGACTTGCCGTCGAATCCCATCAACTGTCAACAGCAAGCCGGAGACCTTAGCTTAGCTAAAGCCTATACTGCGTGAGCAACGACGTGAGAAGGAGAAGCGATTGTAAGGCTGCATTGATTCCAGAGTTCGTTGTACGTGTTCCGTTTAAGTCTCATAATGACGCACCAGTCCACTCCGAATCGATTGAAGAGCCACTGGCAGCGCTAGTGACCGCTCACAACTGGCTGTGATGAACCGGTGGATTGTACTTCAGCCCCCAGTCAACAAAACAAGTGTGGCGTTCAGGAAACATCGGAAATACCGTGCTGTTCCCGAACAAACCTTCCTACGTACTTAAACGGGATTATCCAGATGTCTGAGGCACTTGGGCTTTGCTCTTCCTTTCTACTTAAAAAAACAACATATTTTTTTTGTAGTCTGTGATTAACAACGGAACCAGGGTGTCAAACACTAGTTGATAGCTCAAATACATATTGTAGGTACATTTGATTTAAGAAACTGTTTTGCAGGAGTTTTGTTTACTTCTTAAGCTACTTAGAACTACACTAGGAACACGCAAGTAGAGGAAGTGTCCCCACCGAGGTCATTGCACTCCCATATCTCACAAGAATCACAAAAAAACAATGATCAAAATCGAATACTTTCTTCCTTGGGTCACAACCCCAGACATTTCCCTCCAAATATGTCCCTTCACATACAGGCAAACACTGCCACTAATATTACCTCCTCGAGTCTGTCACGAACAACCACTAGTTTAAGCATTTTTCTGCATTTCTAATTCTATGGATTGATTGAAACTTTGCAGTATAATTCCTCTGACTTACCACGATGGTCCAATCTGCAATTTTACTTTTGATCATGGAAAGGATGCAGCCCATGTGAACAACTCCAGCTGAGAATAATCCCACTTCTACTTCATGAACTTCAGACACTGATTCCATGGAGTCCAAAGATTCTGGAGAAACACATTTGACTTATTTGTACATTTTAGACAAAAGGAAAATTCAGGTCTGGTTGTCTCATACTCCAAGACAGAAATCTGGCCCTGGGATTGAACTATCTATTTTTAGCATTATGTTAATATAACAAGTCGAACATACTCAAAACAATTTGACATCATTATACCACAAATAGTGTGGATTTTGCCTTTAACAAAAAATATTCTTCACTCATGCAATTTATAATACCAACCTGAAAGTGAGTGCTCCACCTCAACGCCAAGGCCCACATCTAAAGGTTTTTCCAGAGTGGCTTGTGGGACCTTCTGTATCTCATCTGTTTCACTGAATCCCATCTTATTTTCCTTGTTTTTATTAAAATGTCCACTGTCCTCTTCCACACTGACATCTGGTCCAGGGTGTACTTCATCCTGAACTACCTCTTCCTCCTCCTCTTTCGTCTCTGTTGGCTTTTCCTCATCTGTTATTGTGGTGTTGTCTTCACTTTCTGTCTCAGGGATGACATCAACTTCGTCTCCTTCAACAATGTGGGGCATTTCTTCGTTAGCCCTTAATTCATCCTTACCTAGAATGCAAATATTGAAAAGTAAAATTGGTTTTGCAGGAAACTTGGAAATATGTAGGTTAACAATGGATTTATTTGAGCAGAATTCATTTGTATGCTTGTTTAGAATTCAACATAGAATGAGATGTGTGGTGTATTTGCAAAGATGGAAGCCTGTAAAAGAACACTGAAATCTAAGTTTAGCAACATCTTGAACAGTCACCGTCTGCAGCCAACCTCCAGTAAAAGTAATCTGTAATTGACCTATAAATTCATGTTGTGTAGGTCAATAACTGATTCACGCGAGTTGGACTTTTCAAATTAATATTTTCTACTTTGTGATTACATATGAAGACAGTTGCCTCTCAGAGTGTGTGTATCGAGTCCCTTTTCACATTGTGTACTACATTCTGCCCAAGGTTATCTAATTACAAACACAGGTGAAATGTCAGGCACAGAACACTGTGCATATGGTTGTATCAAATGGCTGACACTAGATATTAACTGCCACACTATGGGAGGCCACTTGTTCAATTTTGCAGTCAGTTAATGCACTCAAATAGATGATGTCGAATTTCATTTCAGACATTTTTTCTTAAGTCCAAAAGGGTCAGGTGTCAAACTAAGTAGTCCAATCACCTTCACTGACTTCACAACCAGACATATATGGCTTGTGTATCTTGTTGTTCTAGCAGAGGCTGCAGTTCACTCTTGGCAGGGATGTGAAATCTTATTCCAAATGGTCACTGAGGACAGTTTCGGTTGCCAGGTGTGAACTGCAATTACTTCAATATGGATGAGGACACAACCTGGATATATGAGTAAACAAGATGTTGGACTGATAGGAAATCTAAATTGGCTTTCGAGTAATAAGGTCGCACAAAATACCTGACCCATATTAACTGTTAAAATAGAATATAAAAATCAGGCGCAACCATTAAAAAGAGTCAAACAGTGATATAAATGATTAAAAAAATTCCAACCTACCCTGATCAATATTAGAATGATTTACTGTTGTTAAAGGTGTGCTGTCACTGGCTGTTGAGTACTTCTGACGCAGACTGAATGCAAACTCCTGGAAGTCGTCCAGTATTTGTGTCTCCTCATCCAAACTGCTTGCGTCCACATGGTCGTAGTCCCGCTTCATGTTATGGCTGTCCAGCATCTTCTCGACCTCATCTAAGATGGTGTTTTCCGAGGCTTCCAGGATGCCCTCGAGTGCAGTTTCAATTTCTTGCGTCGTGCCACTGTGTAATAGACGGGTCGACTGCAACTCTACGTCAAGATCAGAGAACATGGCCTCCAATTTGTAGAGATTTTTCAGACCCAGAAGCCTTTGGATCCTTTCCATGCCTTCTGCTGTGAAGTGGTCTCGCAGCAGAGTAAGTCTCATCACGCTATCACTATATTCGGGCTCCAGACTTGACACAGTGGGCTGGGTTTCAGTTTCAAGAGCAGGTATGTCAGGGTCTGTATTATTTGATTGTGAGTACAAAAGTGCATTTTCATCTTCAAGTAATTCATCTTTCTTTAGATTGTTTTCTTCCACAAGCTCTGTATCTTTCTCCTCCTCTATATGTGGTTCATCATGAATCTTTGGACCCACAACATAAGAATCGGTCATTAAATTGTCACTTGCTTGATCAGACAGGTGGTCCTCTAATGTCTCTTTGTCATCTTGAACATCTAAATCGTTTCCATGCTCCTCTTTAGAAAATGTTTCCTGATGTGGTTCAGTTTCTGTACCAACTAATACAGAATCTGTCACAGTCTTGTTTTCTTCAAATTCATTGTCTAAATCCTCTCTATTGTCCATTGGAATGCTACTCTCCTCTATATCTGCATTGTCATCATTGACTTCTGAATCTTCATATAACTCCCCTTCTTCTTCATGCTCTACAGGTTTAGCTGTTTCAAGATGGTCTTCAGGAACATTCTCTTTTGGATATTCAGTTGTTAGCGGTTCTCCTTCTATTTCGTCTTCATCTTCCTCTGAACTAAAATCTAGTGACATCCTCCCTCCCCCAGTGACGACTGAAAAAACCTTATCTCCAATGGATGTCCACATGTTCTTCTCCTCAGGTGCTGGAGTGTTTGTGGCTTCTTCAGAGAAAGACAATAACAGAGTGTCTTTGATGGCATCAACATTTTCCTCGGGGAGATTGTCGACATCTTTGTTGTCCTTCTCTTCATATGGTGTAACCTTCTTAGTGACATCTTCATTCGTTATGACTGCATCAAAAGTTGTTCCAAGGGTAGTTTTTAACTCAGGCATTTGTGGTGTTGTCCAAATGTTCTTCTCCTCTGCTGTTTGTGATGTATGATCATGTGTTTCTGGATGAGCCTCATGCTGTGCAGGGGAATCTGATGCTGGAGTGTTGGTGGCTTCTTCAGAGAAAGACAACAATGGAGTGTCTTTTATGACATCAGTGTTTTCCTCAGGGAGATTTTCCACATCTTCGCTTTCATCCTCATCAAATGGTGTAACCTTCTTAGTGACATCTTCCTCAGTAATGACTGCATCAAAAGTTGTTCCAATAGTTGTTTTTGTCTCAGGCATTTGTGGTGTTTTCCACATGTTCTTCTCCTCTGCTGTATGTAGTGTATCATCCTGTGTTTTTGTAGGGGAATCAAATGTTGTTTCTAGGGCTTCTTCAGAGAAAGACAATAATGGCGTGCCCTTTATGACATCAACATCGTCTTCAGGGAGATTGTCCACATCTTTGCTTTCCTCCTCTTCATATGGTGTAACTTTATTAGTGACATCGTCATTAGTTATGACTGCGTCATAAGTAGTTCCAAAAGTAGTTTTCAACTCAGGGATTTGTGGTGTTGTCCACATGTTCTTCTCCTCTGCTGTATGTAGTGTATCATCCTGTGTTTTTGTAGGGGAATCAAATGTTGTTTCTAGGGCTTCTTCAGAGAAAGACAATAATGGCGTGCCCTTTATGACATCAACATCGTCTTCAGGGAGATTGTCCACATCTTTGCTTTCCTCCTCTTCATATGGTGTAACTTTATTAGTGACATCGTCATTAGTTATGACTGCGTCATAAGTAGTTCCAAAAGTAGTTTTCAACTCAGGGATTTGTGGTGTTGTCCACACATTCTTCTCCTCTGCTGATTGTAGTGTATCATCCTGTGTTTCTGGAGGAGCCTCATGCTGAGTAGGGGAATCAGATACTGGGGTGTTTGTGGGTTTTTCAGAGAAAGACAATAACGGAGTGTTTAGGACATCAGCATCGTCTTCAGGGTGATTTTCCGCATCTTTGCTTTCCTCCTCTTCATATGGTGTAACTTTATTAGTGACATCCTCATCAGTCACGACTGCATCAAAAGTTGTTCCAATAGTAGTTTCCATCTCTGGAATTGGACTTCCTTTAGAAGTTAAAACAGTTTCATTTTCTGAAGCAAACTCCTCTTCTTTCCCCCCAGAATCAGATATAACTGAGGAATCTGACTGCACTGCCTCTACAGAAGGTGATTCAGTTTCTTCATCAAGTTCAGGTAACAAGACATTTTGATCATTTGGGATATAATCAAGATCCTCTGAGGTGACTTGATGCAGTGTTTCTTTCTCATTGTCCTCTGCCACTTGGATGTGGTCAGGGGTTTCATTGTTTTCACTATCATTCTCCTTTTCTGACGTGCCTAAGAGAAAATCTATGTCATAATTGTTAAACTTATCAAATCCAGTGTCAAAACACACAAAATCGGTTTCCTGGAAAAAAGCAGACACAAAAATATGCATTAGAATACATTTTTACTGTTTAACAGCCCAAATGAACTCAATTATTTAGTGATGTATTTTCATACCTCTGTTGGAACTTCTAACTCTTTGTCAGTATATCGGTGGTTAACTGCAATAAGATCACTTGGGAAATAGCCAAAGTTACTTCCAACCTATAAACACAAACAAAAAAGGAACATATTAAGGATCAACAACTCAGATATGATTCAGAACTGCTTGACTTAAGAAATTGTAACTTGTACTTACACTTCCAGCCCACATATCAGCCCTTCTACCTGCTAGTTTGTAGTACACATAGATAGTTTCTGATTTCTTAAATGACAAGAATCGACAATCTGGTCCTGCGAAATCTTGCACTGCTTTCCCCCGACACAGAAGCACTGAGAGAGAAGAAAAGTTATACCCAAAAGTTAAAACCGGCAGACAGATGCACACATAATATTGTAGGTTGCAACAGGTTAGTTTCATTACTATTTTGTTATTTCATCAACAATTATGATGAACATTTGGTCCATGTATTATCAGAGAAAAATACGACTCAAGATTTTGCTAAGACACACCGACATGTCTCCACTTGTCTAAACACCACTACAAATCCCAAAAGCATTTGATGTTATGTAAAAACAAACCAAACCAAACAAGAATGTATATTTCAAAAAGCTGTAACCAATGTACCTTCCAACATTCTTAAAACTGATTAAATTGAGTGATAGCTTATCAAAATGAATTTGGGATTGTTATCAGCTCTGACACTGCTCTTTCAAACACAAAATGACAATAAACTCATGTGAGTTGAGGTAATAATTACTTGATTATTGGTCACTTACTAAGTCTTAACACTTAAGGCCAACAATCATTTTGAGGTTTTGTGAAAACCGATCAACATTTTACATAATTTTAGGATTTTTTTTTAAATACAACTAATCAAGAAAAACTAGACACATAAAATTATACTGAAAATAATTGCTAGTTGCAGCCCTCGTGATGGTAAACAAGAGGTGTCTAAATTACATATCACTGCTTGTAATTAGACAATAAATACAAACCTTTAAATGACATTTGCTCATTTTACTTACTGCATCATCTAATAAAGACTGCTCGAATGTGAAACCAACTTTACCTGGTGATATGACACCCGTGTGGCATGTTTCTTTTCACACAAACACTTTACGTTGTAAGGTTCAGGAATTGTATCCCCTTGGGCCAAGTTGTTAAAACGTTGCAACGTCAACTGGAATGTAAACACAGAGCTAGCGGGACAGCTTTTGACTTTTATTATTTTAAGAGTTTGCTACGCTAAGAGCAAAGTCTAATTGATTCTGTGTGTCAAGTAACATCGTGAGATTAAAGAAATGTAACAACCAAAGCTAATGGAGCTAGCAACCGAGCTACCACCGTTACCTACGTTTTTTTACATTTACATTAGCACACAAACCGACCGGTGGCTAATTAGCCGCTAACACCAGCCCCCACTATCCATGTAGCAAAGGCAGGCCCAAGCCACCAGGCAACCAGCCAACACAGGCTGCGTTTGAGCAATAATAATATTCCCTGGCAATTACTAATTACAGCTTGTCTTGTTAAATACGAGCAGCGCACAGGTACACAGCATCACAACAGCGGCATCATGTTATCTAAGTCGCCACATATCGACCGGCAACAGGTCAGGAGATAAGGCGCAGTTTATGGCTAGCTGTATTAGGATGAGGGGGGAGATGCATCCTTGGAAGTCCTGGTGAGCTTTTTTACAACAAGCCAGAAAAACTTACTGCTGCACTCCTCATCGGCGCATCTTTTAAGGTCGGAAAACCTTTTCTCCAAGGCCGCGGTTGAAATAAAATTAAATAAAAGTAATAAAAAGCCTTGTCGGTAAAAGTGTTTTGCTGCCATGCTGGCAATTTTTGTTGATGGTGTCGGTTTCAGCAGCTGGAGCTGGAGCATGAGCAGTGGGTAAGAGGAGCCGACACGTCAGCACATGAGATCCGGCTGGGTGTAGTTCATCAGGCACGGATGTTCTGATGGTGAAAATAGGAAATAGCAGTAAGAATATGACATTTTTTGTTTATTTGACAGACAAATGCTGTAAAACCGGCGCCAATGCAACACTCCTTACTCCAAATTGGGCACTTTGAAAACCATGAAGCTTCTTTTTTTCACGTTGTTGCTTTAAATCTCAACATGGTAAACCCATGCATCCCACGGGATTTACACCACAAATCACTGTATGTATTAACATTACACAAGTTATGACAGTATTAAGTAAGTACATTTAATATTAACATTTCCACAGATAAAATCACATAAAAGTGTATGAAAACATAAAAATATAACATTAAATAGATACAAGATTCAAATAAAATAAACAATTAAAATCGAAAAGAAATATGTTGAATAAAAAGGTAAGAACATACGTTTATGCAATGGACTATGGGAACTTAAAAATATTCAGATCCCCACAATAACACACATCGTAATGGCGTCAGATCAGCATAAACATACAGCCAGTTTCATTAAGTATTTATCTAATTTGAATGCTTAAAAATTACAATTTTGTATCATATTATTTTCTTCGGATAATTATTACTTTTTTTAATTTTACATAATAGTAATGTAATAATGGTCATAATAACAGTAATCATACTGATAATAACAACAGCAATGATAATTGCCTCTACTTCTTCTGCAGGCTGTAAACTGCGCGGTGTAATGCTGCCCCCTACAGTTCGAAGTTCTTCTCGCATTTAGAAGTTGTCCACAGGCCACGCCTCTTCCGACTAAATGAACCAATAAACGCATAGCCTTTCCCTGCACTTCCTTGGTCACCGATCACACAACACGGACGTTACAGGATGAACATGTGGTGTGTTCCGCACACAGTCTATATACTATTTTAAAAACAATTGAGTCATTATCTGAGAAACCTCTGCGTATTTTATTTATACACTTACCCGATCTGTCGTTGGCACATTCGGCTAACAAAACAGGTAGGAGCCCATCTAACGTTTGTATCTATTAGCCGAGCCTGCAGCTTACTTGTCTCATAGTATATAATTATCTGATATAGATGCGTATCTGTAGGCAGCCATGTTATGTTTATGTGAAACTAAGCTACCAACGCTTTGCTACAACTTTATTACAAATTAATTAGCCATTGCTAACTACCAGCACCAGTTAAAAATGTCAAAAAGCAGGTATTTATGTGAGCAGTGAAATACAATATAGTGGTTGCATGTTCTAGGTTCAGTTCATTTAAAGTGTGTATATTAAAAAAATAATAAAATTCAAGGCACTTGAAAGTTTTTGAAAATCACCCTAATTAAACACGGGACAATTGAAAGTGCCTGGATTTTGTGCAGAAAGAAGTTAAGTTGACATTTAGGTAAATGTCTATCTCCGCCGATTATTTGAGATTCCATGCAGAACAATATGCAAAACAAAGAACTTTAAGCAAGAGAGAACAAATGATATGATGCCCGGGACATGCACATTCCAGACAGATCTCTGTCTCACCAAAGAAAATTGCAAGATCCAAGGACAATTGCTTGTTCAGATACAGAGCATACTGCAAGTGAATAAAAGTGGACGCCATGGGCAAAGTGACTCTTACAAGTTGCCCTCCCATCTTAAGCTGTGTTAGCACATTTGATCCCTAAATTTGAGGGAACTGGTCCTTCAAAAGTACTTGAATTAGATGTCAACCAAGGTGTAGGAACACTGATTTCAGTTGTATGTACTAGTATTTTCCACACTTTTCACTTTGAGGACCCATGTCTTTAAAATGGCTAACTACAGTGACTGAAATTCACAATATAAATGTCAAGAGCAAATTTGTGCAAACTAAAAAAGCTTCTTACTATGTTTACTGCCATATCTGCAACACCTAAAATCATTTTGAATAGGTGAACCAAACATTCCCAAGAGCTATACTGTATGATTGACAAATTAATCACAGTACCAATTCTTATTAACAAAGAGTTATTATTATTTTTTTGCTGGCCCAAAATAATAATCTCCAACAACACAATGCATATGTGGGTTCTGGCTCAGTCCCTGAGAATGGCTGATACATTTTAAATGTTGTCAGCGTGAGATGTAAATCTCTGCAAGATGTTTACTAATGTAAAAATCAGACCTTTTACTGCAGCTACCTTCAAAGTTTTGCAAGACAAAGTGTGTTTTTTGTTCCTGAAGGTGAAAGTCATACATTACACTGATTGCTGTACCGAGTATGGATGACATTGATAGAGAGCTGGAGTCTCTTCAGGACTCGGATGACAACAGTGACATCTGTGCTAAAGGACAGAAAAAACCCAGGCTTTCTCTGGGTAATCCCATGCCTAGTGGTGAGTTATACTCCTCTCACATACTTAAAAGTTCTGTTCACAACATAGACCAGTTAAATGTTGTATATTGTTATATATGTTTGGCTTTGATCCGATGCAATTACTCCATTTACATTACAAGAGAGGACTGAGAAGGAACAGAATGTTCAGCTATGTTTATACTTTCAGAGACATCAAGGGAAACGGGGTTTCATCGGAGTACTCGGGTCTGTCTGGAGCACATCAGAGAAGCTATGCTGCACCATAGATGGCAAGAGGCAGCAGAATATATGGCATTTTACCCCCAAATGTTAGAAGACCTAGATGAAGGCTCCACACCTAAGTATAAAGAGGTCTGTGTGTAATTTAGTTCAAGGAGGTACTGATATGCATGTTTGCCATTCACATGACATTAGCCCCGTCTTTGTAGATTATTTGGAGACTCAGCACCGAGATCCTTCACCATCACCCCAACTCAACCCTGGAGGATTACAACAACATCTATGAACGAATGAAACATGCAGGAGTTAAGCATTACCTGATGGTACGTTATTTACGGTACATCTGCTCATGGCACAGTTTTCACACACAGTTTTTTTTATTGTCGTTGACACCCGTCACTTCGCATTGTCAGATCAGTCTGGAACATGTTTTCCACCTGCTGCTCCACGGTCACATCGAAGATGCAAAGCTTCAGTTTTCTGCCTGTGGGAGTTGGAGGTATGGGAACAACGTGGCTCAGTATCAGGCGACTAAACTGATCCAAGCTTACAGGAGTTTGCTGGATTATGTCACCTGGTGCGACAAAAAGCGTACACACTCCTACACTGGTAAGGCAATACACAGCTCAACACCCTCACACATCTTGGCATCTATTATTGATTTGTATCACTTACACTCGACCAAGGCAATGTTTCATGTAATGTTATACTGCCACCTAGAGGGCAGATCCAGAACCTTATAGTGGACTATGTTTGGAAAATTGTACTTGTCTGTGTGCATTCTTTTTGCCCTCAAGTGTGTTTTTGTATTGTTTTCATCAAAATAGTTTACTCCTCTTTTTGTTTATTTGTTTACTTATTAGGATGTTGTTTTTTTTGTTGTTTTGATTTTTGGCTGATTATTTTCAGTCGATCAAGACGACAGTGTCAGCCGAGAGATGAGTAACTACTTCAGACATGCATCTGCGAATCTTAAGGAGATTGTGAAATACCCCGGTGTCTGGGATCCCTTCATACTGAGTTACGTTGAGGTAAACATACAGTATTTCCCCAACTGTCTGATGAACTAAAAATGAGTACATTCGACATGTTTTGCATTAATCATCTCATGTGAGTCAACAACAGGAGGGTTTAGCCCAAAAACAATGCTACTATACGTTTTGACAATCTCACACTGCTGTGAATGAACATGTCGAGAAATTAGCTTTTTGCCAAATGATGTTATCATGTTGTAATTCCGCCTCACTGTACTTCTTTCTTCCTCACAGATGCTGGAGTTCTATGAGGATTACGACACGGCTTTGAAGGTCCTGAATGACTACGCCTATGACAACAGCTTTCCACCCAATCCCAACGCCCACGTCTATCTGTACCAGTACTTAAAGCGGCGCGATGCTTCAAGAAAGAGACTGGCGAAAGTGTTGAAGGTGCAAATTAAAATGAATGTCAATATATTTATTTAAATAATCACAGGAGAAACTGCACATTTCTGCTTGTATCTTTTAAAACTGTACTTACTTGTGCTTCAGATCCTCCATGCGTTGGTCCCAAGCCATGAGTTGATGTTGGAGTACAGTTCGCTCCTGCTTCAGTCTGGTAAAATCAGATTCAAATTCAAAGAACTCTTATCAGTTAATTCATTTTTAAGAATGTTATCATCTGATTGGATCCATTATTTGTATTTCCCCTTTAGAGAAAAAAACTGACGTCCAAAAGGCTTTAGGAATCGTTTTGGACATGTTGGACTTTGCCTGCTGGAGAAACAACCTGGACGCGTGGAAGCGCTTAAAGGCCGTCATTCAGCAATTACAGTGTACAGAGTACGTAAACTAATGTTTGTGTAACTGGAGGTTCTGATTAAATATTTAACGGATGTTGTTAACGCCTGTTCTTGTGTGTATTAATACACAGAGAGAACTGGAAGACGCTTGTCCTTGACACAATGTCTGGAAGGAAAGACTGGTGGCCAGCGCTGCATTTTACAAGCTTCCATGCCAGCAAAGACTCCGTAAACCCAGAGCTGATGGAGGTGAAAGCATCGCTGAAGAAAGTCCTCTGTCCAGGTAACCGGACCTTGCATTTTGACAAAAGTAGTATTTATAACGTGCATAAAATATGATCAGCTTCTTATTAAAAATCCAATTGGTTAAATAGCCACAAAATATTGGCAGGTATTTTATTAGCTTCTGTGGTTCATGATGTTTTTTTAAACTCTTTATTTAGTTTTGTTTGTTGACAAAAGAACAACGGAAGAGGAAAAGAGAAAAAGTCAAACGTAATTTTCTCCATTGTGTAAATCTCTTCCGTAATGTCCATCCATTGCCTTAATTCGAGGGCATCAGTTTTTAACCAATTCCTGGTAATGGCCCTCTTAGTAGCCACATTCATTATTTTGAAGAGGCACCCATCTTCTTTCAATCCCAGATAAAGAACCCCGAGGGTCCCTGGGAACCTTAATAATTTAAGATGCTCTCCAAAAGTCTAATGTCATCTCCAGAAAGGTTTTAGTAGTAGTTGTTGCAGTAGCACCATAAGATATGAGAGTGATTGGCTCCACTGCCTCCAATCTGTTCACTTTAAATTTTGAGGTGTGACAAAGAAATTCTGGAACTGTGGCTCACAAATAGATTTGTCTTTGTTGGTTAGTGAGATATTTTGAGATCCACACAGGTTCTAACATTTTTGCCTCTGTACATAAGACACTGAGATGCGATAGACCTCTTTAATGTCAGTTCATCGATTTCTCTCTTTCTATAGATACACTTCTGAAGTACACTGCTGAAGGAGGAACCAGTAAAGAGTGGACATTAGGAGGGAAGAGGAAGCACTGAGTGTTGCTGAAGTAATGACAAAGAAAGGACAAACTCATAATGGACAAGAACCTTCAAATATCTGCTCTTCACATGAAGGGGATTTCTTTCTTTTTTTGTGTGTGTTTCCAAAGGCAGAAATTAACACACATTATTGTGAAATAATTATGTAAGGTCATTATAGCTGTGAAAATATGTATATAACCATGAGTTTTATCATGAAGGCACGAGCTGCGTCGTCCACTGTGTGGAGCTGTTGATCTGTGTGTCTTCAGTGAGCAGCTGCGGGACATGTGATCACCTGATTTTTGACAGAAACTGAAAATTATACAGCTCTGTATCTACATATACATTTTGCTCCTGTGGTTTCTTCTATAAACATATTTACAGCGAGCCGAGCTGAGTCTCGCTCTGCCCTCAGCTGACCTCTGACCTTCAGAATGGAAGGGTTTTAAGGTCATTAGTGAGTGAGCTCCACACACAGAGCCTGAGGAGTTTTTCCTCTGTGCCATGTCAGAAGAGTCAACACAGATCCTTCATCAACATAACTTACATTGGTTTAAGTCAGTGGGACAGAGGCGGTTGCTGCTAATAGTAGGGCTGTGTAATGTCAAGAATATGGACATTCAATATACTGTATATCCTGATACAATGGTGATGATGCATTATGTTGCTGGGCAATATTCAATTCCAGTAATCCGTATATTGTGATATAATTTTCTTCAATGTCAATTTTCAAGATTTCTATATTGATATCACATGAATGCATTGTGCCAACACACTTTGAGTCACAACTCCAAAGTGTCAAAACCACAATTTTCGTTATCAGTGGAGCATGAGCACTCACACAGCGGTGTGAGGACCTATCAGAATTCCTGGATACTAAATGTTGGTGAAAACGGATGAAATTTGACACGCAAACCAGAACTCGCGAAAAAAATTGAAATGCATAAAACTGGTGCAAAATATTTCAGTGGCGCCCCCAAAGGTGAAACCAGGTAGGACAACGCCGACATTAAGTTGCACCCATTTTTATGAAACTTGGTGTAAACATGTCACAGCCCAAGATGAACAAAAAAGTCTATTAGGACCATGGCTTCCACGCAACAGGAAGTCGGCCATTTGGAATTTGATGTCCATCTGAGCCATTTGCTAAGGCTGGCTGAAAGCATGCTGCCAACTATTGGTTGGAGGCTTCACTGCAATTCAAAATAATTGAAAACCACTGTCAAGAATATTTCCATATCAATGCGGAGCTTCAAAGAATTTACACACAATTACATCGTTAAAATATAGCAATATTTTTCTGTACCGTTTTATAACAGACCATCATTGCCTGGTTATGTGCGGCTATATTGCACAGAAACACCGTTTCCATCCCTGTCAGGCCTTTATTTTTTTACAAACAATGCAATGCAGCGTCTTTTATATGAAACAGGCTTGTGTTTTTGATGCCATCTATTAAAAAAAAGGAGTTATTTTTCTACGCAGAATGTTTCTACAGGCTCGACCGTACACTTGGCCTTCAAACACTTGTGGTGTTTGCGTGCCCTCTTTTGTACTTCACCATGAAATAAATGTTGAATCCAGCAGTGTGTCCATTTAATAAGTAAAAGAAAAAAGGGTAACGATTCTGTTTCAGCCATGCAGCAACTCAGTCAGGCCTCACGTGTAGCTATGTGTGTGTGTGTATATGTGTGTGTGTTGCTTTGCAGTCATTACATAAACCAAAGCCCTAAAGCACTTGCCTGACCACAGCTGCAAACAGGATCTGAGAATAACTAACATGAGGATTAAAAACCCATGGAGCAGGCAGAGTCAGGAGTGGGTCACTGCTTTGGATTGTGTCCTGGTTGTGACCTTTTTTTTAGTGCTTTTGAATTTTTAACATCACTTGCATGTTCACAGTTGAGGCAGTTGTTTCACTGTCCTCTGTCATAAAGTGGCTCTGTTGTGAGTTCACCGTCTTCCCTCAAAGGCACCTTGAATAATCAGGGCCTACATTTTTGTCCAGCGGTTCAAAATGGACATTTGAATGGTCCTTTCAATCTAACTCACTCGTGTGCCTCTCTGTAAATGAACTTAATTGTATTGATTCATCCAACAGTTGAGAAAGATTATTTTAGCACTAGTTGAGACAGCCCTTTAATCTCCATCCTCATTTATGTCACAAAGTCAGTATTCCATTGAATACTGTGAAATCAAAACATGCACTAAATAGATTATGTCATATCATTACCTGAGCACAAAAGGAAACTAAGATGTGCTCTGGTGTCAAAAACCTTTAGTATAATATCGATCACTACTTCGGGAAACAGTGGCTCATATCTAAATCAGGTTTCTACTGCAGCTTCGCTCGTCTTTTAGGCTGAATATTCGTGTTATTTTTCTTATTTGTTCATTTGTGTATAATAAATAAAAACAATGACCTGCCTCGTTTGGGTTCAAAATTCCCCATGACAGTAGCACACAAAGACGAGAGAACAATCTGACCTAAGAAGAAGGTGCACTAACCCATTAGGGGTTGTTACAGTTAACAAAAAATGTCCCGATAACAACCATCTTTGCCATTGTTGTGTCCTGAAGCAGCAACAGGTGTCGGGGACACTGTGTGCGTGTTATCTGTTCACAGTTGTCTGTTTTTATATAAAAGGTCCAGTGAGTAAGAATTGGGGACATCTGATGGTAAGACTGCAGATTGTAACAAAACTAACAAAACAAATCTTTCGATGACAGAGAAGCTAGTGGCCGATTTCCTTTTTCCTCTACGTGATAAAATATAATCGTTCGATATTAACACATTCTTCATTTAATCCTCTTTCACACTTGGTTTTTCAGTGATTTTCAACGCCAGAAAAAAGGTGATTAACACCGTGGGTTGTTATGCCCTGTGGTGTTTTTAATACCCCTGCGTCACCCTTGCATGAATTGTGATGTTGTGGACACACTGGAAACAAAATGAATGACAGAAGTAGGAGGAAAAGTAGGAAGAAAAAAAGAGTAAATAATAAATACATGTTGTAGTCTCTGAGACCCTCATGTAAAATTAAGTGGTGGACAATGAATGAATTAACATGAATTTTTACTAACAAGTTTTTTAGAACCAAAAATGTACATTTGTAGGACCAGGTCAAGTCACAATGAGGAGAAGAGGGGGGCAAATGGATGGAAAACTATCTGCAATTCTATTTATTATCTGAAAATATATAAAAGTCCGGCAATTAATGGTAAAACTGCAGATTATAACAGAACAAATCTTTTGAAATACAAAAGTTTTAGTCCCTGCGACCCTCATGTAAGATAAAGTGGTAGACAATGAATTAATTAACACTGTGTTTTAGTGACTTAGCAGCTTTTATAAAGTTTCTGAGAACCAAAAATCTATATTATATAACATTTGGCACCTCATTAAAGTCCCTTACCTAAAGTACATATTCTAAGGTTATGAAAACCAACAACATTTTTGATTTAAATCCCTCATACGCTTATACTGTACATACTAATACATTTAATATTAATATGTATGGCATTTTGCTCTCATCCTCCAAAGTGATGACCGGTGACAATTATTAATTTAATGTGCGCCTTAATTCACTCCCGGTGTTGACTGAAAACACAGTTCTCATGTTTGCTGCAACAGTGTGGGAGAATTATGGCTGGCGGAGAGTGCATGACACATTTAGCAGCTGCTGAGTTCATCCACTGTTACCGCCGGTCACCGCCGAGACGCCCCACTGCCTCCAGCAGCTCGTCCGAGTGGATGAAAAGCAGTGATGTATGTTCATCTGGGAGCACACCCCAAGGTTGTGGGGACATAGTGAACTGTAAAATCTATCAGGTAGAAGAAGAAGGAGGAGGAAAAACGGTCTCTGTTGGCTCATCTGACGACTCTAACAGGCCCTTTAAAACCTCCTCTAGCCCAGGGAGAAGTTTACTGACGTCTTTGGCCGAAACCCCACGGTGAAACTGACAGGCATAATAATTGTTTGAGTAATTAATCATCAGCGCATGTTGCAGACCGAATCTGTTTGCTACAGGAGGAAAATAAAACACAAATGGTGTAGCTGGAGAGACGTTTTAATTTTGTGCCTGGGCGTACAGAGGAGGCCGGGATGTTGCTTTGCGCTACGAAGTTGATCTTAATTGAGTTTTCACTTCTCTCGCAGTGTCACTACTTCTTCTTCTGAACACACAGAAACACACACACTGCAGTTGGTGACTCAGGGTCTCGCTTGGTTGGTCTGCAGGGCTCGAAGGATTTGTAACCGAAAATCCAGACTTGTGCAGTGACAGTGCAACATCTCAGTAACTCTGCAAGACATTTGAAGTCTGGCTTTTTTTTTTTAAAGGGGGGTTTGGAGGGGGAGAGGAGGAAGATGGAGGGAGGGGGGAGAGCATGATAATTCAACCATGCAATTTGGACTTAACATACTGATGTGTTTGCCAGCACTGCATTCTACAAGGCGGACAGAGAGATACAGTAAAAACAGAAAAAAAAACACGAGGCTGAAGTAAATACGACCAAAGTAGATCAAACTGGAGAAATGAAAAGGGGGAAATTATGAATGTAAATCCTGCAGAGGTCAGCTGAAAGCTGTAGTGTGTAACTGTCAAATATAAACAAATATAAACTGTTATGGCGCTTTTGCACTATACAGTTCGAACACGACACGTGCTTTTTTTGGTATCTGCTCTGTCGAGGTTCCGATACTGAAATGTGACGTCGATAGGCTGCTGGCCACTGATTGGTCAGAAATTGTCGCCACTGAAAGAGTCATGAGCGCGACGTCCGACACAGGAATCAAACCGAACAATGCCAAACTTTAGATCAGTTAAAAAGCCTTAAACAAATTCCAAAGATATGCCTTAATCTGCCACATTTAGCAAAAGAAATGTCTAAAATCTCAATATTTATCAAAGGAGGCTTTGTCGTTGCTGTTCAAAGTTACACACTGCAGCTTTAAAGTCTTATTTGCTATGGTGCAGAATGACCAGCACATACTGTAGCGGGTGTATTCCAAACCTATGACGACTCTTTTGAACAGTGCGATAACAAAAAGGCTTTCGACACACTTAATATCCTGGCAGATGCTAAGACAAAAATTTTGCTTCGGGGGAGACAAGTCGTGTGGAACTTCAGGGAGAGGGGGAAAAAAGCACACACACACTTGCACATTCACATGCACGCTGACACACACACACACACATACACAAAGGTTTCCCAAAATATCCTCCCAATTCTGCCTGTGAAGTTGAAAGTGACAACTGCAAAACCTTTGTTCTTGGTGTGCAGCTGCAAAAATAGCTTTCAATAATGTATTAGGAGAATAAAGAATGTGAGCTGATTTCTTTTGGGGGGTGCAGTGTGGAGCTCTGTGTATGAGCCAAGACCAGGGGTTTTCTCTACTGTGCGCCGACTGTGGAAAAAAATAAAAAATAAGAGCTGATCCTCCAGACTTCTAAGATTGCTCTACTTATCCAGGGCGGAATAAAATATTTGCCTTGAAATGAAAAAAAAGGCTTATCCCCCTGTATTTACGTCAGATCTCTTATCTTCCATAAAAGAGGCAGGACAATTACTGCACTGGGATAATTATGCAGGACTTATTCCTTTAAGTTTTTGCTTCCACCTCCCCCTCTTCCTCCTCCTCCTCCTCCTCCTCCTCCTCCTGCTCCTCCAAGCGGAGGACAATCAGTGCAGAACAGCAATGTAATGACTCTGAAATGCAAAGCACCTTGACCAATAGAGCATTCACCTGAGGCTATGGAGGTTTAATTTCTTGCGTGCCTGAGTGTGATAAGTGGCAGTCCAAATGCTGCGACTTTCCTTCAAGCTCGGTGGAGGCCAGCCAACTGGAGCACAAGTGAAAGAGAAAAACAAACACGTGTGAAAGTTGGGAGAAAAAGAGAGGATTCCAGGCAGGCATCAATTATTAAGACCGAGTGGGAAAAAAAAAGAAGCCGCGACAGTCTACAAATGATACCTTTTTGCTTGGGCTTTGTTCGCTCGCCTGACAGTATCTTGAATCAGAATAAAAAAGTTTGCATCTATAAATAAAAGGGCAGGTGACAAATGCTCTCGCGTTTCATGGTGACAGAGCTTCTGCTGCCTTTGCCTTCCAGGTTCCTGCAAATGTGTGGAGGTCGTTTCCAATCCCACCGAGTCATCAGAGTGTTGTGTCTCTGTAAAGTCGCTACAGAGAAGACAAAAGGAAACATAAAATATTGTATTTTTCTCTGCTTACATTACATGATCTGTCTTAGCCCGTAGAACGCAGAGCATATAAGCTGCTTTTTTCCGTTACCATGTTAAAACGTACATAAAGAGGTGGTAACCATAACTAGTAGCCACGCTGTCTTAAAACAAAACCAAATAACCTTGATGACATCAACAAGGTTGATTTGTAAAAGTCAGAAAAGCTCAGTTTTTATAAAGCCTTTCTTGTCTTGTCTCAATAAGAAGGTGCATGATAACATAATGGCTGAATTTCATTTTGTTGCTTGGGTTTCAGTGACTTGGGGCCACAGCATTCATTCTCCAGGACTGTTGAGTACAATGTTGATGACACGCAAGTTACTGCATAATAATACACTATGTCGCTGACTCTAAATAAAGTGTATGTTCTCTAAATCAAACCATCTCATGTCTGAGTAGTTACAGTCCTCTCCTGTGGGGGCGCTGCAGCTACCTGCAAGTGACATTTTGTCTTTTCCTTGTTGTTCTGAAGTATCCCAGCTCTATCTCCACACACGTACGTGAGGAGGTATTCCGTTTGAAAAGAAGGATGACGAAGAGCCTGCGTGTGTGAATGGCCTATGTGGAAGGCTGCGTTTGCTATTCACTGAACATGTGGGCGTCTTTTGTTGTGGAGTCACCTGACGTCACCTTTTAATTCATGCCCTTTTTCTCCTCTCTCCTAGGCTGTGTTATGACTATACAGAACAGGATAATGCTGCCCATTCAGTAAACATGTAATCTGAGGTTCTCACTCCACATTATAGTCCCATTTTCTTTTTTTTTTAAAAGAACTGATGAAAGCTTAATGGATATTTATACTACTTGAGAGGTGATGTCATCAAGGTGATATCATCCACCACCCACACACTTAACCAAATCTGCAGAACGGTGTTTCTTCACACTTGAAAATCCTCTGAAAGTCTACAGGTAGAAGAAGTCGGTGGGTTGAACGCAGATTCTTTGAAATGGTTTTCCCGAAACCACCCTGTTAACTAAGTGCACCGCGCTGACTCATGCCGGCGTGTGTGTGTGTGTGTGTGTGTCAGTGCCCACTGACTCAAGCTGTCCTCGCTAATCTGTGATTCTGCAACAGCCAACGAGTAAACAGTGAGTTTGACCTGACCCAAAGAAGAAGCCCAGTTAGTCGGCATACTGAGGTTGCACAGTGGGTGATTGTGTGGTCGGAAAATGCAACAAAGCCTGGTGCATTTTAAATGAATGTGGGAGCTGTTGAGCGTGGCCTATCTGTCTGTTTGTCTGTCTGTCTGCCTCTGTGTTTTCACCTTGACTCATCCCTCTCTCAATCAGCACTTCCTTTCACCCCCATGTTTATCTGGATGGCTGTTAGTTATCAGCGCGTTATCTGTCATGTGCTGCCTAAAGGGTCCGGATTGTGTAAAACAGGGGTGTCAAACTCAAATGACCTGGGGGCCAATGAGCATCTAGTCTGGTCAAGCAGGGGCCGACATAGCGGGGAAAAAACAACTATTAAGTAGCTGGTGGGCAATATAAGATATTCATTATGATATTAGACAGAATTCCAAAGTAAAAGTGCTTGTTTTGATATAAAATGATTCACAATAAAAACATACTTATGATGCACAAATTAAATTCAAAATTTAGCAAATAATGACAAGGATAATTGTGATTAAAACAGCTTAAATATATGTAATTTCATGTTGAGTGTAATAAATTTAATAAAGCAATGATTACAACCGAATGTCTTATCACTATTGATACAAAAATATTGCCGGCAAATACATTTAGTTATATTCTGTCTCTATGCCATCACCTCGCACAGTGGTGAGTGGGCCGGTGGGCCGCATGTAATCGACTGGAGGGCCACATGTGGCCCCCGGGCCACCAGTTTGACACATGTGGTGTAAAAGATCTTTTAACCCTTTATTTATCAAAATGAGGCTGAACTCTAAAAACCAAGTGTTAGTCCACTTGGTTTTAAATGCCAACAAAGTAATCGCGCGTCTGTCCGCCTCAGGTGTGCCGTTTGTCTAGTACTAATTAGCAAATGTTTGCATAATATGCAAAACTAATACGATGAAGTAGGCAAACAAACCTGTGAGGGAAAAAATGGTTGAAATAATCAAACGTTCCAGGAACCAGCAGCGACTTTTTCCACTTCATGTTTTTTATAGACTTCCTCAGAAAAACAACACTGTCAAATGATCTCACTCTATGTAACTGATATATTGAAAGGTTTTGGGGGATAGAATGGCTTTGTGGTTTACTTATTGATGTATAAAAAAACAATATCTATGTATGGCGATATTATTTATTACTGCCAGCAACTATGAGTTACTTCCTGATTGTTGCCCGTTTTTTCCTTGTAAAATATACTGTATTGATTTTTACACAAAGGGCTTTTTATTCCACAACTAGACATTGTAAAAATGGATTATTGGTGATGTCCAGCTGGTCATACATGACTCAAAATTCACAACAGCATCCATGTTGAAGGTACTGAGGAACCATGAATGATACAGGCTTTAAAGATATATTCCATAGTTTAGTTTGAGAGTGTCAAAAATACAGTATATCGACAACAAAACAGCTGAAGACAAAAGAAATGAAGCTTTGAATTCACTTGTCTGCTCGTACATTGTCATCGCTTGACCTCACTTAAACTGTGTGCTTTTCCCTTTGTATCCAAAAAAGCTGTGATGGTGTAATAAAAGCCGACATTTCAGCACTGGCCTTTAAATGTGCGGTTTGTGTGTCTTTGTGCTGTGTCTAACTGTGTGTGTTAGGTCAGATTAACAAATAGTAAGGCCCGGTGGTGGTCTGAATAACCGCATTAACCGGAGGACAATGGGAGCGTGGGACTAAGCCCTTTCACAACCTGTCTGACAGCTTGTAAGCGTTGATGTCACCCTCTGACTCAGGCTGTTACCACCGCTGCCGTCACCCTGGACACTGGGATGCATGACATCACCAAATGACACATATCACTCCTGAAAACTGCCTCTCTGCTTTCATTTAACTCTTCTTTGTCTCCAGTCATTTGCATACTCATCAGCCTTCCCGTGTCGAAGGCCTCTCTCTTAATCTGTGAACAATAAATATGTGGTGAAATGTTCCTTTTTCAAATTCAGGGACAAAACATTGCAGATCACGCCACACGTCATTTATATGCAGATTTATGTGTAGTAATGCATTTATCATCAACTAACTAGGTCCTCCTTAAATTGAGCTGGAAGCATAAATTACATTAAACGAGCAAACTCAGTTGCTTTTATCTTTCTCCGTCACAAAAGAACCATGAGAATTGTACATAAAACCAATCATAAAGAAGCGGCAAACCCACTCTTCATCAAACTGAAAGCACTCAAGTTTTTAAGATCTGGACCAACTGCCCGGATTATGTGCAAAGCTAAAAATAACCTAAGAACAGTATTTAAAAGTTGCTTTAGTAGAGGGAAAAACAGTATGACCTGAGAGTTACAGGCTTATTTTACAGAAATAAGTGAGAACTGACCTCAAAATATCACTGGAACAAAAATAGCTTTAGTGGTTAGCATAATTTCTGACGAACTATATTTATAATGCTGGTTGTTTGTCTACTCTGTCAAGGTCCTGGTAGTTGACATAGTGGGTTTATTTGTATTTAATCTTTACTAAGGTGAGTTTTATTATGTTCAACAGAGCAGTACAGCATATAGTCGGCAGTATGTGATGAAGGCTACACACTACGTACAACTGACTACACACTACACACAACTGACTACACACTATGCACAACTGACTTCACACTACACACAACTGACTACACACTACGTACAACTGCACTAACATACAACTGACTACACATTACTACAACTAAGACTACACACTATGCAATAACTGACTTCACATTACATTACTAACTGATTACACACTATGTACAACTGACTACATACAACTGATCACACTACTACGACTGATCTGACTACATACTGACTGACAACTGACTTTTCACACGCGACTGACTACACACACGCATAACTGACTACGACAACTGACTATAACGCCGACTACACACTCACGCATAGCTGACTACACACTACGCACAACTGACTACACACTAAATACACCTGACTACATACTACATACAACTGACTACGAAAGACAACTGACTGGGCACTACGACACTGCACGCATGCGCAACTGACTGCACACACATACACACAACTGACTACATACAACACTAACTACTACTACACACAACTGACATATACTACACACACAACTGAAGACACTCTGCGCACAACTGACTACACAGTACATACAACTGACTACACTCCTACGCTACAAATTTTTACGCTGACTACACACTAGCTGATACAACTGACAACCCATACACTATGCACAACTGACTACACACTACGACAACTAAGACTACATACAACACACACTACGACAACTGACTAGACACTACGCGACAACTGCACAATACACCCACCACACACATACACACACAACTGACTACATACTACACAATAACCACACTACATACTACACACAACCGAAGACACTCATGCTTTAACTGACTGAGTACATACAACTGATGACTACGCACTCTAACTGACTACACAGTACATAACAACTATTGATAACTGACTAGCAAAAGCGACTGACTACACACTAAGCACAACTGATTACATACTTCTACACTACACTGCTACACACTAGACACTACGCACAACTGACTACACACTATGCACAACTGACTACATACAACTGACTACACACTACATACTACACACAACTGACTACATACAACATACAACTGACTACACACTACATACTACACACAATTAATACGTCACTCTGCTGTGAACCGACACTCATGACTACATACTACATACAACTGACTACATACTACATACAACTGACTACACACCTGTGACTACAACTTGATCTGACTACACAGACTACGCGACAACTGACTACACACAACAGACTACATACTACATACAACTGACTACACACATGACTTTACATACATACCGACTACGACTGACTACATACTCACACACAACAGACTACACTACTACATACTAAGCACAAATACTGACTACACACGAGACAACACACTACACACTACATACAACTGACTACACACTGCGTACAACTGACTACATACTAAATACACCTGACTACATACTACTTTGGGTATGTTCAAGTCTATAAAGCATATAATTATAAAAGCCATACTGTACTGCACTGTCATACTACTAATGTGCGACCCACATTAACTGTAGCTGAGGCAAAAGGTCAGACACTATACGTTCTGCTGTTCATTGTTTAAGCTAAATGTCTGTTCCCTGTTTAAAATGGCAGATCTGTTATTAAGCAGCCAACCCAAGGTACATTTTTACATTCGCTATTCTGAGCACTCACAGTGTGTGGTGACACTTTTTGTGACAGCCCCAGCAGCTTGTGGAGAATAATAAAAGGAGTTGATACTGAGCCCTAGTAGTGATTGTCTGTGGCCCTGAAGACAAAAACCCCCACTCTTGAGTAATGTTTTTAGTGCTGGTGCAACGAAGAAGTCCTGTAATTTGACACTAGTGTTGCAAACACTACACATCCACTTTATTAGGCACACCTGTTCAACTGCTTTTAAAAGCAAATATTTTAACCAGCCAGTCACACTGCAGCATTTCAGTGCATTTAGTCATGTAGACAAGGTGAAGACGACATGCTTCAAACCAAGCATCAGAATACGGAAGGCAGGTGATCTAAGTGACTCTGAATATCCATAAGACCATCTCTAAATGTCATACCTCAAAGTAAATGGGATACAGAAGCAGGAGACCACACCGGTTGCCACTATATAAGGTGTCCTGCGTACCTAATAAAGTGACCAGTAAATATGTACGTCTCTTGTTAATTTACAGTATTATCGTTACCGCAGATAAAGTGACGAGCAGTCGATTCCCATATTTGGAGACAGCTGCCAGTGGAGGGTAAACCTCACAGCCTCTGGATCAGCCACACAGGGCTAAAAGGCCCTGAGCTCCACGCAGCAGGTGACCCCTCTGTCCTAGAAACCGTTGCTATTTAGAATGTGATTAGCGACGGGTGCTGAAAGAGTCACCGTTATTTATATTGTGTTATCCGTGTGTTTGTTTCAGAGGTCGAGGGCAGCAAGTGCTTTTGTTAAGTTGCTGCACTGCAGGGTCACGTCTGAAGAGGTTTGGTTTATAACCCCTGCAATAACGTTTAATAAACAGACACTCTCCGTGGGCGATGGGTATAAATATTGGTGGACTTCATCATGTAAAACCATCCATGTGTAAGATACGCTTCCATTCTAGAAGAGGGTCATAATTCACTTGGGCCGATGCCACGGGGCAGAATTTGCCATCATTGATTGATAATAACCGTACATTTCATTAAAGCGAGACCACAGGATCCTCACATCGCCGGTCATAAGTGCGAGTGCATACGTGAGCAAGTGTGAGCGAATGTTTAGACTTTTTTCATCATTAACCAAACAATATTTGGTTGTTGCTAAGTGACCGTGAGGATGAGTCACGCCTCCCCACAAAAGGGACATGCCAGCTCGAATGAATAATACTGACCAGACGAACCCAACTCAGAGAAAATAGGGTTGTTATGAGTTCAGTGATGGAGCTGTTATTGTTAGGTGTAAACCACACCACTCTCGGTAATCTGTCACAGTGACCGACCACTGCTCACAGGCCACACTTAAAGAGACAAGCTTTACCTTACTAAAGTCAGTAGTTTTTAAGGTCAAGTGTGTAAATTTAGAAGGATCTGGCAGCAAATAAATGAATTTACTACCCTTTAGTATGTTTGTATAACTACTAAAATACACTGATACGCATTCACTCGTATCAACAATGTGTCAGTAGCGGAAGGTCGGAGTGGATACGCAGCACTTCTATTTCTGAGCCGGATAAATTCAGAATAAAGATAAAGATAAGAGAATCAGAATAAAACATTCCGTGTCGTATCCCACTGCAAGGAATACTTCACCGATTTGCATTTAGCTTTGTTTTACTAGAATAGGGGTAGTATTTTTGAAAAATGTTACTTCCCAACTTCAGTTTACCTGAGAAATATCTTCATTCTTTTTTTTGTTACGCAATGCTAATTTTCAGACCCACTCATAGGGGGACGGGACCTCATTCCCAGAATGTAAACAGTGTCTGCCATCTTTGCTAACAGTTACGCTAACAGGACCAAGTGTCACTGGTGGCCAGGTAACAAAGAAAAGAATGAAGATATTTCTCAACTCTGAGGTTGGGAAGCACAATATTTCAAAAACACTACCGCCATTCTAGTAATACAACGCTAAATGCAAATCGGTGAAGTATTCCTTGAACTACATCACGGAAAGAATCCTTGCAAAGCCCAGCACCCTCAGGTTTCTTGTTGGTAGAAATACCGCTCTGTTTGTCGTGTTCACAACATATAGTGTGCATTTCCTTGCGAGAATTACTGCGAAAAAATAGCTGTCCAGCCGTGCATCTGTTCTGCAACCAGCGTATTTTGGTGGTAAGTGTATAATCTCTCTAAAGTAAAGACGGCAATCTCACCATTAGGTGTCACTAATTCTTACAGACTGGACCTTTATGACTTGTGTTAACTCTACTTTTAGGCTTGTAAAATGGCTTTGGAGGAGGTACCATGTAATAAACGTATGCATAATGTGGCCTTAACACATGGGTATGTTGATGTCATTTAAAAAAAATTCAGGTTACTTTTTCGTGACACATTTTGTGTTAAAATCTGATAAAAACCCTGATTCCATTTCAGGTTTCCATTCATTTCACACGATATTATACATCTAAAGATAACCAATAACTTCTTCTGGGAGGAAAAGTGCTAACCGCACATGGGGACACTTTTTTTTTCCATCATGTGATTTCTCTCAAACTGTCAAACTCAAGTTTGTCATCTTCTGACAGTTCGCACAGCAGTCGAGACGAGAGATCGTCTTTCCGCTCGGTAAATCAAAAAGTAAACAAAGGCAGTCATGGTGTGACAGTGTTTCTGAGGCAGGAACCATAATAATGCATTGTCTGACTGGACTGACACTTTTTTCCTCTTGTGTTCTTTTTTTGGGGGGAACAGTGACAGTCAACACAGCCCAAACTTTAATGATGAACTGTGTGTTACTCGAGGAAACCGTGTCGGCGCTTGATTAAGCGCTCGCTCGCTCGCTCGCTCAATTAAACCGCTGTAGATTACAGACGAACCCCAGCTAGATTTTTGATACTGTGTGCAGAATAATGGATAAATATGCAGAAAGTAGAACGACCATAGGTTGACAGGCTGTTGAGTCTTTGTCAGTTGGACATGCTGGACATGTTGCTTTTCAAGCTGTTCAGTCTGCAGTGGGCCCATCTGTGCCATTCCCTCTCAGAAAACCGTCAGTAGCATCGTCTCTTTTCAGCACGGATAGAAGGAGAAATAGGTGAAGTTGAAAGGCCAGATGGGATGAAGTGCTGCTCAGAGCAAAGGGGTTTTTGCATATTAAAGACTAAAAACAACAGCCATTAGTAAATCTAATCTGTAATTCAAACCCAGTCCCCTGAGTCTGTGCAGAACGAATGTGTGTATGACAGCGAGTTTCTATGGTTACATAAGGTTAAGCTCTTCCTGTGCTGCTCTGAATGTGACTTTGAGTCTGCTGCACCTTGCTGAAGACAGGAAGTGGTTTGGATGTTTGATCTGGGCCAGCGAATATCACGACACCATCGCTCACATTTTCCATTCTGAGCAACAAAAAAAAAAGAAAAAAAAAAAAAAAAAGAAGGGGGTTAACCACTTGGCTGTGTTTCACATGGTGTGACATCTCACTCCATGTTAATGATCTCTACACAGATACACAACGCCACAACTCGTCATGTTTTCCACGCGCTGACATTTATAAAAGGCAGACGGTTGGCTTCTCTTTTTTTTTTTTTGGTATTATGTATCAAGCTGAATAACAATAAGACTTTATAAACGTCTACAAACATTTCATCGTTTTAACGCTCACCTGCTCGCAGATGACTGGTACTGATGTAATCATGTGAGTTTTTCCATTGTTAGATTAAATGTGGGGACACAGATAATTCACACAAGCTGTACAAAGAGAAAATAATCCATGACAAAAGTTAAGGACTGGTGGACACAAGGCATATTGGAATATTAGATAGACATTATGGGTCATTTAAGACAATACTTAAAGGATAACAGTGAAATAATATGTTTATATCAAGCTAAAGTGATGTTATATAGCTTGTTGTTGTCTTTTTATTTGTTTATTTTTTCTATTTTTGATGACCACTCAAAGCTGCCTTTGAGTTTTGCCAATTTTGCCATTCACACCAATTCACTCGCATTTTCTATCACACGTGTCCAAGGACACACCATCACGTAGACTGGCAGATCAGGGAATCAAACCCACGACCTTCGAGTTGAACGCCGACTCGCTCTACCACTGAGAAAAAAAAGAATAGAATGGACGTACTTTATTGATCCCAAACTGGGAAATTGTGTAGCAGAATAACATAACATAACGTAAGCATGAGGAGTGTAATGAACAACAATAATAATAATAATAATAATACGTAGTAAAGTGTGAACTGTAAAATTATGACTTTACATGGGGCAGGAATGCCTTCCAATGTCTGTTATAACACCAACTGCATTATATTTTTAGCCTCCTCTTATATTTTTGTGTCTTCTGCCACTATTACATCAAAAATTTAATGCATTCATTTTGTTCTCCATCCGTGGCCTAATAATTACAAGATTGATGACGTTCCCATAGCTTATGCTATTGAATTATTAATTATTATTAATGGACCACTTGTAGCAGTGGAAATAGGACTTTTTATGTTCTGAGGTTCTTCATGTAAACATAATTAGTGTAATAGCACATGGTTATGGTTGAAACTGGGAGAAACTTTAATAACTTTGAGCAAGAGAAAAATTCCCAGTTATACTAAACCACACTGAGCTCCAGATATGAGCAAGGGTTATAATCTGCCTACATCGCTCACGCTGTAATGTGTTTTCTTTAGGACATATTTATAAAGCGACGGGGTCACACAGTGTCACTTGAGTCCTTCTTGAGGCTTGATTTCAAGGTAATTCTGCTTCATTGCTCCTGGTCATCATCATCAGTCACATCATTCTCACAGTGTTCCGAGGTAATCACTCTGTTCTTTTGTAACGCAGCTCAAGGAGCGGCTTATAACAGCAGATCCGGAAACTGTCGGTGAGAAATGAAAACATTGCGGTTTGTCTGTTTGACAAACATTTGGACGGATGAAACCTGCCGCACAGGCAGAACTGGTTTGAATTTACATAACTGCTCAGGTCACGCTTGCATCCGGTGATTGAATTCTCAACGGATACCTTAAATGTTTCTCCTGAGTCTGCGTGCTTCATATTTACAACCTTAATATACAGTAGCATAACATCTATCTCTTTGACTGAAGATATTAATGGACTGTTTTTACCATATACACACTATTAATATCATTTATATTGTTACATCATTCCCGTCTCAGTATGTAAATGCCAATGTAATAACTTACATCTTGTTTTTTTAATGACATTTTTCTATAACTATATAAAGTCTTGTCCTTAAATCCTTAGTAAATGTATAATAAGTGTTAGTGTGTGGTAGCCTTTGGGCAGCCTTCGGGCAGCCTGTGGCCAAGGGGAAAGGGAACTTGACTTGTAACCGGAGGGTCGCCGGTTCAAATCCCCACCCGGCCAAAAGGGCTGGGGTACCCCTGAGCAAGGTACCCAACCCCCAATCCTCCCCGGGCGCCACTCAGTGTGGCAGCCCACTGCTCCTACTTGTAGGATGGGTCAAAATGCAGAGGAATACTTTCCCTAAGGGGATTAATAAAAACAAACTTTAGTTCAGTGGTTTGATTCACACAGCATTAAAATAAAAATAAATACATGCACATTTTGATGTAAATGTTAGTGTTTTCTTTTAAATGGACACTATTTTATGAAGACATTGGATGGACAAATGGAAAGTTGTGTCATGTTCTCTTTATCTTACTCTTTCAACCAAACACTGAGAGTCTTTATCATACTGAAGCTTACACCTTTTCGGTCTGGTTCTCTGGCACACAATGCCACTATCGAATTTATTACAATGTGTGTTTGAAATGTGTCAACATTTGCATTTATTTGTGAATACCTGGTATTCCTGATGAACACCATTTCTAGAGTGAAACCGCAATTACAGCAACTTATAATAGAAACGTTAGACATTAATAAAAATGTCCCATGTTCACAAGAATTCTAATTACTCGACAACTCCGCCGTAAATGAAGTGGAGCAACAAGTTTCCTCTGAATATTTGTATGTCTGTACATTTGATTTGTCTGAGAAGATGTGGGACAATAAACTAAAGCCAAAATATTCATGCATGGTTGGTGGTTAGTCACTTTTCTACTTAACTTTCCATCTCTAAATGAAGTAATGTTGTTTTCCTTTAGGCCAACCAGACATTAATTTATTTATTTCTGTACAACCCAAAATACACGTTTTTTCCTTTTTTATCCTATTTTAAATGAATTATTTCACATTCACATCTCGTATTTTACAGGAATAAATGCTGACGCTGAGCAATAAACAACGTTAAACATTAATAAAAGCTCCCACGTTAACACTAATTATAATTCAGACGAAATGACTCGACATCTACTCCGTAAATCAAGTGGAGCAACGGGTTTCGACGAATTTCCTCTGTATATTTGATTTGAGAAGAAGTAGTCATGCATGTTTGGTGGTAAGTTAACTTTTAATCTCTAAATGACGTTTGGCTTTAGCCCAACCAGAACACTTTTAACTTTTACTTTCTCTCTGACTTGTACAACCCACAATAATATCTGGTTTTTTTTAGCCAATTTTAAATGAATTATTTTTAGTTTTTTACAGAATTAAATGCTGACACTCCGCAATAAAGTGAGAAATATTCCTTTTGTGGTCCTGAACAGGACACCACAGGCAGGCAGTGAGTTCACTTGTACCCTTTATCACAGAGTGAAACCAGAGGCACTGGGAATCCAATCTGAACCAGGCTTTGATCAGCTGTGTCCACATATAAATAACTGTACCGGGGGCTAATAATAGGAGCAATAATACATGCCCCGCATTGTTTCAGGTTGCCAGAGAGGATAAATAGAGCTGAGATTGTGGTCGGAAGCCAGCGAGACCCGTTCACCACGGCATGGGTCCTGTCATAAGGGAGTGTACAGTCAGCCAACTGGGCACTTGCTTAATAACAGCAGCTCCTGCCAAAGTCACATACTCATTACCTCCCCTAATAATGTGTCACCTCCCCTCCCACCCCTCCAAAACATGCAGGACAACTTGCGTTGTGTCACACCAGCAAGAAACTCGCCTTTAAAAAGAAAAGTGAAGTGATATTTCGTTTAAATATATAAAATGAGAAACAGAGGAAATGAAGTGTGTCGCCTGTCTGCAATGTGTGTGTGAGTCAAAGCAAATGTCATTTAACACTAACCGGCAATGACCTCAGCTCGGCCTTAAACGGCAACAATAACACAAAGTGTGTGCGCTGTCAGGTGAGTTTAACAGCTGTGTCACACAGCACTGGTTAATATTTAAGTTAGTGTGAGTCATAATGAGGGTAAACTGCACTCACATTGCCTTTAAGAGTGGTGTGATGTATTAATGGCCTGCTATTAAAATCCGGACGGCGTGCTGACACACTATCACCTACATCAAACGTTTGCTGTGGGTCCGGATTCTTTCGTTCTTTATGCTCCTCGTTGCAAGCGACCAAAGTGGTGAGTGTGACACTGAATGAGAAACAGATAACCGGCTCTAAAGTGAGTCATCGAGAGAAAAGGCAGCAAATTCATAAGAAATTTAGGTGCTTTCATACGAGGAAATGCAAAATTGATGACGTGTTCCTGCAGGTGAGGCTGGTTGGTTTGTGTTTACGAGCTCTGCTGGAGAGATATTTTCCCTCAAAACATTTAAAATTCTACAAATAGACTTGTATCTAAACAGCAAACATATTTGAGGTTGACACACAGGTCAGACTGTGTGTGTGTGTGTGTGTGTGTGTGTGTGTGTGTGTAAATAGCAAACAATACAGTTTGAGAGAGCAGAGTTCAAAGGGTGCTGTAATAAATACTGAATGAATGAACAATGGAATAGTTTACATATACTAAGAAGTTTGTTTTGTATGCATATACAACAACTTACAGTGTGTATGTATACTGTAAATATCTAGCCTGTTTATAATGTACGTTCTATTTGAACTTTTTATAGTCGTCGTAGGAGCTAAAAACCTTTAATTTGTATTTCTAATTTCTAAAGACATCCCACCTGTTCATGTGCACATGTTTTTTTTAGACAATGAGGGGGAGTTTGGCTCCGGCCGTTACGATATTAATATCCGTTATAGATCTTAGGTTTTTTTTGTTTCATAATATTCATTCTCATCTGTGACAGTTTGTCGGTGATCACTTTGTGTAATAAACTGCACAAACTTAAATGGACTTCAATGGCATTTTCATTTAGGATTTAGAGTCGCTACGGTTGTATTGTTATATATCTTATATATATTGTACTTCCCCATATGTGGAAACACATGTTTATTATATATTATCTTTACTGTCCTTGCTGCTGTGACTATGTAAATTTCCCCTTTGTGGGACTCACCAAATGTATTATAAAAGTAAAACACCTTTCAGAAGGTTCACTGCATGTGGATTCAAAATATGACTGTCAATCAGTGATTTGCATAAATACAGATGTAGATAAATAGATGTCTAGCCTCCGATGCATCAGTGAGGCATCTGATCCGTCCCCCAAATCACTCCAACATCTGACAACCACAATCATATATACAGCCAGAATCATAAAAAAAACCCTACCTTCAGAGACAAGAGGAGGGGTCCTGCAGCAGATGGTGTGGCCCCCACGGATCCATGAAGTCAGCATCATGGAGTCAATCTGGGATTACACAAGGAAGAGGAAGAAGACACTGAGGCAGAATCTCAAGATATTGGAAACAACAACCTTCCTGCCAAGTACCTGGAAAAAAATGTATGTGAGGAGCAAATTATGCAGCTTTAAATATCAACTTAGTTTAGATTTATTTTGTTGATTTATTGCACTTGCAGTTAAAACTATCCCTGGTGTTGTATTTTTAACCGCTCGTTCCTCAATTTTAGACAGACACAGAAAGTCAAAGTCACACGATAGAGCACATATTTGAATTCATGATGGAGGCAGAAGTGGATTCACAGTGTGAATCCTGTGTGCCATGATGTCAAATGTGAATACACAATTTCCATCACATGCTTTGGAAAGGGAAGGGTGAGTGGGGAAGTCCTCCATTTGTTACAATCTGCAGTCTCACCATTAGGTGTTGCTATTTCTTACACACTGGACTTGGTGCAGGTGTACATCTTATTAGACGTAACTGTTAAGTATGTGGTCCCACACACGGTATTTGAAAATGGAAGTAGTTGTTCTTCTTGCGGAAAAAAAACTAAACTCACATTTTTTAACTTTGAGTTTCGCGATTTGACAGCACCACAGCAATTTGTGCAACCGCAAATTCACAGATGTTGCCTGCAACCGAGCGTCTGTTGGATTACACCAGCTGTCAATCACAGTGGTGTCCACTGTGCCATGTTTTTATCATCTATTTTCCTCGCTCCACGATCCAGTGACGACCTAAAACTAGTAATAGGGACATTAACTCCACAGGAAAATGTTAATTCATGTTATAAATCAAGTGAGAAGTCGGCTCATTAGCTCTTTAACTGAAACAGAGATCTTTTTTGTAAGGGTTAGGGTTATTTACATCAACGACAAAACTACAGAAGAGGATCAGGGCCAAATGTAAAAACACAAACAAACAGCATGTCATCTGAGATTAAAGTCAGAAATAGAATTTTATTCATTTCGAATTCTGAGATTAAAGTCAGAATTCTGCCTTTTTTTTCTTTTAAATTTTCCACATGTGGCCTTAATCCTGTTCCATAACAAATAAATAAATCTCACATATATATGTATATATATATACATATATATACATATATGTATATATATATATATGTACAAACTATCTAAATACACCAGTGGTGTGAACCATTGCCTATATTACGTCAAATAAACTAAAGTATCTGTGGAACGTGTTCAACTATTGGCTTCTTAAAATATAAAACCCAACATTTTACACTAATGGCGACTACAAATAATCTACGTGTATCTATATATTAAATATAATCTGTATAAATGTGTGTAATATAGATATAATTGTACGTGTTAATGGTGCGTTTACTTTAACTCGTCATCTACTACAACACAGGGCAGCTCTGTTGTGTTCTTTTTACGAGCAGCACGTGAAGGCACCGTGGCTCCTTCCTCGAGCCTCCCGGGGAGACTCGTGATTGGCTGACAGTGACATCATCCTCCTCCTTGTATGTGGGACTGACGGCGTTGAAGCTCCTCCCCCTTATCCTCCTCGTCCCCCTCTATCCACACAGCGAAGGCAGGCGGCTCGGCAAGGCCACGCCCATCGCGGGGGTGGGGTCGGACCTTACTGTACCAAAAACGGTGCAAATGTAAAATTAATGAAGTCGCGCATTGGCTCAGAGTGGCGTCAATCCGCGCGTGTAGGCTGGCAGACGTGCTCCCGTGTTATTTCTGGGGGGAGCAGCAGGGTTAAAGTACTAAAAAAAAAATGTTGCCGATCCACAACACGGGGATGGACTGAATGGAGGCAACGTTATCCGCGAGCGAGACGAGAGAGAGCAGCATAACAGTCGTTCATCCATCCACAGCGCAGCGCGAGACTCTCCGGTAAGAAGCACATCCGAGGCAAGTTTGAGTGATTAAATATAATCCGAGGCACAAGTTGTTGTTGAAATGCACAGTCATACAGATTTCTATTATTAATGAAGAGGAATTTTAAAAATTGCTGCAACCGTTTTATTCTTAATTGTATCTCAATATTGAGATAAAAGTTAAAGCCCCTCCTTTTATTTATTATTAATTGTTTTTCTTTTAAAATACAGCCATGTCATATTTCTCTCTATATTTTACATTTGATTATACATGTAATTCATGCTGGTGTGAAATTTTTGGTCGGATTTCCTCCAGTGATCCAGCTCAGCTCGCCTCGTCCTCAGAAGCCAGATCACACATTCTCGGCACGTTCTCATGCCGGTTTCTTCAATGAATTTTTGGCCATGAATGATTTGTGCTGAGGCTGAACCTGCAGCGATGGCCGGGACAGGCAAACAAAAATTAATAAATAAAATAAATAAAAGAGAAGAGAAGCTCGGCGGGTGTCTTTTACGCAATGTGTCACGATGACATGCTTTTTATTTTTATTTTTTTTTTAAACAAACGCTCAGGCTGCAGATCAAAAGAAAAATGCCACCCCATGTATTTCTTCTTTTTTTTCATGTACTCAGACTTTTCCATCAGAGGGGAGAGAGAGACCAAACTGCGGCGTGGCTGATGCAGTATTTTATTTTCTCTCTCGCTCTCTCGCTCTCTCTCTTTCTCTCTTTCTCTCTGCAAGCTTTGGATCAGAGAGTCCAGGGTTGGAGTGAAAAAAAAAATCCAACATCACACACACATGTACAGTATAGAGCTGGGGGATTATTCACATCAAATACTGCTCCAACTGCAGACAGATTAGATGATTCCACTGTGGATTAATATTATTATTCATGACCAGTTTGTCACAAGTCTTCTCACCAACTTGGGTGTTGCCCTGCAGGTGTTGACACTACTAATATTCGGCTCCAGCAGCCGTTTTCTTATCTGCACGTTGATCAAACAGACAAGAGGTTGCATGGCCCTGTGTGATCACTCTCGTCCTCATGTCTTCCTTCTTTCTTGTTGTCCCTCCCTTTACAGAGCGGCTTGTTGAGTTCTCCATAGACGTCCAGCCCTCGGCCTCCCCATGCCTCCATCTCCTCTCGACGACAGAATTGTGGTGGCGCTGCCAAGGCCAATCCGACCTCAGGAACTCCAACTGCGCCTGGACACCAGCTACCTGGACTCCATCGCCAGCAGCAGCAGCAGCAGCAGCAGTGAGAGCAGCGAGAGCAGCGAGACCGTAATCAGCACCACCGTGGTGACGATCCGAGCGACGGCTAATCTTGTGACGTATATGCCCTCATCCAAGGGCTCCACGCGCTCATTGTCGTGTGGATGCAGCAGTGCCAGCTGTTGCTCTGTGACTACCTATGAGAAGGACAGCCAGAGCCTCAGCCACAGCCCGGTGAGCGCCAGCAGCCCCAACCTCAGCTATGCCACGCCTCCCACGCCGATGGTCAGCAACCACGAGGCACGAAGCACCCCCAGCCTCACCTCGGGAACTCCAAAGGCCATATCCACCGTGAGGGTCATCCATGCCAACGAGCTGGCCAAGCGCATGACCTGCTGCCCCATGGGGCACCCCATAGGGCCAGTGCCGGTCATCATCGACTGTCGACCCTTCATGGAGTACAACAAGAGGCACATCCGTGGGGCCGTGCACATCAACTGCTCCGACAAGATCAGCCGGCGGCGGCTGCAGCAGGGCAAGATCACTGTGCTGGACCTGATCTCCTGCCGTGAGGGCAAGGACTCCTTTAAGGGCATCTTCTCCAAAGAGATTGTGGTTTACGATGAGAACACGGCGGACCCCAACCGGCTCACCTCGTCCCAGCCGCTGCACGTGGTCCTGGAGTCGCTGAGAAGGGAGGGCAAGGACCCCATCATCCTCAAAGGTAAGGTTTAATGATGATTTTTGTTGAAGAACATTATTTATATTCTGCATCTTTCATCTGAAAACAGGCTCCGCCAAGCACTTCTATCAGACCTGACTGAGGGAGCGTTTGCGTGTATACAGCAGTTGCACAAAGGCGGGTGGGGACAAGAAGCATTTATCCCGTCAAAGAGCTGAATGATCAGGGTTTTCTGAGCAGTAGAATTCTCCTCTTTTTGAGGACACGTCTTTGTGTTTTCAGTCATACTCCAACCCGTTTGCCGCCGTCTCACTTTACTAATGCAGTGTTGCTGTTGGCTCCTTCTGTCTTGACATAAAACAAATCACTTCCTGTGTGCAGTGCAGGAATGTGGCTGGGCGACACAAGACCTAAACACTGCTATACTGAGAGAGAGAGAGAGAGAGAGAGAGAGAGAGAGAGAGAATACATGTGGCACCAATAGGAACTCATTTAACAAAAGCTAAAATGTAATGTGCATTTGTTGATATTGAAAAGTTCTGCACCACAAGATGGGAAAGATTGATTCCCACTATTAAAAGAGGCAGAAAGTTACATTTTCACAGGCCTTTGTCGACTCGGGCTGGAGTGAATTTTAGTTTAAGAAATGCATAACGGTGTGAAAGCAAACGCAGTAAAAGCTTCTAAAGTTTCTAAACTTTGACCTTTACTTTACTTCAACAAACCTCTGGCACTGGTTACACTCTGTCTACATCACCCTCACACATAAACACACACTCACTGGCCACGTTGTTAGGCACACATGACACATATTAGTGTCCAGGGTGGTCTTCTGCTGCTGTAGATGACCACATCTTTTGAGTTCAGAGAGCTTCATACCGTGGTTGTTAAACGTAGTTATTTGAGTTACTGTTGCCTTCCTATCATTTCATTCTCCTCTGACCTCCAGCATCAACAAGGCATTTACTCCTGGAGAACTGCTCGATTTCTCTCTCTCTCTTTTTTGGACCCCTATCTGTAAACCCTGGTAATGGTTGTGTGTGAAAATCCCAGTTGATCAGCAGTTTCTGACACACTGAGAACAGCCCATTTGGCAACAATAATGCCACATTTAAATTCATTTAAATCACCATTTGGTCAGGTCGTCTGACCACTTATTCATGCCCTAAAATGCATTAAGTTGCCGTCATGCGATTGGCTGAATAAATATTTGCACTGTGGCAGGTGAGCTTAACTACCAGGTGTCTTGTTTGACACATTTGGCAGGGAGTGTGAGTGTGTATTAGGAGCTGGAGGAGTAAGTATAGGAGTCTGGACTGGGAATTTTTGTTTCCTGAATGCCTCCCAGTCACTGTCTCACTGTAAAATCACAGCACCTTGATCTCGTCCCCTTCGTCCCCTCTGTGCGCTTTGATGGACGAGGCAGGTCCATCTGAAGCTCGCCTCAGTGGGAGGACTGCCTTGTTCTTCCCTCTCCTGCTTCACGTCTTGCCGCCACCCTCTCTGTTAATAAAACCAAATGACTTTTATTTTCATTTGACTGCATGTGCTCACACATTTTGTGTCATAGTTCATAAAAAAACAGCCCTAAAAAGCACAACATTTGTAACGTTTGAGCCTCATTTGAGTCATAATTATTTTTGCTACTAAACCTTTATGTCTCTATAATGTAATGGTGGTTAAACATTCACTCCCTCATAATAACTAAGGGGTTTTAACTAGGGGGAAGTTGGCAGAGATTGTTATCACAAGTAAGCAGTTATAGTGAAATATTTCAAACATGTATGAATGACGCTGAATAACTGACTCGTGTTCCATTATTTGCTGTTACCAGCAGGTCTTACTTGTCAGGATTTATTGTAAATATGCTCCAGTGGAAACACACAAGTTTCCGTTCAGGATCTGCTGCAGCAGCACGGCGCAGTGATACGTTACATGTAACCTGTCAGAACTGCCATAAACAACGTGTCAGTTGTGTCGCAGGGTTTGGGGTAAAGAGTGGGAAACGGCGGGTTTCTGTGGCGTGAGAGGGCCCCAGCGAGGCAGAAGCAGTCACTTCAGAGCAGGAACTGAGCCGCGGGCTTTGTGAAAGTGATAGAAACACACGTTTCATGTTTTTTTTTTTTCCTGCGCAACTTTAGTCGAAGATAATGACAGACGGTCACACTCGACAGATTCTGTCTGACAGCGACATGCTGCTTCTGGAGCTTCTGTTATTCCCAGTTAACTGTGAAAATATGGTGTTTTTTTTACTTGAAAAACAAAGATGAGCCAAAACAGGAAGTCGTTTTAACAGTTTGATAAATGTTTAGCAACAATAAACGTTAAAAGAGTTAAAATGTAAAGTATGTCACGTTATGTAGACATGCGCAGCTTGTTTATTAATTTATTATACATATATTCAAATGTGATAGGCCACAAAACCACAAAATAGATAGAACTTTGCAGTGACCCAGGTTTGATTCCACCTACGTTCATTTTCATCCATTAAAGGCAAAAAAAGGCCCCAATAAATAATAAAAATAAAATAATAGCCGTTCAGTGTTTGAGAGGATGAAGTAACACAGACACGTTTTAATCAAATAATAATGTCCTATTTGCATTTTTCAGAGAGGTGTATACATAAAGTCGCCATGAGTCATCATCGAACTTTGCTCAGAAACATGTAAACAGGAAGACAGACGCAGCAAGAGTCTCATAGCAACTCATGTAAATATCATCGTCAAAATAGCATTATTATCACAATAAGGTCAACAGTCGGATCATTGGTGCAGCACAGTCACCACGTCTCCATTCCATTACATCATGTTTATTTGCACAACACAGAGCAGTTTTGGGTATTTCTGGAACCACGAATCATAAGCTTTGACATATTGACATAATATGAAGTGGATGTGGCTAAAAAAAAGAAAAATGTTTTTTACACAACCCGATAGAGTTGTTTGTTGTTCATAAGAACTTTTTTAGTTGCAAAGACCTGCCTGCACTAGACACTTTCAACAAAACATGCACAATTTTGGACTATGGAATCAAAAATTACTAGTTTAACCTCCACCACCACCACTAGTACTACTACTAGTACTATTACTACTAATACTCTTAACTTCAGAACCCAGAGCTCAAACCACTGTTATGGATTTCCACAGTGTCAGTATGGACATATATATCCTGATTCAACCAAACTACACAGTAACAAATGACTTGGGGGCTAATGACCATCTAATCTGGTCAGGAGGGGGCTGGTCCTGAGGAAAAAAGTGGGAAAAACACCTGATTAGTAGCGTGTGGGCAATATGATCTTACAATTATAACACAGTATTCCATCACGATATCACAAAGATATTTGTGATGATATTTCACAGATTTCAAAGTAAAGGTCTTTGTTTTTGTACGGAATGACATTTACTTCCTGAATAAAAACATATATATGATGCAAAATAAATCTATTAATATGAAAAACCCGACATACCAGAAGTAAATGATAACATGGACAATTTAAACTGAATGTCTTATTACTTTTTTGACAATATTGCTGTTAATATAGTTGCGGGCCATGTTTTCATTGTAACATGATATTAAGTGGTGGGCCACATGTAACGGACAGTTTGACATCTCTGCACTAGTACATGCTTTTCTTTTTTTGCATGGTTATTAAATATCAAAAAGTCCCTTATTTCACAAAATTAACAGTTGTTCCTGAATCTGAGTTCATGTCCATGCCACAACCAAAATGGTGCTTTTACTTTCATGGTCCTTTATATTTTTAGTTGTTCTGCTCACCAACAATAATAATACTAATAATACTAATAATACTAATACTACTACTAATAATAATAATATTACATAGCTGAATATACATTTTATATCATTTTACATACAGTGAATATTTTGATTATCCGTCGTCTGGTTTGGCCTCAAATATCCCTTCAGCTCAGTTTCACCTAAATGTGGCGCATCATCCACGCTTAAGACTGTAATGGAAACTAAAAATAAAAGAAAAATATCATCATCACTGGAATGTCCCTCCATGTTTAGTACTTCCCTTTGGAGTATAATTATTACTACAACACCCCCACCCCACTTCAGGCTGAGCAGTATCACACCATTTTATGTCTGTAGTCATAGATGAACAGTTAGGTGATCTCCATGTGTCTGGTCACTGTGGGGGAATTTGTATGATGACCTCACTTTTACTATGAAATAGACAGAGTGTGTGTTGTTACCTCTTTAGGACATTTCTTGGCATAAACACTGACCTTGTAAGGACCTATTAGCCCTCATGGAGACTAAAACCTGGTCCTAATGAGGCAGCTGGTTTAAAACTAGTGTAAAGTAGTAGTGAGAAAGGCTCTATATTAAACACAGACCATGACCAACTCTTCTTAATTAATTTATTTGGTAGTTAACGATTAACAAAGATAGTTAGAGGAAATGTTGTGGAGTAAAAGTTAAAGTTGCTAGAAATATAAATAACAAAGTACAGTAAAGAAGCATTTGTACTTAATTACATTACAACACTGGTTTAAGTAAGTGTTTTATAGTGTAGTTTTAGCTTGAAGTTCTAGTGTAATTTTGGCATGCAGTTCTAGTGTAATTTTAGCATGTAGTTCTAGTGTGTTATAGTATAGTTTTAGCATGTAGTTCTAGTGTAGTTATAGTGTAATTTTAGCATGTAGTTCTAGTGTGTTATAGTATAGTTTTAGCATGTAGTTCTAGTGTAATTTTAGCATATAGTTCTAGTGTGTTATAGTGTAGCTTTAGCATGTAGTTCTAGTGTAGTTACAGTGTAGTTTTAGCTTGTAGTTCTAGTGTAGTTTTAGCATGTAATTCTAGTGTAGTTTTAGCATGTAGTTCTAGTGTGTTATAGTGTAGTTTTAGCATGTTGTTCTAGTGTGTTATAGTGTAGTTTTAGCATGTTGTTCTAGTGTGTTATAGTGTAGTTTAAGTGTAATTTTGCCATGTAGTTCTAGTGTAGCATTAAGTTATTTAGGAGTAAAAGTTGCTAGAAATATAAATAAGTACATACGTGAGTATTTGTACTTCATTGTATTACAACACTGTTAAGCACTGGTGATGGTGAAGTATAAAAATAACACTTTGTTAAGGGCTGCCTAAGTCATGGAAGTCACCTAAACGTCCTAAGAAGAATATCTTCACAAACGTGTGTGTGTGTGTGTGTGTGTGTGTGATGGTGTAACACTTTCCATTTTCCACCCCTCCCCCACAACTGAAGGGAAACTTTGGCTGATGGCATCACTGGCAACAGGTGCAAAGCAGTTATTTGGAGAAGTGCAGATGTCCAGTGAGGAGAGATTAAACATTAATTGCATCCATTTACCTGCAGCGTAACAAGGGGGATTTCTCTCATGTTGTTTCACGGGTGGAAAGTGTCTCTGCTTCTCAAAACAGTGGACAGTTGACCTGAATAAGATGTGTGTGCAACATTTAGCTCGACTTGGCCGTAATGTGCGTCGTGTTGTGGACACAAGCACGAGTGAGTGTATTCTAAGCCGCCGTTGAGAATTGAACTCTAAACCCCTGACATTACTAGTCTCACGCTACAGGGGGCCAATTTACATTTAGAGCAAAGTCATGGTTTAAAAAAGGAAACATTAAACAATGTTCAACAGGTCTATTGTTTAAATTTTAAGAGGTTATATAAGGAGGTTATGACATTACATGCTTTATGCTTTTATTTATATGTATATATATATATATATGTATATATATACATATATATATATGTATATATATATATATAAGTGTGTGTATATATATGTATATGTGTATATGTATTAATATTTTTTTTGTGGATTTGCGTTCACAGGAGGCCTTGGCAGCTTCAGGCAGAGCCACGAGAACCTGTGCGAGCATTCGCTGCACCTTCACGAGGGTTTGGACATGGGTGCAGCCGCCGGCCTGACGGGGGCGCTACCTCACTCCCTGCCCTCCACCCCAGACATAGAGAACGCGGAGCTGACGCCAATCCTGCCGTTCCTCTACCTGGGGAACGAGCACGATGCTCAGGACATCAACCTGCTACAGCGCCTGAACATCGGCTACATCCTCAACGTGACCACGCACCTGCCGCTCTACCACTATGACACGGGCCTCTTCATCTACAAGCGCCTCCCTGCCACCGACAGCAACAAGCAGAACCTGCGACAGTACTTCGAGGAGGCGTTTGAATTCATCGGTATGGAAACGGTCACTTCGTGTTGCTTTAGACCTTTTCAAATCACGGTTCTATAGAGACTTGTGAGGTTAAACCTGCAATCTTCTCATGAGAGTGAGAGAAATAGAAATAACTGTTTGCACTACAGCGTTTACATGTTTTCTAAATTCTAGTTTGGAAGAATGATCATATGGTGACACTTCATCATCATTTTAAAAGGAACTGTGTCAGTCTTTACATCCCCTGAATCCATATTATCTTTTGAAATTTTATGAAAAAACTGAATCTGTGGAGACTTAAATCCTACATTTTGGAGACAAAGACAGTGTTGTGTAAAAAGAACATGGTTATGTCCTTTTTTAAGTGGTATAGCAACTGTTATTATTACTAAAATAAAGGAGGTCAGTGAGGTGCAGAGATGTGATCATCGAACATATTTCTCTGTCAACACCTCAGGGTGTCAGCCAGTAACAAACACCTAATCCAGGGCCAGTGTTCTCTATAATCTAAATTCATCTCAAAGTGAATACAATCCTTAATAATGTTAATACTGAATGGATGCATTTAAAGAAGCATGAGGCAAAAGATCGCCTGCTTTGTAACTGTAACTTCCACTCTGACTATACAGTATAAAAAGGAAATTGTTCATTTTTGACATTTAAAGTCATACAAGTACGTTTGATAAGTAATAAATAGGGTTAGTATGGACACGATCTGTGTACACACACATGGTCCCTTTAAAATAAGCAGTATTTAGAGTAGTGCAGTTAAGGGTTTTGGGTATTGTAGATATAAATAAAGGACACTAGTTGAACTGCAGTGCTTTTATCAAACAGTCAATCTGCATTTTTCTTTGTATTTGCAGGAACTTGAACTTCCCTGTCGATTATATTTGACTTTAATGACTGTTTTGTGTTGTTCCTCTTTGCAGAGGAAGCACATCAAGCAGGTATGGGCCTTCTGATCCACTGCCAGGCAGGCGTGTCCCGTTCCGCCACCATCGTGATCGCCTACCTGATGAAGCACACCTGGATGACTATGACGGACGCCTACAAGTTTGTCAAGACCAGGAGGCCCATCATCTCCCCGAACCTCAACTTCATGGGACAACTGTTGGAGTTCGAGGAGGATCTGAACAACGGAATAACGCCGCGAATCCTCACGCCAAAGTTAATCGGCGTGGAGACTGTTGTGTAAAACTAAGCCCCCTCTTCTGAATTGTACTGGTTTTTTTCCAAGAGAGACCAGCTGGTTTTTTTTGAAGCATGAGAGAGAAAGACGCTGTGTTCTTCTCGAATCTCCTCATGCTCATCTTGGACTCTCTGGAGTTTGCCAAAGCTGTGGGTCAGTGGTGATGAAAAATGCCAAAAATCCCTGCTGTTTGGACCTGGCCGACGTCCGGGGATGAGAAGATGAGTTAGAGAGGCGGAGAGAGGAAGGGGAGGAAGCGGTCAGTGGGATAGATTTCCATTTGTGATCGCAGAGGCGGAGTGAATACTTAGGGAGGAGAAAATCAGTTTGGGAAAGATATACTCTATGCTTAAGGGTAATTACTGAAGAAAAAAAAGAGAAAGAAACTCCTACTAAAGCTCACACTGTGGCACAGTTTTTGTTTGGCGACAGTTGGCCACAGCAGTGCCTGAGAAGAAAAAACAAAAGAAAAAGAAAAAAGAAGTAGAAGACATGTTTGGTGTGTTAATGTTGTTCTATTTTTATACAGGGGTTTATGGGGGTGACCATGACGAGCCCGTGGCGGCTCACTGTGCAATAATTTCAGAATGGAATGCAACCGAGACCTTGATCTTATGTGTATATATGGGTAATGATTACAAAACGTTTCCAGCGCTTTGCTGAAATGTCATTCTCGGTGTGTTTGTTTGTAATTACTTTTGTCAGTCCAACCACAATTTCATGTTAATGTTTTTTTTTTTTTTGCTTCACATTTATTATATTTCATTGTTTTTTGCCCATTCCTGCATCCACAGAAGCATATGTTTTAGGTGTCTGCAGAGCCATGTAGCCATGTGAGTTTTTTATGCATGGCTGGAAGAAAAAAAACAACAACACTTCAGTGAATATTATTATAAAACAGGGCTACTGGTGATGTTTGATGTTACAGGGGCACAAATTTCACTGCCTGCTTCTGCCTCCTGTGTTCTATTCTTTTTGTTTGTTTTTGCCCCACTTCATACTTAAACCACCTCTGTTGTTATGTACTCCGCTGTTTTAGCGTGGGGGTCGGGGGTCAAATTTTCCCTTTCTGTGCAAGGTTCCGAATTACGTACAATTTTTATTATGGGCCCATTTTCGTGATGGTGAATACGCAGGACAACTTATGTTTCAAGGTCCCGGTGTACTTCCGCACACATGCCTATCGCGGACCCTAGTATACTTGCGCAGCAGGGTCCTGTAGTATCCCACTTCACCATCGGGTGACGGTACAAGTCTGGACGCAGGGAACAACAAACTACCAAAGAAGAAGCGAACAATGCTACAGCTCCTTAGGACACGTCTGGTTGAACCAGACACACCCAACGCGCTCTCTGCGAGTGGTTCCAAAATCTGGGCTTGCACGCACTGCCTGCACGTTGATGGCGCAATTTGGTCCGTGCTAGTTGTGCGCAGAAGTATACCAGGGCCTTGATTCCATGCAGATAGCAACATACTTTCTGCTTCACGCGTTGAACGTTCGGGTGGCGGTTTAAATTTGATAGGAAAGGAGAAAATGTTTCTCCAAAGAGACAGAATGTGGAAACTCTGACCCCAGTCCTTCCTGTCTCTTGTAGCTGCATGGTCTCTTTTTTTTGTTGTTGTTGTCATAGCATTTTCAACTATGATTTGGGTCATTCTCAAGTAGCAGAGTAGAGGTACTACGACAGAGTATTAGGGCCAAACTGAATAATTAATGTGGTTACATCCGTGTTCTGTTGCTATATTCTTTAATAACAATACATTAGATAATGATAAAAAGTTATCTCACAAAATTACGTCTTTATTCTTGTAAAATTACAACTTTATTCTCGTAAAATTACGTCTTTATTCTCGTAATATGACATTTTTAAAATTACAACTTTATTCTGATAATAGTATGACTTTATTCTGATAATTTTACCATTTTATTCTCGTAAAATGATGACTTTTATCTCATAATATTAGGACTTTTTAAGTACTACGTCTTTATTCTCGAAAGATGAAATCTTTTTTTCTCTCTTCAGTTTGGCACTAATGCTCTGTCATGAGTTACACACACACACACACACACACACACACATACACACACCAAAAAAAACAAAACCTAGAAAACAAAACACACACCTCCTCCCGTGGGTCACAGTTTTAGTTTGAGTGACACGGCCCTTGTTTTATCTGTCACGCCTGTCACTGACACTGAGCTACAGTAATGTGAGCTCTTCTGCCTCGTGGAGGTATGAGAGCCGCAGTCACGTGCAGTTCGAGTGCCTCTATCAATGCCTTAATTCATGTGACACCAGTGGGCCTGTGCCTGGCGCACCGTCACGTGTGGAGGAAATGCTGATTGCACCGAGGTCCGAATCCAAGGTTGCTCCAAAAAGACAAAAGCTGTGTGTAACATAAACCATGATCTCACCATATCCTGATATAATTGTACGTGCATTTGTGTCGGCTGCATTTAAAAGATGCTGAATTGTAAATCGGGCACATATGCACACATAAGAAGTTCATCCTGTAGCATTGACAAACACTTATCTTCACGCCTTCGATCATCATATTCAAAACACCCATTTTTTGAATTACAGGTGAAAAAGAATCAAAATTTATACTTATTTATAAAAAAAGGGGGGGGACATTTTTAAGTACCCAGGTGGGATGCATGCGTTTTAAAGTGTAGTTTACTCGTCTTTTCAACTACCTGAATACAGCGGAGCACACAGTAACACCTCGGCAGGCTTTAGCCAGTGTTGTCTGAGAGCCTCGAGTGTCCCACAAATCTTTCCCTTTGAACTAAGTATAGTTCCTGTTTAGCCCAAATTAATTTTGACTTGATTAACCCGAGGGCTGATTAAGATTTTTCTGAGATGTAAAAGATGCGAGCGGTCCTTTGATACAAGTTTAAACATGACAGGGGGGGGGAAAAAAAAGGAGAAAAAGATGACATTTAGCAGCTTCCTCACAAACGACGGTTCCCGCTCTGTTCCGTTTATGTTCCCTTTGTTTCTGTGCGGCTCTCGTCGTCTGTTTGCATTAGAATAAAGGTGTAAAAACGAAGCACAGGTACAAAAATCCATCACTTTCAAAGTGCTAAAAGAAACTTTTCTTTCATAATTTCAGCGCTGAACCCAAAGCGACACACGGTGCACTCAGTCAGGCTTGTACAACACAGACATTGAAACAATAAAGCTTAAAAAAAAATATCCCTCATGTGAAAAGAAATCATCCTATGCAAGAACAAAACTAACAGGTTGTTATTTTTAACCTGACTGTCATTAAAGAGTGACTTTGCAGCCTCACACTGAAGTGAGACGCGAGTGTGAGTTAATGACTTCATACGGTGGTGACGCACCCTCACTGGTTATTTCTGTTGCGGCTGTCATTGGCGTCGACTGGTGCTCCACAATATGTTTAAAAAAATTAAAAAAAGGGTATTTACTGTAATGACCATTTATCTCATACGTTTAGTAGCTTGTGCTTTTGTTTTCAGTGACCACCATTTCGGAAAAGAAAAAAAGAGAGAGCTTTTCATCTGAGCCAGTGGTATAAAAAAAACGATGTATGTTTTTCGTCCGCAGCGGCACACGATGGCTTTTTTTTGGTACGTAATGACCTGTCTGACTGAACAATGTAAAGTGTCGTGCCGAAAAGAAGAAGCATGCTGTGTGCTCCTGCTCTGTGAGGAAAAAAAAACACCCCAAAACACTCGCAGTCACAACGGTGCTGTCCATCCTTACTGTCGAGGTCACGGCCCCGAACGACGACGGCTCCCTTTTATTTGGAAAGAAACACGGTTCTTGTGTCCGGACGACAGATATGGAGCCGTCACGTCTGATGTGCACTCACTTTCACGAGCAGACTTGTTTCAGAGTCTCTCGTCCTCGTGCTCGGAGGCTTCGGGTTGGAAAAACGGGCTTTCGCTCTACAAATCTCTGTATCTCTCTTGTCTCTGTAGTCGACAGTCAAGTATATACAGTATATAAATATATATATCTATTTTCTTTGTATACATATATTCATTACTATTTTTGCACTGACCTACGGACAGATGGATTTATTTTTTCCACAAAAGGGTGCTATTATAACGGAGGCCTTCTCCCACACACACCTTTTTTTGCATGACTTGCTCAGAAGTCCTCGACTGGTCTGTCATCTCTCCTACTCTTCTCCTACTACTCCTTAAACTATTGCAATTGAAGCACTGTAATTTTTGTAATCCCTACTTGTGAGCTTTGAAATAAACAGGGGAGGCTTCAACTTTGTTCTGGCGTCCTGCTCCTTTTTGATTTTATTTTGTTTTTCCAATCGCCCGCTTTCTCTCCCGCAACTACAGGATAAAAGGGAAATGTGTTTCTCGTTTGTTTCAGTGTTCTGACATTCGGCGAAAAATATTTAGATGTAAAAAAAAAAAAATCTGAAATGAGCCAGATGTGTTTTTTTATGTTGCATGTAAGTGTTTAAAGCTGAAAAACGATTATCACTCAACTATAAAGTTTACCCTCAGCTCTGTGGGACCTTTAATCGTCTTTCGGGCTAATTGTTGTTGGGTTATTTTCCCCCAGCTTAAAACTTCAGTCACTTCTCTCACTGAGCTCGTTTGTAGCGGCTGTTTTCAATAAAGAAAAAAGTTCCAGCTCAGCACCAAAACGGCAAAGATTCAAAGTTAGCGACTATATGGTAACTCAGGCGTGTCCAAAGTCTGGCCCCGCGGGTGTCTCCAATGTCTCTCTTTGTCCAAAAGCCGAAAAATGTTTTTCAATGATTTCTTTGTTAGCTGGAGCAAAGAATTCACATTTAAGGAGCTGAATGCCAAATCCAAATATTGCTTTATTAAAGTGGTTCTACATAATTCTGTTTTATTTTAAGTAGTTTTTTTCTCCACTGTGTATAAACAGCAATGAAATGGCCACAGTTTTCTTTTTGTGGTCCATAAACAAACTCTACTATAATAAAATATAATATTTATATATAGTGTATCATATACAGGGGACAAGAATAGACTTATTTCATACTGTACTGGTCTACAATCGACACTCTTGAAGATACAGTGACCTGGATGACGGCTGAGAACTTTCACATATATCAGATAGATATATGTCAGATATTAAGAGCAGCAGAAACCACTAAACACAAAAAAACAAGAGTAAAAATAGTGTTAATGCTGGACGTCCAGTGATTGTTTAGTCTGTAAAGAAAATAATTACTAGGAAGGCTTCGCACAATTCCGCAAAAGGTCATCGTTACAAATTGCTTGTTTTGTCTGATGAAAATACTCAACTTTTAATGACATGAAACGGGAGAGAGCGACGGAAAAAAAAGCCAAATGAGGCACTATTTTGACAGCAAAATAACAGCAATCATGTTCATTTGATTAGTATCCTGCTTCAGCTATAGAGGAGGTAGGACAATGTGTGTTACAACACTCGGATATTAGACTGGGGATAAACAGGGATAAACAGGAAATCGCAACCAAGGGCTCAGGGGCTCACGTTACAGTCGAAGCTGGGGGGGCGGGGGGGCCTCCAGCGACTGATTATTGGGATCAATAACAACAAAAACAAGCCCTGCGACGTGTATTTTAAGAGACAAGACGACGCTTGACATTTGAGAACGCAACGGAGTACACGGCCAGAGTTGTGAATTATCTTTGCTCCCCTCCATTGAACCATGTGTCACATAGCTGCAGGAGTTATGGGCCTATATTTACTCCAACTTTGCAGACGTCTACCGCCTCGCGGCAAAGCAGGGAGGAGAGGAGGGGAGGGTGTGTGTGTGTGTTGGCCCAGGGGTCAAGATCTCTCCATAGGAACAGACCCAGAAATAGTCTTTTAGCGTTGTTTCTAATTACGAGTGATGAGTGCCCCGCCTCATTAATTCCTTCCTATCAGCACTGGGGCAGGCTGGGAGCACCAGAATAGCCGTGATCTTTGTGCCGCCGCGCGCCGCTCTCCAGCAAACCCTGCATGGACGTATTAGGCAAAGCAGCACTGAGAGAGAGGGTGGGGGGGGAACTACCTTTTCTACAGAGACACACACACGCACGCACAAACAGGTACACACACACAGTGACGAGGCGGCGGTGAGAGAAAGCAGAGGATCTGTGAGCTTGTACAACTGCTGCACTGGATAACATCAACATTTCTGCCTTTGTCGCAGGAAGACGCACTCGCACGACAGCCTATACCTTCTATAGCAACACAACTTCTTCTTCTTCTTCTTCGTCTTACAACTTGTGGATAAAATAAAAACGTTAGCGCAGACAATGCAAGAAGGATGTAGGTTAACGAGAGGGAAAATTAGTACAAGTACAGAGGAGCTAAGCTGATTATGGCAGTTGTATGATGAGGAATGTCTTTGAGTTTCTTTGTGTCGGCCGATCTTTTCAGTACGTGACACTGCTCAAAGCCTTGGGGTTTGGGGTCAATAAAAGTGTCCGGAGAAAATGATTTAATGGACTGAAACGCATGCTATTTTACATAAATCCTGCGATGTAAGATAGGTCAGGGTGAGTTGCACTACTTTCTTATCGGGACATATTTGTACACGGCAGACATCATCCTGACTGTGATGGATGAAGAGTCGCAATATTAGACGTCCAGCCTCGTAGCTTCATCTTTGGCCAGTATAAGTTGTGATATACTGAGGTTTAGAGAGTTCCAGAACTTTAGAAAGTCAGAATCTAGAATCTCTTTGGGTGATGAATGTGTCGCAGGTCAGTATATCTCACCCCGTATTTGTGAATAACGGCCTGTGTGATGCTTGGCAAAGGTAGCAAGTGACGTTTTTCAGCCAAAGTTAGTTTCAATTACACCACATGTTTTTAAATCTTTTCAAGGGATAGTTCAAGCCCTTGTGAAGTGGGGGTGGATGCGGTATTGACATGTTATTAATATTGACTGTGCAAATTTAGATCTGCTCATTTCAGAACATGTTCACAGCCTTTTCTCTCACTTAAACTGCCTTTTTCGTTTGCAGGGAACGCAGGTGTTAGATTATGGAATTAGATTTGTGTCAATATTTTCAAACAACACTCTTTAAGAAGCAAACAACACTTTATGAACAAAAATGAACTACACAACCAAAATTGCAAATAACATTGATTGATTTAATCATTAAAAAGTGCCTTTTATTAGTTTGAAAGTACACTTTTTGTTTGCAATAGACAAAGTCGCCGTCGCTGTGCGCCTGGAACTTATAATTGTAAGTATCTAACGTTTGTCAGATTATAAACATTAGATACTTACAATTATTTTGTCAGATGACGACGGGGAAATGGACGGCGGACAAAAGCCTGTGACTACTTCCGGTCCATTTTTAAATGATTAAATTGACATTTTATTGCAAAAGTGTTGTTTGCGTCCTAAAAAGTGTTGTTTGCGTCCTAAAAAGTGTTGTTTACTTCTTAAAAAGTGTTGTTTGTGTCCTAAAAAGTGTTGTTTACTTCTTAAAAAGTGTTGTTTGCGTCTTAAAAAGTGTTGTTTGCGTCTTAAAAAGTGTTGTTTACTTCTTAAAAAGTGTTGTTTGCGTCTGAAAAAGTGTCGATTGCGTCTGAAAAAGGGTTGTTTACTTCTTAAAAAGAGTTGCTTGCTTCCATACAGCTGCTGGTCTCCTGCTGCCTCATATGATAAGTTTGAGTCACTTTGGTAAATCGGAAAACAAAAGGATTTCAAACTCTGAAGTCAGGGACAACACATTTGAACTTGGTAATATAAGGCAGCAGTGGATTAACAAATGTGATGTAAAATCACTGATTTTCTTTTTTGATTGCAGTTTACAAACTGTACTTTCCAGCCGGAAAGGTCTGTGTTATGGCAGGAAAATACATATTTTTAAGACTTTACCTGTATTCCATGAAAACTGTTTGCTTCCCATCTAGTGAATGTTTGGGGAAAAAGGTCCATAAAGTAACATTTTTGAAAGGGCAGGAACACAGACTACAGCCCCATTGCAAAACCTTTATGCCAGTACACGGGCTGTGAGCCAGACTTCACTGTTCAACATCAGTGCACTGGCCTCACTGATTCTCCTGCAGCTGAGTCGGAGCAAATCCAGGCAGCCAGGGTCCAACATTTTCTGGAAAGCCATCAGAGAAGAGCGGACTGTGTTCAAGCAGAGCATTAGTCTCTGTGGATTCGAAAATAAAATGATCACATACAGTAGTCATGCTCGAGCGTCCACATTTGGTCACACTGTGTGACACAGTCATGGTGTATTAGTCTGGATGAGTTCATCCGCAAACTGTAAATTGCACAGAACGTCAGCTCTTGGTCTGAGGGTGTGAATTATCGGAGCGCGGGGCTCGAGAAAACAAGCAGAGCGGCGAGGGGTGACGCGAGATAAAGGGAAAAGCGCAGAAGAGGTCGAGGCCCATTTCACAGAGGAGATCACAGGAGAGGTGCGGGCGCAACACGGGCACCCGGGCGATGTTTCTGCAAATAAGCAGGTGCAAATATGTCGCATGTGGAAGGACGGGGAAGGACGAGGAGCTCAAAGGGAGGAGAAAAGCGTCTTATTCTGCAAGATCTAAACGATAACAGCCGCCGATGACATAAACAAACCCATGCAGAGTCGAGATAAGAGAGAAACGCTTTCATGTGAAAATGCTGAGTCACTCTTGTGAGTCGCTAATGGCGCACAATGGACTTTTGAATTGTCACATCTCATTAAACATAATCCACACACTGACGCAGGTCAGTGGTCATGACTGTAGACAGTTTATGTGCAAAATCCAGTTTATGTCTTTGTGATCTTTTGAGAGTATTGTGCTGTTTTTCATCGTCACGTTGTCATTTGAACAAGTATAAAAAAAAACCCGCTTCAATCTGTGTTCGTTGCACGTTCCTGTGCTCTGGAGGCGTAGCTTCAGAGGGAAGTCTGAAGAAAGGGGCTTAGACTGCCAGCTCTAACTGTTTTTTCCAGGATCTCCAACCCTACATTTAAGAAATATTAACTGTGCATTTTCATTGTAATGAAAACACTAATTAAAAAACTGCTTACCAACACACCAACCATTCATAAATGCTAAATTAGGCTCAAATAGAAGGTTCTGAGGGAGACTCTTGAGAGCCGAGCCAAAAGAACCAAATCTTTGAAAAGAGCCGGACTTCCCATCACTACGTTTTAATAAAAGTCTACGAAAATAAGCCTAATTCTCACTCGGTTGACAAAACCAAAGCATAATGTTGCATGTGAGCAGCTGCTGCTGTGGCCTGGATTGGGATTCATTAGGGCGGCTCGAGGTGAAGCCTGATTTCCACCAGAGAGTCATTCAATCAGACAACACATCATAATTACCCCCCCTATATTTATTTGCAGTCACTGTCACGGCTCTAATTTGCCGTGTGATGATACAGTGAGGGTACGCTGTATTAATAGAAACTTGAGAGAGCAAATCCTAAAAGTAGACGCCTACGGACATCAAATTAACAACAGCATGCCAGCATCATAAGGTCAGACGCGCAAACAAACATCCATCCCCTCCGAAAATACCCTTAGACGCGACCGATATAGAGCAAGTGCAAGAATTTGACAGGTTATTTGTCAGCCGATGATCTAATTGTCTTTTATATTTATATAGTAGAAGATTAAAAAAAAAAATAACACCAGGACATACAGTTTATGTTCTTAATGTTTACATGAATAGAAGTGAAGTCTGTCTGAAATGGGGTTTTAGGATAGACTGGTACAAAAGAAAATCAACCAAGCCAGAAAAATCATTGGACAGAGATATCTATTTTAGGATTTACTGTACATTCCCAAGTTTTTGTCTTTTAAACAAGGCAATCCAAATCTACCAGGATCCCACTTCATTCTCCATCCACGATTTCAGTTGCTACCATATGGCCGACAAGAACTACTAAAACAAAAGTCATTTCATCAGCTGTGGCTGTTCTAAAAAAAAAGGACTGCTTTGACTTTTAATTCTTATTTTTTCTACTTATTTCCATGCAAATCACACTTTTATTAAATGTGCCTTTATTTACTTCCATTCATGAATTAGGACTATGTTTTTGTTTGATGTGTCTGATGGATTTTCTTCCCATTTCTATGCCTTTAAGCATTAAGTGTTTGTGACCACAGGCTGGGGCCACTAAGAGGTTGCTTTTGGGCCACATGAGGCCCGCACGCCGCCGTTTAAAAAGGCTGGCTTTACAGTTTAAATTGACATTTAAGTCATCTGAATGTGAATTATACTTTTTGTAAAATTTAGCTTACAAGTGAGCAAATATGAGTAAAAAACTCAATCATCTTTGGAGAGCTTCTTTGGAAAGTGAAAAAGGCCCAAGGAGAGGAAAAAAGAAGAGGGATATCCTTTAACTTCCAAGAAAGCTGTATTTAATAAACAATATCAGGTTTCCTACTTAAAATACGGGTTTATCGCTACAGGTGATTGTCACGCACCAAGCCCGCTCTTCATAATATGTGGCAACAGGCTGGCAAATGAGGCTATGACACGCGTTGTCACACCTCTGCACAGCTGTGACATACTTTTAAAAAAAAGGAAAATGTGTTTCGGTTTTGCATTGATAACATCACGATTGTACAACACAAAGAGTGCACGCCCTTAAATGTAAAGCAACACCAGTGAATTTGCGAGGCCGAGCAGTTTCTCATTACTCCTCTGACGACCTTGTCTTTCTTCTGCTTCAGATGACTTCTTTTAATTGCTTGACCTGGTTTTTCTCCTTCTCCTTCTTCTTTATCCTCATAAATCAAACATGCATGTACACACTGCAGGAGCAGTGGTGCGGGGCTGGTCACACCATCAGTCTTACTGTATGCGTCTCATCACCAGATTACAAACGAGACACGAACATGACAATATTTTAAGAAAACGATCACACTCATGTCTGTAGCCACCCACGTCAAGAATTTCCTGATCTGTATTTATGCCGCGTGGGGGGGAACAGAGTCACGCAACTTCTACATAAATATTTTAAAAACACACTGACGTCGAAGGCTCTCTGTGCTTTATATATAAACATGCTGCCAAAATTAAAAACTCAAATCCAGATAGTCAGGTTACTCGTTCTTTCCTCTACAGTAAATTCAGACATTTGGCTTTTTCTCCCTCATGCTGTCGTCAGCTTCCTGTTCTGCTACCGCTCATGTAAACGAAGCGGAGGTTTGAACCAAAAAGCCTACACTGTCTGTGATTTCTCTGCTGCAGGTATCTGGTCCTCCTCCTCCTCCTCCTCCTCCTCGTCTCTCTGTAGAGAGAAAGCAACCCCTTGTTCTCCTTCCTCCTCATCTTTCCATGTGCTCTTTTTTTTAAACTCTGGGAAACCCCCCACCACAGTCTTCATCACACATTTAACCCCCCCCCCCATTATACTGCACTGTGGGGGGTCTGGCAAACCAAAAAACCAAAACAATAATCTAGACCCCATTTTAGTGGAGCACTTATCTTCTAAGTGCTCGCACAAGAAGTCAAAACCACACGTTGTTCTAGTGGCGGATGATCGAGAATTACATCATTTTACTCATCAACTTTATGAGGAATAGGTCTTAAAAAAAAAAATTGATGTAACATTATGGTGTTAAAAATACAAGTCAGTACACGACATTTTCAAAGATTTCAGCTCTATACAAGTGTGAATTTCACAGTGTTGGGGCTGATAGAGACGTACAAAGCAGACGGATAAATTTAACGTCAAGGAAGTATAAAACCAAAAGTGTTTTCATGACATTCTTCAGAGTTTGCAGCTCACAATGGAAGAAAGTGTTCGGGTGACCGGCAGCGTCTGGCTTTAGCATGAAGGAGGCAGGACATGAGAGTTCTGAAAGCCCCTCTGACATATTCAGAAATACTCTATGTACTGACTTCACTACATATTGGAATAAAACAAAATAAAACAAATCCACTTTTCATTTGTAGCTCTATTTAACTGCTATTCTATTCAGTCTTTTCGCTCAGGTGCAAAGTTAGCGTTACAGACAGATGTTAGCAGCTAAAGCTTGTTGTGCTTGTTCCTTAACCAAACCTGGTCTAAAGACAGAGGAGATTACAGACTATACGTTTAGTGTCCCCCAGGTCACCTGACTCTGAGACCTCCGTGTTAGATAGAGGATCTCAGTAAAACAAAGCAAATAACTGAATATCACAAAACTATTCTAATGTCGCTCAGTCAGAACAACCAGCCAACCGCAAATCTCATACTCTCCGTAAATGGAGAAGGAACTACAATTCAGGTTACAGTTCAAGTTCAACAATCTAAGTATTAATAGAGTCTGACCTTTCAGTCAGGAATCCATGGGTGTGTGCATGTGTGGACACGGTGGACACATGTGCATGTACTGTGCGACACACATGCACGACATCCCATAACAACATAGTAGTAGTAGCTTGGCTCGTCCCAAACTGTCCTCGTGTCTGTGAGCTACACACAGTAGGGTGTGAAGTAGGAGCTCATATCCTTGACTGGCTCGATCATGGAGGTTTCATACTGTAACCAAATAGGTCCATCAATTACCGCCCGTTTTCCTGGGTGTCTTCACAAACAACAGCTGCAGAGTTTAATAAACTACCCCATGCAACTCAATCACACGGGCTAAAATGTCATGAAAAGTAGGCGCCTCTTGTTGTCGACACTGTGCGTCACAAAACCTTTAAAACGCGTGTGTATCCTGGCAAAGCCTTTTGTTGTTTTGACTAAGATAACCTCTGTTTTCAGAGTGACACACTGTAAGGTGATCGAAGCAGGCTGACGCAGTGCTATGTTGCTGCAGGCTTCCTTTTTTTTTTTTGGTTGTTGAACAGAGGTACTTTTTTTTTTCTTTCTTTTTTTTTTCCATGGTAACTGGAACCTCATTCAATACGCCGTCCTTGAACAGATATGAAAACAACGATCTTCTCTTAGATTGAATTTGAGTCACTGGTTCACACTTGTTACGTGTTATTCATCTGCTTCTGCGGAAACAAAACATGAAAATTAAAGATTGAAAATCAAAACATGATGGAGGAGAGGACAAAGAGCCATGTGGGGTTTATAGTGGTCGCTGGACTCTACACGAGCAAACAGAAACGCACACAAAATAAGAAATGGAAAATAACGCTGAGTGGAAGTGTGACTGTATTCTCATTGTTCTGTCAACATTCACCTGTCCTGTCCTCATCATTCACTTGTCCACCTCACCATTCACCTGCCCTCCTCACCATTCACGTCCTCATCATTCACCTGTCCTCCTCCCCATTCACATGTCCTCACCATCACCTGCCCTCCTCACCATTCACATGTCTTCATCATTCACCTGTCGTCACCATTCACATGTCTTCATCATTCACCTGTCGTCACCATTCACCTGTCTTCATCATTGACCTGTTCTCACCATTCACATGTCCTCATCATTCACCTGTCCTACTCACCATTCACCTGTCCAAAGTTTCCATTAAGTTATTTTTTCCATTTATTTTTAAATTCAGGCCCACATTTTTAACTCAGTAACAAAAAAACCTACTCAATCACAGTAACGCAAGAAAATGTAACCTCCATCTCTGTAAATGATGAAGGGCAGAGGAAGCAGAGGGCGTTTGAAAACACCTTCAGAAGGTGAACCTTGTTGCACTCTAACACAACATGTGACAAAATGATTCACAACAAGCCGTAGACACACACACTTGTCGATGACGGCCACATGTTAGTGAGTGAGTCATGGAAAAAAAATGGTAGAGAAAGTACAATCAAAATTCCCACTTCCACCACCAGACAATGACATCCTGTGTTGTGGGAGTGGAGCCTTGATGAGAGTGCTGACAGGAGGGGGCGGGGTTTATCAATGAAGGTTTTCTAGACTTAAAGGTGTGTAACATTTATGTGTGACATTATTGACAAAAACTGAGTCTACTGACAATAGCAATGGTTGTATAAGTGTCTAATTGCTTTAAAATCATAAGTGTTTTGTTTCTGTTGCCTTTGAATAAAATGATTTACATGTACTTTAAGCAAAAGCCTTGCATCATTGAGGAGAACAATCTGGAATACAGGCTTTGCAATTTTTTGTCTACTTATGTGTTTTTAAGTCAAAGTTATGATTAATTTTGTGTCGTATATTAAAGTAGTGATAATTGTGCAAGTCACTACTTTAAAAGACATTTTAAAAAATAAATAATTTGTGAGCCAAGCGAACTTTGAGCTGTGACAAATTTCTAATTTTCATAGTCCTTTTTGCTCAGGTGTGTTTATGTAGGTGATGAAAATAAAAAAAAATAAAAAACAGAAAGAGACAAACAAGACGGAAAAGAAACATGAAACGCTGCTGCTTGTATAAATGACATTTTTAGTATAGTATATGTAGTATAAACGTGCCAAAACTGATTCAGAACCGTCTAAACTTATAACATGATACAACTGTTGTATTTCTGCTCCTGGTCTCTCTCTTCTGTCTCTCCCTCCCTCCCCCACCTCTCCTCTGTCCCCCATTTTTCCTTTCACCACAACCCGTCTAGGCAGATGGCCGCACATGTTTGAGTCTGGTTCTGTCAGAGATGTTGTAAAGGTTTCTGCCTTACTTTGTACAGTGCCTTGAGATAATGTATGCTGTGTTTTGGTGCTATACAAATAAAATTGAATTGAAACCAGCAATAAGAGTTTTTCTTTGGCTGTAGCACACTGACACCTTAAAGTCCGAAAGCATTAATGCATATTAAGACTTATATTAAAGGGGTGTAAAATGAATAATGATGGAAACACTTGAGTGAAACTTTTATCTTTGAGTTTTCCGACACATCCAGCACCAAACACATTTATTACAGTATGTGACGTCACTGTGGTCACCTTGAAATGTGACCATCAAATTTTAATCAGGTCATCTTTGAGTCTGATTAAGACACTTCCTTGCCGATTAATCGCATTGACAGCGTGTAACAAGGTCACGTCGTCCTGTGACTTCTGACGGCAAAGATCTAATCACTTCATCATTGAGTCAAAGCGGACTTTTGTTTCCAGTTTTGTACAGATTAATTCATCAATTCATCAGTGTAAATCACTTTCAAGGAGCCAGAAAAATGTGGTTTTCACAGTCAATGACCTTGTCTTTTGACCTTTGATGGCCAAAACTAATCAAGTCACACACACACAAGTCCAACTGAGCGTTTGCACTAAATTTGTTCCATCTCAGTGGTTGTGGGATCAGAAAGTAGAGGAAAGAAAGAAACGACATCATAGTTAAACTTATACTTAGTGTAAGATGAATTGGTTTTTTTGAAGCTTTTGTAGGATTTGTTGAGAATAATCAAAAATACAGAATTACATCAGATGTGGGATGGGGGGGAACACAGTGTACTGTATGTGGTGCGGTGGAATCAATCCGCCCTGACATGAGAACAAATAAAAGAGGGGGAAGCTGATGAAGTCAGAACAAAATAAACAACAAAAACTCATTCATGGCCCTGTGTGGTCTCAACTCTTCTCACTTCTCTCGCACCAAGAGGCTCACACAAGACGCATGAAACATGCGGAAACTTAAAATATAATCCGTCGATGTCATCAAATGCAAACCGCAATGTTGAAATTTAAAGAATAAAAACATCGGTGAAGCTGAATCAGGACTTTTAAAAATAGAAAACACACACTATGTTGACATGACTGAGCTCCTTCTCACTGAGAAGAAACACATAGTACTTTTACGCATAGTACACGCATAATACTTTTGTCTCTTGTACACACTACCGTCTTATTTATGCATTTTACAGTTGACAGTTTATTATTCATTACACCCCTTATCCAGCTTTAGATCCATAAAGACTAAGACAAACAGACTGAGAAACTGGTTAAATGCTGCTATAGACTAGATATTTTGATCTGCTGTAATCCATATATGTTTACATACATTGTTCACATCTCTTTTAATCATTCTCTTATCCAATCATCCATGCCGGGTTTATGTTTTCATAGTTCAGGACATGTGCAATAATGTCCGTCTCTGTCTTCCTTAGTTAATGTAGGATTTTGTAACATATTTATCTTTTATTTTTCTTACCTTCTATACTTTTTCTATATTTTGTAAATGTTTGTCCTGGAAAAACCTGCACTTCTACTTTCGTTGTGCAATGTCTCGTTGTCACAATGACAATAAAGATTCTGATTCAATTTCATATGTACATTGTGCGTCTTGCTGCTGCTACACTCTAATCCCCCAGCTGGGGTTACTGAAGTACATCTATTCTATTCTATTCTATTCTATATAGTGCAGACATGGAAGAGGACACCGCTGCCTTGCCAACCGCCATAAAACCTCAAAAAAGAAGAAGACACTGCTGCCCCCTGCTGTACACACATACTCACTGCAAGGAGCCTTTTTGAATTGACATATAAAAAACATCAAAATCTCACTCATGCACGCACACATTTAAAAACTGTAAACCATTGAGTTGGATTCGCTGAAGGATGTTTCTTGTGCTTCATCATGTGAAACATGTTGAATAACAACTTAATAGTTGGTCGTTCCCATGGCAACAACCCTGGATATGAAGTGTATTCCAACAAGGCAGGGAATCACCCAGGTTCCTTGAGCTGAGTGACGTCTTATTAATAATTACACTTTGTATTATGTTTGAGGTTAAAAGTGACTTATAACCAATGAATCAAATCATCTATAGCCTGTTCATAAAAAATGGCAAACAAGTTAAGTGCTGTTTTTTTTATATATATTTTTATTCCCTCTTTATTCTTTTATGTGCCTTTGCTTTGATTCATTTGACATTTGCTGCTCTGATTCTGTGTCTTTTGTTCACTGCGACGTCTTGTTTTCCTGTCGCCAAGTATCCTTGTTTTTGTCAAAGCACTTTGTAAACTTGTGTTTATCGACTCTAAAAATAAAATGATCTTTGTCACGTGTGACACAATATTGATATGATATATTGATGTATTTTTGGTCACATTATAAACAAAGCACAGCAGTTTGTGTTAATATGCAAAGGACAGAAAAATAAATCATACTTTTTTTTGCACAGGTCCATTTTTATATAATATACTTCAAAACAACCACTCACCTAAAGAAGAAACAGGCTGAAGCTTGAGGCTTATTTTTGCTTCTCTTTATGTTGATTTATCATCTATTTCATTTCTAGTAATCCAGATTAAAGTGAATTTAACTCAAGAGTTGTTTTGCTGATGTTAATGATACTTAAAAAAACAGACATAATCTTCCTTTTTGATGAATGAGGCCAACTTTGAAGTAACAATATATTGAATAGCCACCAGAGGGCGACACCTCTACTGTTTTTAATGGGACGCTATGTGAAATTGAGCTTAATTTACGCTTAATTTACACTTAATTTAAGTTTCCGGTATTTAGAGAAAATATAATGATAAAGCATGGCACACATGAGCTGTAGGAACCAATAATGTAAGTTGGTCTATTTTTAATGTAATAAAGCCAATAATGTCATAACTTGCCAAATTTGCTTTAGTGACCAATCATGTTATGAACAATTTCCTTGAGAAATGCATAAAAAAGCTTTTAATTCAATGTTTTCCATGACATTGTGACAATGAATGAAATTGAATGTACATAATATCTAAGCAAATAAAAAATGTTCTAAAATAAATTACAACAAATAATTCTCAAATTGGCTCTTACAACCTTGATGAATGAATATTATTAAGCCGTTCACTAAACCTATTTTTAATGAGCAAACCGCACAAAAACTGCAAAAAAAAACATGTTATTTCCAAGAAATGAAATTCTATTTATGTATTATTACGTTATCGGCTGCAGTTACATTTTCAAAGGATTTTTTTGAATGCTAGCCAATGACGTCATTGGAACTTTTTTACATTATTGGCAATGACAGGTGAATGATGAGGACAGGTGAATTGGAGTTAATAAAGGTTCCTGAGTGTTAATTAAGGTTCCATATCTGGTGACCTTTGACCCATGTTGACTGATACATTATGCGTTTACATATTTTATTTTGTCAGCACTTTAATTAGTAAAGGTGTGCCCTTATTTAAAACAATTACCTATTACAAGTAACTAAGTAACTTTTACTCCGAGTTTTTTGCTTTGAGTCCATTTTTAGACGAGTACTTTTACTTAAGTAAAATGTTATCAAAACAGTGGTACTTTGACTTGAGTCGAATATTCCACTACGTTTTCCACCTCCGAACATGGTGCACTAACATACATCGTTAATCTCAAGGCATCACAACGGAAGTTAAGATTATTATGGGTCACGTCACGACCAGTCCCCACTTGGACACAACTTGCTCACAGCTGAATCACCTGTCCACCAGTGTCTCTCTCTCCGTCTGTCTTGATTTGTTTGCCACAGCAGTTGAACCAGCCCTCTGCTCTGATTAATGCATGTTTATGAGATGCTGCATTAAAGCTGTCATTGTCCAGAATCTCTGTCCATTTGTTTTTCTCTCTGTCTATACTTGTTGACTTATTTCCTCTCAAAAGTGCTCCATTAATACGACGGGACGAGACGGCAATAAAAGTGTCATTTTTCACCTCCTTTATAAACAGGTCGTAATGTTGAGATGAGCCATTGCCTATTATGGGATGGGGCGCAGGCTGTGACACGAGTAAACACCAGAGCGGGGACAGCTCAGCGTGAGCAGAGTGTGGGACGTCAGGGGACGTCTGGACTAGCTCGCCGTCCCATGGAAAACCACCAGGTAGACACTGTGCTTGTTATTATTGAGGCTGAGAATAGACATCGCAGGACACTTATCGAGCTCTGTCCTGTGAGGCACAAACTTTGGAGCAGGAATATCACAGAGGTTATGGGGGTGATGGGACAGCTTTATTACTCTGACAAACACCATTTCTCAGGAGGGCTTAGGTGGGAGGACAGGGCCTGCCATATGCCTGCCTCTTCTGCTTTGCAAAACAGAACGCTGAACTTTCTAACTCCCCCCACCGGGCCGGCCGGCGTGTGACTTTTTATTCACCTTTATCCTTCACAGCTCGACCCCCGCACAGTTGCTGCAAATGAGCGTCTAACTTTAGACGGATAGATGCTGAGAGGCTGCAGGAATCATTTTAGGGAAATGTGTTTGATGTGGCTCAGATGACAGACATACACTTAACTAAGCTCTAAAAGCTGCAGGACTCATTATGTCGCTCTCTCTTTGGACAGTGATGCAGATTTTTGTCATAATGCAGGTGCTGAGGAGGGAAGGAAGGAAGGAAGGATGGAAGGAAGGAAGGAAGGAAGGAGAGAGGGGCGTGAAGGAGAGACAGATGGAGAGGGACCATATGTCCCATCATATGCCTCTCGTCCATATTCAGGCTGCTTGTGTCCATCTCTGTCTCTATAGTTTACATATATGACACAGTGAGAATGTATAAACATCTCATTAATCTGCTGCTCAGGGAAAACAACAACAACAACAACAACAACAACAAGAGGCCTCTAACTGCTGCTGTCAACGTGTCACACTCACAGTGGGATAGGAAAGGGACACATCGCCCTCTTGTGCACAGAGGCAGAACTGCACCAATGTCATTTTTTTAAAGTAAAAGTAGTAAAATTGTATTATTTCTGTTTTAGTTCCTCATCTAATGAATTAGACACATATGTAACAAATTAAATTATGACAGTGATCAGTCAATTAATTAAATTAATAAACAGTTGTTTAAAACCACAGTTTTAAACAAGCTCGACTTAAGCTTTTCTTTCAAGTTTTAATCGTTCAACTTTTACTCAGGAGCAAACGCCAACCTTAAATGACCTGACATTTATTGTAATAATTATTGATCTACGACTTATATGAACATTTTTATTGCTATTTAATAGGCATTTTCTTTCCCCTTTGAAGACACAGTTTGCCATTTAATTTAAATAGAAGTTCCCCAAATCACAATAAAACACACAAAAATTGTTATGTCCAAGTTTGACACGTCATTTGTCTTGTTTTTTGGTTAATAAATATAAATTCACAGTACAGAAACTACACTTACAGGCTAATATAGTTTAATTAAAAAGGTATAGTGCACAAAAAGTTGCAGCTAAATATTCCCTCACCTCATTCTTCCCTCTCTCAGTGAGCATCAAACCTCCACTTAGTTTGTCTATTGTGGGCTACTGTAAACGCAAGGTGGTCCAAAATGGCCGCCTCTGTAGAGCTGACCCAGCTATGTATATAAATATAAAAAGGCTGTTAAAGACACACTGTTTAGTTCCGTCGCGAATGAACGGTCACACGTAGAGAATCCGAAACTTTATGTTGAGCTGCCAGTGACGCACACTCTCACTCTCACAGCACAGACATTAATAAACTGTGCTTTTGTTCCCGGTGTCCCTCACTTCATCGCACGCCTCGCCTTGGGTTTCCCCCACTCTCCTCTGCCTCTGGTCTCCAGGATTCTCAGTGGGCTTGTAAAGACGCTTTAATAGAGACGGACATAAATCTGTGAGTGACAAACTCCAGTCGTAGCAACGCAGGAGCCGACATGTGTGTGTGCATGTGTGTGAAACCAGGACCTCCAAGGTTCCTGTGCCCTCATGTGCTGTCTCGAGACCCCACAACCTCCCAGTCTGAGCCACAACACTCAGACTGAAGGTGAACATTCTGCCCGAAGGACTTTAGTTTCTGACGCTTTTTTGAAATCCACTTTCACAGGGAAACCTTAATTCGATTTATAACGTCTTCTGTCGACACACTATTTCAATTTTATGAAATGCTGCAGGCAGGCAGGCCACATTTCTGAGGCAAATATCCCATATAATGAAATCTATTTCTCTCACAAAAAGTTCATTATCTTGAGCAACAGGCTCACGGCCAGGGCAACAGAATACGACCACGGAGGAACACACTTCAAGTTATAATCTTTTAGATGCTTTTTCATTTGGCCACAGCTGCGAAAACAACAGTGTTTAGATGAATTTAAGTTTTCCTTAACACAATTCATCTGGCTGAGTAAATCAAGGCATGAAAATGCCCAATTTTATCGCATTTGTTATTGTTTTTTTTTTTTTACATTTTTTAGGCGATGATTGCAAGCACTTTTGGAAGCAGTTGTAGAAGTTATAATTCTAGAGTTACAGTCACGTCAGAGTTCCGCTGATTATACTGCAATACTTTATGACAACGTTATGACATTTTAAAAGGCCACTGGATAATCAGAAAAAGAAAATGTGACACAAATTTGAAGCCCTGACAAAAGTTGAGTTTACAGCCAAGAAATTAGACTTAATTCATTTGAATTTATTGATATTTGGTTAAAAAAACTAAACATTGATGCCGACACATTATAAACAACCTAACTTTTTTTTAAATTTATGTTGTTGATGTGGATTTCATATACAGCTACTGCTTATACTCCAGTCCCCACTACTGTAAACAGTTAAAATCATACGCACCATTATTTGCAATGTTCATATATAATAATATAACATTATAAACTTTATTTTTAATAACTGGGAGAACAACCAGGTGCAAAAAAGCAAAACAGATAAAAACACTTCTTATGTTTATTTACACTATAGTGAACACACTATTTTTTATTTATTTTCATGTTTTTATTGTTTTAATGTTTTTATACCTTGTTGCTGTTCCTTTAACTCTGTAAAGCACTTTGTTCAATGGGCTCTAGAAATAAAGTTGACTTGACCTGATTACATAATTTTAATTACAAATATGTACATGCACAGTATTCCCTTAATCATTTATTTTGTGCTTCTTTAATATTTCATTTTTAATCTTAAATTGTGGCAGTGAAGGAATTACAAACAACGTTCTATTCACATTTTATCTATTTAGTTGCTAATTGTATTGGGGTATTTTATTGTATGTATAAAATCTGATGATTAATTGAATAAAGAGTCATATTAATAAACACAATTACAGCCGCGAATGTCTTGAACGTGTGTCTTATTATTATTATTATGCAGAGAATCTACAGAGTGTCCATGAGGTGGCACTGTAAAGTTTTTTTTTGTTTTTTTTTTTACAGCAGAGTACAATAACATGTCCCCCCGTCTTAAAATGGAAGATAAAGTGATTTTAAACTGTTAAAACAACAGCTCGGACTCACTGGCTGCTGAGCTGGAGGCTGTGAATGTGCTTTGGATTCCTGTTAGAATAATGGAATGATAGATTTAACAGGCCTCACGTCACATATTAATAATTCTGCTCCACATTGCGGAGCATTATATCCAATCTGTCAGATAGTTTTCACTGCTTTTTTTTTCTCTCTCTCCTCCTTTGTTGACTCCACCTTTTTTCCATATTTTGCAGGAGTTGAATTTGGCTTTTGCTTTTCCACTCCCTCCCCAGCAGCTGTGTTTTGAGTCATTTACAGCTCAGCTGACATCGCAGCTCCATTTAATGGATTAGAGAACAATGAAATCATTTTGGAAGAGACGCCTTCAGGGAGGAACGATGGATCCAGTGAACGCGGCAGCAGCTGATGAAATTTGACTTCATTTTTCGTGTGTTGAAAAATCTGCACCCAGAAGATCTTCATCACATCTTCATCACTCAGTTTTACAGTGAAAGGAAAAACGTGGAGTTCCTGCAAACTGTCAACACACAGTTTCCTTTAAAAACTCACCGACTTTCATCAGGCAGTGAAATATAAAAGTTATAACAACTGAGGTTTCGTTGCGAAGGAGAAAAAAAAAAATCTAATTATTCTCTTGTTAGCTATATATCTCCAAACTGATGCTTTTTCCGTCTGAAAAGTTAAAAAATGAACGGCGTCTTTACTCCTCAAAGTGATAAATACAGTATTATTCAACATCTGGGGGATTTATTTCACATCATAAATGTGAAATTTACTATATACGAGAGCAAAAATATCACATTCTTTGTTTCTCACTTTATGTAATAAATCGGTTTGTTATTTTTTCTAGCACTGTTTGGGGCATAAGAGTGGGAGTTATGGGTTTTTCACACTTTAAACAAACTATTAATGCACTCAGTGTGAGGAAATTCAATAAACTCACTTTTTTTGTAATTTTGTACATTATTTTGTATTATAAATATCTACGAGAACTGCAGATTGGAGAGATGGAGCATAAGCGTTGTTCAATAAATGTTTCTTTTACGTCATTTTGTGTATGATTTGTTATTCCAAAGTGAAGTTTCTTGTACTGTGTCTTTATTAATGGCACCTGTAGTTTTTGTAAAACTTTTCAAATCTATTTTCCTTCATAATGTGAGCTAAATTGACCCAGAACTGTAAATACAATGTAAATAAAAATCAGCAAAAGCATTTTAGCGAGTCATGTTTGGCCTGTTTATTTCTCCTTCGTTCTGGGAGAACAACATCTGTTAAACAGTTGGACAATAATATCTTTGAAATGAATCGGCACAAATGTGTTAACAGCTTCATACTTTCATAAATGGACTAATATTGGTATTGTTTTATCGGTATCGTGTTTTTTATATGGGTATTGGAATGAAAAGAATGGTATCCCCCCATCCGTAACTTAATTAATTTGTCAATTTGTCAAATTCCTGGAGATGTTTCCTCACAGTGAAATAAGTGGGTTCTGTTCTGAACACACTGGGTGGCGACACTGGCATCACACTGGAAAGCATTACCTCTGCACCGTGTTAATGGACTTACTTAACTCCCGGGTCCTGACTTATGTTTTCCGATGAATTAAAGTGTCAGGGGCCACAAATCAGCGTCTGCGATCGGTCATGTGGCTACTCGGGGGGGTTGGGGGGCAGAGTGTGGGCCCGGTGGGCTCGGCGTTCTTCCTTAATGGTTTGTTTCCCCGGGTGCATGAAACTGGAGCCTCAAAAAAACCCTCAACCTGTTGTTACCGAGGCTCCCCATTTGTGCGTCCGTCTACCCGTAACACACGCGACGCCATGACAGTCGGTGACTCCAGTTCTACTCCCTCATACAACCCCCCGCGTGCTTTGGAAGAACAGTAACGTTTACTCAACTAAATGAATTAAGTAATCGTACAATCCCGCAGCCTCTGCATTACAGAGGAATTTCCATATTACAGCATCTGATATTCCCTGTTCACAGTTCTGCTCTGCCACTAATGCAGGCCGCGGGCCAGGCAGGCTGTAACCTGATAGCCGAGGGGATTCTGCTGCAGCAGATGCAGTCAAGTACAGAGTGTGTGTGTGTGTGTGTGTGTGAGAGACGGAGAGAATTGAAGTGGTCTTAGAGCAGGACACTCACTGTACTGGTCCTGCTTTTTTTTTTTTTAAGAATTATTACAGCTCATTAGAAAGGGAAATGACTTGCTACTTGCTTCATTTAAGCAACAAGTCACTCAAAGGCTGCAGATTACAGCGGGTTAGAATATCCATGAAAACCTGGGCTTAAATGACTCTGCTTTTTAATAATGGCATCTAAAAGCACAGTATGTAACTGCTGAGACCGGGAGCAGTGAGCTTCAGCTCACTTCCTGTTCAAGTGACTGAGCCTCTCAGTCGTCGTTTTTAATAAAGTTGCTTCTTATTCAGACAGTTTTAAGTTGCATACATAACAACAAACAATTATATGCCTTTAAATATGTGAAATACTTATGAAATATCTGAGTCCAGTGTATAGAGGAAACATTTTAAAACACAAACTTAATGGGGATTTTCAAAGGCAGGAGCACCATAATGTAGATGTTAGGGCAAGTAACTAAAAGTAGAATTTATATCCCTGTAGTTTGCAGCACCCTGGTGGGACATGATGATACTGCAGCTGGGCAGTGAGGCATTAGGTGAAACCATTAAAAATAAAATATTTTTTACTTACTATTTTATAATGAAGAATCAAATAACCAAAGCAATTTTAAGAAGAATTAGAATGTACTATTCTTTTTTTTTAATCTTACTTTTTATTAACTGCCAATGCACTTGCTATAACAGGTGTTGACCTTCCCACATTCACACTGGAACACATCCAAAATAAGTGAGGGGGGATCATATTTAATCGTACACTTAATTATATGCTGGACTGAACATGATGGAGCTGTGGCTTTTCAGGTGGACAAAGGAAAAACATGTGTTGATTAGAGTTGTGGTTTGTTTAGGTTTTGGTGGGACGCGGAAGACTTTCAGAAGTGAAATCAGGTGGTGTTAAGCTTGATAACGGCTGGTTCAAGGAAATAAAAGCTGAAAAGTTTCTATTATTATTATAATCTTAATTTACTTTCAAGTAAATGTTTTATTCTAATGTATTATTAGGACTCATACAGCGTCAAAACTAGCTCCACTGAAGGACAGATGGGGCAAAGTCACACATATGCAAGTCTCAAGTCTTAACCTTCAAAGAATCAAGCAAGTCAATTCAAAATAGAAGATGATTTCCCAGATATTCCACATTTAAATATGCTAAAAAAGACAGTTTGAACTGTATGAGTTTTATCAGTAAAAAAAACGCAGAATTACGCAGTATTATAAAATGCAAGGACAGCTTTATAATCCCATGCACCTGAACTGTTTCTACAAAAAAGAGAATGAATTATTTGAGCAAATGTAAATATTCCATAAGTGAAGTCATTTTGAGTGATTTTACCAAGCAAGTCCTCAAATCTGCGACTCAAGTCACCTCCCACCTCTGGTATGTGCTGTATTTACCATCTATTTTCCTCTAAATGGGAACATAGTTTACAAAACTGGCATCACGTTCTACTGAGAAAGACCTGAAACTAGTGATCGAGATATTAACTCCTCAGAAATATGTGAAATCAAGTGAGTAGTAGAGGCTCATTTTCTCATAGACTATTCTTTTTTTCCTGGTTGACTTCAGAAGAACCTTGTACCACCGTGTCCATATTTTGAATACGATCTACGATTACAACAAATTCCCCGACTCTCTCTCCTCACAGCCATCCGCTGCCTGCCTGAGTCTGCCCCATGTGGCAGGATAATTAAACCCAGCAAGGACAGAGGGCCACACACAGCTGCCTCCACCTTCTGCAGAGCAGCGCGGGGGCTTCGGGCTTCACTTAGCGAACGGCCCCGAGCACATTAAAAGTGATGTGCTCAGAGGAGCAGAGAGGTGGAAAGGTTGAGTCAGAACTGGACCTGGCTGCTGTTAAACGCTCACAGTGATGCTGTTGGCAAACAAAAGCACTTTGTATTTGTATTAAACATGCAGAGTGAAAGTGGGGTTTTTGAATTGCTCATGTGTTTCTGGCAGATTCAGGCATCCAGAGGATGAGAATTTCAGCTAGTTTTTCCTCGCTGCAGTCAGGTGTCACAGTGACAGCTGTGCAGAGAAATAGAGAGGGGGAGAGGGAAAAGTCTCTCAGTCAGCAAACACTTTTACTCACCCTTTAAATCTCCCTTTTCCCCTCTCCTTACCACGGCTGTGCGAGTCGTGTTTCAGCAGCTCTCTGTGACTGTAATCAAGAGTGTTTTCCAATTTCAGACGCTTCGACGTGACGTGATATTTTGGCCACGAGAAAAATATGACCCAATGATGTTTGGTACATTTTTTATACTTTATACATGCTTTTACAACACTCCAAAATTAGATATAAAAAAAAGTATTATAAATTATTTTCATACTTTATAGAGAGTTTTATTGTTCTATAGCTGCTCATGTTTTACTGCTCGATGTACAGTGTTTCTCAACTGGCCTTAGCTTATGGCAGAAAAATGTACTGTGATGTGATATACGATGCATATTTGTTTTGGACACGCGGTATAAAAGTATATAAAAACCACTACAGCCTCACAATAAATTAAATATAGCGAAAAGCAGAATGAATCATAGAGTGGTATTCAAATAAAGTACCGCAGAATCACACTTAAATAGTTTTCAGTAAATGTAATCGATTTATTTCCAATATTTAGATTTTTAAACATAAATGAGATATTGTGTGACAAACCTGTGACAAACACTCTACATCTGTGAGATGCAGTGACTCTTTACAACCACTAGGAGTCACCTTTTCTCATAATTTCCGTGACTCCACATTTCAGTGGGGAGAAATAAATAAAAAGGTTTATTTTTGTCATGTCTTGGAAACTTTTCATGGCTTCATTCGATTAAATTATGTATCTATTAGGATGACAATGACATTAAACGTAATAGAAGAAAACATTATACTGTTTCACTTTCACAGTAAATGTTTCCCCCTTTAATTAATGACGGTTAAATACTCACTCAGTGTTGTTGAGGAATCCAGAGATGACTGGTCGTGACCTTATGCACTCTGCTCCGACTTCCCATGTCTCCCCGTCGATGACCAATACAGTACGTTAATAACTCTGAGATTGGGATCTTCTTGGCATCGGCGGTGCTTGCAGCTGGAGGCTGGACAAACAAGGTAATAATCAGGAGCAGTAAACAACATGCCGTCTTCCTTAGGACAATCATAATCACCAGGAGGAAGTTTGACTGATTCCAGGAGAACAAAATACGTGATAATGGCCAAGGACTACAGAAAAGGTTACGGCAACACTATAGTTTATTGTATATACATTATACATAATATACATTCGGAAATAAATTTTTTTACAGTTTATTCTGGATTTCATCTTCTATAATCCACTGATGACAATGTAGTTAATGATCAGTAATGGAAGATGACAGATTATTTAATAAATAGCATTAGTTCCAGCTTCTCCAGTTCCTCAATAATTGCTGCTAATGCAATCTTTAGTTTGTTCATTAGGACCAGAGGTGGAAAGAGTACTGAAATATTCAACTCAAGTAAAAGTGCAACTATTTTGATCACATTTGTTTTACTTTACAAGTAAAAGTACTGGTGTAGAAATGTACTCAGAGTTAGTTACTTCTTTCTTGTGACGTACAAAAAGGACACAAGGGGACACAAAATCTCACATCAATTGCTTTTCATTTAAAAGGCAAATTAAAGGGCTGATAAAATAAAGGATGTTACCACATAATGTCGGTCAAAATGGGTCAAAGGTCAAAAATGCATTAACGTTCTCACTTAACACCAATTCACCTGTCCTCATCATTCCCTACCAAGGTTTACGGCGTGTGATTCATTTATTTTTATCTTTTTTTTTTTTAATCAGACCAGCATTTTTTGGCTGTAATTTAAAATGTAGCAAAGTACAGTACTTCCAAAAAAAAAAATACAAAAGTTAAGTGAAGTAAAAGTACAAATTTTAAAAATGAGTGGGTTTCAGGGTATGGAAAAAAGCCTCAAAACCCCTGAAATTCCTTCAGTTTCAACAGGGTCCACCGCATCTTGTGTGCTGAAAATTACTCTAAAAAAGTACAAGAAAACCTACTTGTGTAAATCAAATGAAAACCTGTCCATCAGCATCTACATTAAAAGTAAAGGCCACTTCATTTGTGACGCACCTCACCTCTAACACACGTACTGCACATACACACACACCGGCTATTTTCATCCCCTGAAGTGAAAGGAAGCAAATAACAGTGCATTAGCACAGGCTGCTGGACCCACACACAAAAGCAGACACACACACATACACACACACAAAAGGTGCTTGGATTATTTTGGCAAGCGGTGAGTTTATTATTTTGTTTTATGGGGCCGCGAGGCGGGGGAGGTTGTTTTGCGGCACTGCCTGTGATACAGCGGCTCTGTTTGTGAGCTTGTGAGAAAGGAAGCACCAGTAAGATCAATACATCCTCTACGCAGATTTCCAGCAGCGTGTGACGTGTGTGGGGGGAAATGAGCTGGGTCGAGGATACTTTGCTTGTTATGGATTTGACATGAACTTGGCCCCCGGCATCTCAGAATGTGATGGATGTATTATTTTATCTTCCTGTCTTTGTTAACCTCCTTTTGGCCAAAGGCAACGGTGATTCTCGCTCCCTGAGTGGATGAAACAACATCCCCAGCTCGGCCTTTTAGATTTTGATGAAGTATAATAATGGCCCGTAATAATAATAGAGCCTCTCCACAAGGAGCTGTTTTCCCCAAAGCGGACACGCCACTGTGCTGTATTTTAGGCACACGTGAGTCAACAGCACAGGGCGGTTTTTAAATGAACACACGGGGCGAGGCGAGGCATCGCTGAGGACGGCGACAGCTGCGTCGATGGGCCTTGACACATTATCAGCTATACTCTAAAGTAGGTTAGTTCAGGAAATGAAATCATTTCAATTATCGGACTTTTTTGCCGACATCTGATATGCCGATATATTGGGAGTGCTTGAGTCTTTTCTGTAGTGAAATTAAGATATTTTTCATACTCATGTTGCAACAGCATGTGGATATTAATTTACTTCATTGAGTAAAATAAAGAAAAACAATAGTTGTCAAGAAGCCAACTTATTTAGCCTACTGTACTCATTAGTCATATCGACAGATCCTGGCTATTTTGCCAATATCTGATAATGCATTTTAAAGCCAATATTGTGCCGATAATATCATGCATTCTTAGTATTAAACCTAAAAAAAAAACTGGGATAATGAATAAAACACAAACCATAAGAAAAACAGGTGATTATGGGCGAATAATGTCTCAGTTAAACTGTGCATTTCACATAATAGGAAAAAAAAACCCACATCAATCAATTTAAAAAACTATGTCATCAGTCAAGTCTTCAGTTGTGTTTTAATACGACTCAAAAAAGCCCAAAACCAACATATAATTCTGGTTTATGAGGGCAAAAAGTACTGCACTGTACGGCAAATAATTCCTGTCTTACTTTTAAAACGTAGTTACATCTTGTTTAAAATCTAAAACAAAGTAAATATTTAACTGAAATTTCACTTAAAAAGTTATATCGCAAATCCTTTTGCACTGGTCGACCACATACAGTAAGTCGGACAAAAACAAAAATCACTATTACTGTCGACATTTTATTGAAATCCTTCAGCTGCATCCTGTATCATGACGATGTTTGGATGTACAAACAGGTAAAAGGATGCGCGTGTGTGTGTGTTTGAAAAGTTTGTGCCACGGTGCTAAAAATAAACGTCTTGCCAGCAGCTCCAGACGAAGACGTCAGAGCTTCTGGAGAGGATTCAGAGTGAAAAGACAAAGAGACAAATTTAGACCTCTGGTTTGTCGCCCTAATGGGAACGATATTTGTCACCATTGAGTCAGAGATGTTTCTGCCCTGGAAAAAAACAAGCACATTACGAAACGGGTCGGAAAAAGAAAACTGTATTACGTGTGAAACTGTTAATGTTATGCTCTTATCTGATTAAACTTAGCCTTTAATTAACTGCCACACCCTACACACTGTTGTATTCAAAATGCCAGAGTAGCTCACTGGACACTGTCCTTCATCAACAGTTGGCTACAAACAGGCTTGCGAGTGTGTGCAACCCTCAAATATGTTGTTTCTGTGTCTTTATCACTTTACCACTGAGTTGTGTCATGACACAAAGCCCATATACGTACAATTAATATCAATGAAAGTGCAAAAAATTATATAAGTTATATATGGAGAGGCAGCGTCATAAAAACTGTCAATTGTTAATCTCTGTACACAGAGATGAAGAAGAAGCTAGCAGGTTATTCTTTTGAAATCGAAAAAAAGCTAACTTAACGGTCTATTTTTGATTTTTATGGCAATTTAAAGAAAATTAAATACTTGCACTGTATGTTAAAATAAATAAAAAAAAGTTTGATGGAATTGTAACCCCGAATTTGGACAGATAGCGTCCTCGGGGCTGTGGGTCATATGCGGGTTACAATTCTTGCACATTTCACACACCCTGTCACCGTATTCTAGTCAAGAATTTGGATATGTAATATGCTGCATATAATTTATAATGTATATAATTGTTATATTTCATAGCTATTATAGTAAACTTAATTTGCAACATAAATTAATATAAATACAAACTGATATATAGCATAACCAAGGTTTCAGTATCTTGTGTGGTAGCACTCCATCTCGTTTTAAATCTGTAACCGTAAATATTAAAACTGAGGCTTGATTTTATTCCAAAATCATTCAGCCCTACTCACTAATAACATACATAAAAAGCCAAAACCAGAGATTTCCTACTTTTAAATAACAACCTTGGGTTTCAGGGAACACAAAAACCCCATTATAAACCTTATTTACATAAGGCTTTGAAATACAATCTTCACCTCATACAAAAATATCCTCGGCGCGATCCCCGGCGTTTGTTTGCATCACTTAACTTCAATGCTTCAAAACATAAATGTTAGACAGGATGCTCAATGTGCAATGCAATGGAGCTTCTCAGCGGGCCGGCGTGACCTGAAGCCGGTGAACCAGCTCCGCCACCGACAAAATGAGCCAAGATCCTTTCAGGAGGCAGAACACACACCAGCGAGAGGGAGAGATTCTGTCAGAAAGGCGACTTGCCGCGGGAGAGGTTCCAGTTTTGTTTTGCAGCGTGACGCTAAAAATACAGCTCTGAGTTGTGGACTATAAATGCGAGCCTCCGTCACGAACTCTCCAAAGAGGTGGATGACTTACTGTCAGCTGTGGCGTGCAATCAAACAAATACAGCGTTGGGTTGCGAAGCCCCGAGTATCACCAGTGTGAGGTGATGTCTCCACCAGTGGGCAGCCAACATTAGCTGTTATGTCTTCACCCTCCGACTGCTTTTCACCACATTACTTCATCCGTACGCCATCACTCACGCCTCATATTTGAGCACACAGGCATGGTAATTCTTAAAAAAATACAAGAAAAATCCTCACCACCAACAGGCGGAGATGCAACCCTGAACGTCACAACTCAACTCCCCCCACAAAACACCCTAAATCGGTTTTCATTTGGCAGTGCCAAACCACATAGGAGGGGGAACAAAAAAAGCTAAATCTTTTAAAAATTTGCAATCATAAAAACTTGTTGTTTCAACTCTATTTAAAGCCAGGGGTTTGACTTTAAAGCCTCTGATGAAAGATTAGGGTTAGCTTTAAAAACAACTTGCTATAGGTGCAATCCAGCATCGCAGCTTTGCCAGAGAGGATCAAGCTCCTAAATCTGGAGCCTTGCCTCCGCAATCAGCTGGACACGAGTGACCACAAACCAAGCCACGCAGGGCATCGACAGCCTTCTGGATGTTTTATTGGATGTCCCTCTTGGTCACAGGGCAGACCAGCAACAAATCATGCATCCGCACAGAAATACAGATAATCGCACATCTCTGCACGTCAGGTTGTCCAAATTAAAAAGGCATTTGTTGGAGATGAAATGAGCTTGTTGGTTGGGATCTGTTCTGCACATTTCTGGGAAGGTAGTAAATTTCAATACATGCTTCATTTTTTTTTCTCTCTCTAGTTCTTTTTGCCCCAAATGGTCCATTATATGACAGTGAATCAGGAGCCTGGAGTTGAGTGGTCTCCAATGCCTCTTCACATGCATACCTCAACAGTGCAGCCCCCCCTTGCACAGGATACAGGAGATTTGGATGTGCAGAGCTGTGCTCAGCCCCTGATGTCAGAGATGACTCAATCCAGAGATTTGCAACTCCAAAATACAGCTTGGAAGCAAAATGGGAGTAAAAAAGACCGTTTCCATGCCTCCATAAACATGTTTTCTTTATTAGATTAAAGTATCCTCATGAACACGTCTGTCACACAGCAGAAAATAAGAGCAGGCTGTTCCAAAGACTACATGAGGGAGAAAATATGTAAACATTTTCACGAACAGTGTCTCTTTTTTAAGGGAGGAGTGTCAACTTTCTTCTGCATCAGACTCTAAAAAAACACTTGAATTAAACACATCGATTTGTTTTCTTTCACCCTCCGTGAGGCTGGCTCTCACTACGAGTTTCCCGGGGGAGGATGAGATTAGCTAGAATGTGATGAGATGGTGACAAATATCCGACCCTCCCCCGGTATCAACAACCCCAAACGCAACCACAATGGAGCAGAAACGCAGCTCCGATTGGACTGGAAAACAAAACAAAACAAAAAAGGAGACGCGGCCAGGAAGCGGGGTATCCATTTCATGCCCCCCTTCTGTTTGCCTGCCACCTGTTAGACATGATCATTACCACAGAGCAAGGGTGTAGGGGGCTAAGCCAGCCACATTTATATCAACAAGCTGGGATAAAACTGTCTAATTATCCCCCACGGCCCAAAGCTTGGCCCCCGACTCTCCTCGCTGAGCCAGTCCCATTTGCCAGCCTGGCCTGTGGCCAAACTCTGCAGGCTGCTATGTGAAAGCACATCCTAATAACAGTGCTCTTTCAATCCCAGGTCTCTGTAATTGCCCTGGGTAGCTTATACACATTATGTGGCATTACTCCAAGTCAATATGTGAAGGTCAAGGAGAGGTTTAATGGAACAAGCATCAGGATTTGCACTTTTACCTGGACTGGCAAAATTACTGTCACGGAAAAGCGCTGTCGTTGGTTAAATTTTGAAAAGAAAACATTGGTTTGAAAATTGTTCGGATTACAGACGGCCTTGATTGCACCAGGAACACAGTTGGCAAAGATCTGAAGCAGGGGGAGTAACTGCAATTTCCTGTAACAAGTGTTACTTCAAAAAACGGACCACTTGTGAGCAAAAGCTCAAGTCAGGAAGAGTTAAGCTTTGATGATCGCCCCGTGATTCAGAGCAAATGTAGACAAAATGTAAGCAATTTGCACCTGTGCAAAGCTGCCTATTATCATAACAGTTTTGATGGCTACAGGGGGGGAATGCGGTGGGTGGGAGCGGGGCATCCACATCCCCACGGGAGGTAGCATTAAGGTCTTAATTAGGACGCAGGGGGAAAGATTCAAAGTGCCCCACGATGACGAGGGATGCAGCGATGGGAAACCAGAGCTGATCGTCTTCCCTAGTTCAAGGCTAATTGCTGTAAAGGATCTGACATGGATGTGCAGGGAAACACGGATGGTATGTAATAAGACGACGTGTGGTCATCCCTAAAAGTTGTTGGACTCCTTCAGTATGTCTTTGGCAGCTTGTTGGTCCATTTTATTACACGTTGGTAACCAAAGTTTCATAAAATCACCATAAAATCCAATTGATTTTGATCTAATGGCCACTTTTGGCGGAAAAAGTACATATGGGAACGATCTTTACTAAATGAAAACAGTCTACGAATAGATGTCCTTTACAGCACTGGCAACAGCTCCGTCACTCAGCAAAAGCTGTCACAGTGGCCTGTCCACGTCCAGGAATGTATTTGTCCTCATGATCTCTGATTTAGTGGCAGCTGTGGCAGATATGATTACTACAACTGGGCACAACATTGGATGCTCGCCTTAAGTCCGGGAACTGAGATATGTCACTGCACATCGAGTCTAATCAGATACAGAAAACAGATATCAGAAAACAAAGTGTGAAAAAAACAAATATGATGTTGTCTATTAAACAACTTTGATTGCTTAATAAAAGATGTAATAAAGGCGACTGTACTGTAATAAAATAAGCACAGGCCATCAGTGCCAGCTTTTTACTACATCCCACAGTTGGTTTTTATTGTTTTCAATCTTTAGTAGCGCTACAAACTACTACATCTGCAAAAATGGGAAGATAGTTGATGTAGAACGAAGAGACGTATTCTAGGGTTGGCATGTACTGTGTGTGACGTTAGCAGGGAAGGATGTGAACCGTAGCTGCTGCAGTAATCGATTCCTTCACACATTAGCAACCTGGACTTTGGGAGTTTGGACAGCCAAACAGCAACTAAATTACTGGCTAATACACACTTTCATGATCCTCCACTGCTGTTTTACAGTAAACGGCAGCCAACGTGATAAAATGTCCATGTGCATTTTGAATAGTTTGTTGAAAGCACGGATCACATTGGCTCCCCATTCGTTATCCTCACCAAGGAGTTTGTTTTTGGCCACAATGTCCGTCTGTCTGAATCACATAACCCAAAAAGTAAAAGGATTTTGATGAGATTTTCTGGAGATATTGGTAAGAGACCAAGAAACATCCTTGGTGGATGTTTGTACTTGTTACTGAGTTGGCCAGGCTTGCTTTTCGAACAGTATCTTTACTTACTAGGCGGAGTGTGCACTGTGCCTGACGGTTGTCATAGCGTTGACGTACCGACAACGATTGACGACAGGTAACGTGACACAACAGACAACAATGGAGGACATCCAGCAGCTCGGTTTGTGGCCGATTGCCTGAACAAGACGTTGAGTTTTCAATGAGAATAGACTCCTGATGTCGAAGAAACGCTTTTCTGTCGCCCAATGAGCTGACTTTCGTTGGTCTCGTCTCCACCCGTACTTTACTCTGGTACCCCAGGAAAAATGGGGTTGAGGCCAGTTATCTCGGTACTATTCCTAATGTAAATACGTACCATACCGTACCAAACAGTCCCTGCTAGGTAGTTCCATTTCAGCTCAGAGAATTATCCGACTGTTCACTTTAGGCACATTTGTTATGGATAACGAATATCAAAGTAAAAGGAGGCTTATTTCTCATCAAAGGGCCACTGCAGAGAATTTTTATGAAATAAAATAACTAGACCTAATTGCCATATCAAATGAACTCTTTTCACTGACATCACTCTTAAACATTTCTTCCAGATACAATCCTTTCGGGCCTAATTTGTGTGAAGTAAGGCACACTGCTGTTCTAGAGATCATCAGAAATGATTCCCCCGGCAGCTTCCAAACTTTATAGAGTGGTATAAGGCAAGCCTGCGCCAATAAAAATACAGGTGCTTTACTTCCTCTTTCAAAGACTTTTGCAGACTTCTGTTCAATTACAGCTAAGCGGTGATATGTCATTTGTTTATTCTTTGACTGATCTGACTGGGGAGACGTCAGTGTTGGACAGGCAGTGTTGGGACATTCACTCCAAGACCCTTCCTTGCTGTCTGTGAATGATTTGCTGATCTCCTCCAAACATTAAAATGCTAGCTTGTACATCTCCCTGGTGGAAAACAATGATCCCCAGCTTTGAAGCAACTGAGAGTGCAGAGGGATAAAAACTCTACACAATTTCCACATGAAATAGGAAGACAGGGGGCCCACTGGGAGACAGCAAATTGAAACTAGGGCTGTGCCTGTTGGACCACAGGATATGCCTGCAGAATTTAGACGTATCAAAATGGTGAAAAGGTCTGTTAGTGCCCATTCATATAAACTGAATGGCTTGTAATGTTCTCGGGCCCTTGGAGGATACTTGCAAGGTTGAGGGAAGACTACAGGAAGAGCAGAATGGTTTTTACATAACTTTATTTTAGTGCACTACAGGTTTTCTCTCCTCCCTGCAGTTTAATGTTGTATTCCATTGGGTCCCGGAAGGAAGCAGCCCAGTAAATCCCTGCTGCTCGACTTAAAAAGGAAACGGCAACTGAAGACAGGTGAAAAACTGAAAGATAAATACATCCAGGCCTCTTGCCTGTAGTGTTTCTCTCCAGAGGGTCATCTCCCAGCTACGCAATATAATGGCACAGGCTTTTGGTTTAAATTTAGCCAGAGAGGAAGCTATAACAATGAAATAACACTTGCCCACTTTTAAAACATAAGTCATTTTGATTAAAAACTTGCCTTACATGTTACAGACCACTGGCTGTTTTTTAGATAACCTGGTCAGCTATCTGGGTTTCCGGGCTCTTCTGCAGCAGTTAATTGGGAGAAAGTAACTGGGAACATTTGAAACCACACAGGAGATGCTCTGTGGGGGTTTGAGAGGTGGTAGGTGAATTAGGAAGTCTTCACTTAGCCGGGCATGATGAAGTGAGCTGATGTTTCAGGTTTTACCTTTTCATTTGGAGGACAGGGGGCTTGGGGGTCGAAAAGAAAACAATGAGAATTTCTGCATCCACCTCAGTTGCTCCCAATGCGCTTCAAAAGGAGTTTCCATATGTTTTCAAGATTGGAACCAAGAGCCAGTATCAGCATTTCAAGCCATTTAAGTTAGTGTGCTTTCCTTGCACATTTGTTTTCACTTTAAACTACTCTGTGGTACTTGCTGTCACATAAATCACATACTTAGGAAAACCATTAAATAAATGTACGCATATACACTCTCTCTCACTTTATTAGGTACAGGTCGGTTGGTAGTGTCTACAGACTACACGAATTCAGGCCCGATTTTGAACGTCGGAAGAATGAATGTGTGATGTAACATATTTGACATCTCTTCCAGGGACTAACACGACACTAAGCACTTCATCAACTCCTTGTTCCGCCCCCCCGATAACCTTTGAACTCGTGCAGTGTCATGAACAATGATTGGTCAGGGTCATACTTGTAGTTCTGCCTGTCCCTCGAACAAGACTGGAAGACAAAAGTATCTTGTATAGACCTGGCATTATGACACACATTTCATATTGCAATACACAATTATTTTGAATAATAACCACATCATAGAAGGCATTTACTACAACAGCAGATCATGTCCACGACTGATACAGTTGAACACATGTATCCAAAAAGGTAGATTAGAGTTCCTTTCCGATTCTATGCATTTTTTTCCTTGCTGTACAGGTTAGTAATCACTATCAGGGTGTGCCTTTAAGGGGATAACACATCCACCATATGCTACACTTCAAGTGCCTGTCATAGTGAAGATGAATACTGGTGTAGTCGTAGATGGTTGATGGTATCTAAATCACTGCGTGCTTTATGGAGTCATCCACTAAGAATCCGACTGACAACGTAATAAATAGATAACAGACAGGAAAAAAACTGCCTCGGTCGAGTTTTATTTATTTAACAGGTAATTTCCAACAAGTCGCTCACACGTGTTTGACTCCTGAACTGTAAACCCACTGAAATGTTGCCCATAAAATGCTCATCTTAAATTGAATATTTCCACATCGTCCCAGCTTTGTTTTGCACTTGTTAAACGCTTTGTGACTGCAGCGGTATTCACCCTACGTACACGTACAGCACAGAAATGAAGCGACAACTGCACAGCAGGCGTGTGCACAGATGCATTAATAGAATAGTTCCATTGTCATCTTAACTTTGAGCCAAGTTCATTATTCTCTACTTAAAGTTAATCAGTGAGGCTCCCTGCTGCATGAATTGCATGACACAATATTTACATATCTGCTTTAATCATTGCGGTTCATTTATTTTTACCCTGTTAAATTAAACATGTTGGAGTATTACCAGCTGGCTAATAGAACGGGGAATTAAAAAAAAACTGCAGTATAAACTCAGAAATGGTGAATTGCTTTGGTATGAGGAATTTCTATCCAAACAGTAAGCAATTTCAGTGCATAAGTTGTATATCACCACTAGTAGGTTATGTATGATTTCGCAGGGCAGGTCAACAGATCGAATGATTCAAGAGTCCCACAGAACAGGAGGGGATCCCAAAATCTTGCAAAAGTTCACAATAACATTATGACAATATGTATTTAACATCCAAAAGGACAAAAGGAGACCTGCCATAATCGCTGAACAAGATGCAGACCAAATGTTCAGAAAAGCATAAAAAGCACCATGAAACCCGAGTGTTTCAATGTCCAAACATGCCATGACCGCCGGCCATCTGTTTTTCCCTTGCTGCATTGGGAAGCCAATGTAGAGGTCCACAGTGGTGCGTAACCTCAATAAATATCACAGATCCACAGAGACATCCCCCAATTTGTCCACTGGTGATTCATCTGGGAACTAATAGTGGAAGACAATAACCATCTGAAAGACATCAGTAAACATGTGCATAAATCACACTGACCCAAAGCCATGGTAGGAAAAGTCTGTCTGCACAAAATCTTCCTGTGGTTAGATGAGTACAGGGCTGACGGCAGGACAACATGGAGGCTATTCCCAGATTCTCGATGCTTTGCTCGGTATGAATTATGAGAATGTGTCCTTTCAGTGACCTTGCAAGTAAATATGCATTTTTGTCAAACAAGCAAACCAATGTGTTTACACAAAAGTAAGCATAAAAACTGTTTCCTGACAGTTGAAGCTAATACAGAGCAACATCCCTATCATTTACACACATGGATGTCTTTAAGACTTATGGGAGGTTAAATCGTTTTTTTTTTTTCTGAGACTCTGGTATAGGATTGTGGGTCAAAAACAGCTGTAGCTCAATTACTTTCCATCAAAGAAAAGATGGAAAAAAGACTGACTGAATGGTACAATGTGTTAAATAACTGTCAAGTACCGTGCTATGACAAGGTATAAATGTGTCATGACACTTTTATGAAGCTGGCAATAAACCAGTTTCACATTTACTTCAAAAATGGGTGTGTGCAAACGGCTAATATCAAGTGTTTTACAATGAAAGAAAAACATTGTTTAGAGCAGAATTTGTGTGCTTGACTTTCCATTTCCTTCAAACTATAAAGCACCTTTTGACAGTAAGCTCTAGCTAACTATCATGACACATTTTACTGAATATATAGATATAAAAAAAGGTTCTTATGTATAAACTCTACAAGCTACATGTCCCATGGGCAGTGCAGAAAAAGCTCATATCACTGTCCTTATACTTACTGCCATGTCATTGAACATTGTTTTCAATAAAAATGCAAAAATATGCCACATTTCCATCGTGGTACATTATGGTTTGGAATGGTAAAGCCCTCGGTCAGGCTTGCGTTTGACTAAGTACAGTATCTTTACTTGGTAGGCGTGGTGTGGGCTGTGCCCAATGGCTGTTGACAACAAACGTCAACATTGAACATGTCACAGCAGACAACAATGGAGAACATCCAGTGGCTTGTTTTGTTCTGCTTGGTTTGTGGCTGTTTCACAAGACGTCAAGCCTTGTATGAGAATAGACCGTGGGCATTGAAGAAACAAGAGAGTGATGCTCTTCTGGCGCCCAATCAGCTGAATGTCATGGGTGTAGCTCCACCCATAGAATACAGTAACATTACTCTTATATACCAAGGGAAGGGTACCCAAAAATCGAACACTTGGGGCTGGTTATTTTGGTGCCATTCCAAATGGGAAATACTGAACTGAACCGGTCCATAGAGTTGGCAAGGAATTTACGCTTTAGCTTGGGGAGTAATATGTAGCTATTGTAATCTATAGGTCAGTCAGATGATTTGCAGACCAGACCTTCTCATTCATTACTTACGTTTTAGCAACACTAGCCTCAAAACAGCATCACAGAGTAAATGTCTCACATTTGACTTCCATGTAAATGCGACCGCTCTCTGAAATGACATGCTCATTTGTACCTTTTTGCTCATCAACAGCAACAAGCAACAGAAAACATATTTGCGTGACCACACTTTGGGCACACACAGCCCTGACAACCCCCCAGAGAAATTAGTAACATTTGATCCTGGTAATCTGGACATACCCTATGAGTGCACCCGGCTTTTTGTGGGATAGGGATTCAACAAATGGCCAATCTGTACATCAAAATTTAAAGCTTTAAAGTGCCACATCTGGATTTTACGTAGTAACAATGTCTATCCCGAATACATATTCAGGAATAGTGCCATGGTTTAATCTGATATTATGATTAATGCTCAATCTGATTAAGTTCAGTCTCCACTTACTCCTCATAAGCAGCAGACATTAACACTCGGCCGTAAACACCCATGAACACGAGAACCGTCACGCCCGTATATCAAAATCCATCTAATCCATATGCAGTGACAATTTTATTGTGCTCATAAAATGCTCGCAACTGCCCTTAAAGCACATTGTATTTTCAGCAGGCGGTTTAAAAAGGCTTAAATTACACTCAAACAGCATCAAGATGAATGGATTGGCAGTTCTAATGCGAGTGCACTTTTTTTCTTCTCAGAGAGGGAATTTTCCTCCTTGCAGCTTTGCCAAGAGCAGGAGGAGAAAGTCAACTCCATTCAACTATTTGTCAACTCCCTTTAGAAACATTTAATAGTAATAAAATTTATGGCTCTAGTTTCCAAAGGATACTGCCAGTGAAGTTCATCTCTACGAAAAGCAGTTGTAAATGCTACCATTGTTTCAGAATTTGATTTACGAGTCAACCTTTTGCAGAGGTTTAGAAATATAAATACTGAAGCCTGTAGGCAGAGCGTATAGTGTATAATGTATATACACATTTATATATCCATCACTTATTTATCTATCTATCCGCTCTGCCCGTCTATCCAGTCAGTTCCATACTGTCCATAACTTAAGGATAGAGGCTGGGGAAGATTCACTCTCCTGTCCGTACAATGACAGCACCAGACAACTCTCAGGAATCCACTGGAGCGGCGCATCCAAAATGGAGTTGCCATATGGCAGTGGAGCTTAAATGTTGCCTCGAGACAGGTTACAGCATGAACTCATATGTCACGTCTGTCAGCTACACTTATTTGCTTTTGAAACTTTGATAAAAAAAAAACTCCATCCACTGGGTTTATATAAGACGAGGAACAGACCGAATGAAAAGACAAGAGTCAACAATTTGGGGATTTTAGAACAAAGTGGAGTCTTTTCAGGCTCCGTGTGATTTACTCATTCCCTCCATTTCAATTACTTTTGGGGTCTTTTCTCCATTATTCCATTACGGTATAATTCACGAGATATTATAAAGTATGTTAGTCATACCATGGATCACAGTTCAAAGTGTAAACCTTTTATTAGACAGTGTAGAATTGCCTATAATAAGGTCATTAAAACGTGGCGCAGTGGATTGTGAGTTTGACAGTAAGAAGGGGGGAAAGGGAATCATGGTCAGAGTGAGTTATGGACCATCAAGGAGCTGTAAAACCCAATGATGAATTAGTATGCGTTTCTATTTTTTTCTTCTTCCCCCTTTTTCATCCCAATGCAGGAAAGGAAATGCTTTTGTTTTCTTAGGGATGTGCAATTTTCTTCTCGTCATCTCCTTTTCAAATCCTCCTGCTGAATCCTCAAGCCATCAAATGGAGGATTTAGAGGCCTTTGGCGGCAGTTATGCCTCCCTGCAGAAGCTGCCTCATGATGCCGAGTGGCGACTCGGTAAGGTCAGGGAGGAAAACTAATTTGCAGGAGAAAAAAAAAGGAAAAAAAGAGAGGATATTCCAAAAACCTTGGCAAAACTTCCGCAATTCAGTTTCATATGGAGCATCAATCAAGCCTGTTGCTCTCTTTACAATAATTACTGGGAAACGTTATAAATTTTGTGCAGATTCTGAAACAAGCGCTGAAGACAGAGGGATAAACGCTTTGTACAGAGTGAGTCACTGTTTGAATTATTGCTAAATCATAGTTTAAAAAAAAAGATGTATAAAACATGACATTCATCAACGTAGAGTTGAAAAACAATTGTTTCCCTTGATAAAGGGATTTTTTTCTGTGTGTAATTATTGCCACGAGGGGCCTTTCAATCAAAAATAAAAACAAGTAACAAAAGAAGAAGCTTGATGATGTCTGCAGTGCGTAATCATGGGAACTGTCTTGTTTTGTTCCCCGGTGAGTTTGTGTTTTACGATGAGAGCTTTGGTGGTCAAACATGCGGCGAACGGCAATGAGTCGCTGTGATCCATTAGAGACAAATACACGCAATAAAATAAGAAAAAAACAACACAACACACTGGCAAAGTAGTAGTATGGAATATTTCCTTCCTCACTCTGATGTTTCACATGTTCATATGATGTTTTATATGAATTTAAAGACAGAAATGTTTTGGCTAACATCATTCGCATTGTTTTTTCAGATGCTCTAATGGAGAAAATGTTACATATTGTGCCTTTAAACAAAGAGCGAGGAGAAAACAGAGCAGCAAACATCATCCACGCCCTCACAATGCACATGTGTGCACATGTGTGGATTACATTATGCTCTGGGTCCTGCAACAGAAAACCTGTGTAATTTATGGAGGAAATAAATCTACCCCCTTCCTGACAATAAACCACAACTCTAAAGGGGTGGCACAAAAAAAAGAGCTCTCATTTAAAATAAGAGAGAGAGGGGAAGAAATAGACTGCGCCTTTCCTAAATCGCTCGCCGTGAAACACCACAGGGCTCTGCAGTTTTCCCTGTCAGTATTGAACACCGAATAGGCGTAACTCCACGTGACAACTATGTATCAGCATCAACATTAAAGTACGCATCTGTCATATCCCCCAGCGAACAAGAGGAGGGGGAGGGCTATTTTGCGAGTCGAGTTCATTCAGTTGCCTCTCAGCTGACAGGTGGCTGAAGTGATGATGGAGTCATGGAAGCCACATGCAGAACATACACAACATCGTGACATCGTACACTGAACAGCTTTATAAAAGGGGCTTTGACATTTAGCGGATAGATGTCGGGCAGGGTTCCTGAAGAGATAACGGCACAGAATAAAGCCAAAAATCACATGTCTCTACTCATTTAGGTGTACATTACAACTATTACCTTCAGATAACAAACTGTTCCTGTTTTTTTAAATTCAGAAAAAAACCAAAATTTTTTCTATTGACAGGTGTTCAGGAGCCAATTTGTACAGTGGCCTGGAAGTGCAAACACTTTTACAAATCAAGAAATACTTTTACAAATCCCCAAACAAATTAACAAAAGTTAAAACAAATTTACAAAATGAAAAAAAAACAGTTACCAGCCAACTGGACGTTTTTTTCTTTCTTCATTTTCTTCAACTGGCTAATGTTATATAGCACCACTTCCTTTCAACCTGCCTTACAAAATAAGAGCCACTGACTTCGGCTTTTTATTACTTCCGATATGAAACTATTGCCATAATGTTCACTGTATTAGCTAATTCTATAAAATAAAATGAAAGGTTTAATGTCATTCCACAAGCCTTGTCTTTGCAGTTTGTATGTCAAACAAGAACTGTGCCTTTTGTAAATTTGTTTTCGGGATTTGTAAAAGTGTTTGACCGTAGATTTTGAATCCAGGATAACAGGTTCTAACCATTGATGAATTAACTTTAACACCAGACAAATGTATGTATGAACAAAACACAACTTTGACAGCAAACTAATCTAATCTGGCCTAAAAACATCATGGTATAATTCGGAAAAGACATGGACAACTAAATGAAGACTTCACCCCTTTCTAAACGTATTTTGTATCCTGACTAACTGCTTTCAAAATTACCACCAGCTGCTGGGTTGTATAAGACCGTGACTTGTTGACACAAGTTTGGTGCTAAATCCTCAAGCGGTCTGACATTTATACAAATTAAAAAAGTGCTCAAATATTCCTATAATCTGGATGTTCAATCCAGCTGTAAAAGCAGTTGATCAAGTTTAGCTCTTTTCCAGGGGCCTGCGAGGCCTTTACGGTCCAGCTGCAGCACATTCAGGTCGGTTGTTGGGGTCCAGTGTAAATTATGGGATAACAGGGCTCATTTTCAACTAAACACACCACGCATTTTCTAAGAGGGAAATGCTCAATTGATTTTACGGACTGAATTTCCTGAAATTAAGTCATTACATCCTGAGGAGTTGATGAGCTCACACCTGACGGGAAAGACCGTGTGACTCAACAAAAACACTCAAGACCTTCAGCTCCGCTCCACTTTGATTCTCATCTAAACTAAATAAATAATACTAAAAAAAGATTGTTTGATTTTTTGAGAACTTTAAAGTGACATTGTGGCTGAAAATACAAAGTGATGTTGGCTTTCATTGACTTCCAATAACTTCCCCAAAAAATATGGATTCAGATGTGGTTTTTCTGGCCGGAGTCCATCTGTGTGCAGCTGAAACACACATTGTTTACTGAAATATGTAATACTCTACGTCCAAATTGAGCATGAAAAGTCAGAGGAAAATCCAATTTTCCCCCGGTGGTGGAGATTCTTTTTTGGAAAAAAAGTAATTTCCAGACTTAGCCAAAACAGTCGATTGATGCTCTTAAATAATCCCTGTTTGAAAAGCTGTACCACAGAATCCAAACATCCAGAGAAGTGTTGCTCCTGGCCAGCAGAGGGTCATTGACTTAATGGTGAATGAATCTCTAATCCTGTGTAAACGTCAGGACTGAGTAGCCTGAGCTCCAGCAGAGGGATCTTTTTGCTGCCTGTGCTTTTCAGCCAAAAAAGCTCTGTGCTGTCCCTCAAGCTGGAGACAAGGTCAAGGAAATAATGTTTGATCTGTTATGGCACGCTTATAATTATTTGGGCCCTGGAGGAGGACATTTTCTTTGGCTTGGCTGCCGCCATCTAATATTTCATGTGAAAGATGTGAAAGCCATATCACAACTTGTGGTGGAGGTGCTCTGCTGGAAATTCCTAAATCAGCTTGGAAATGTATTCCACGTTCACTTTATTTCTTAGAATTATCATTAACTTTAAAAGCTCTGTCTGTTGGGCTGAATTGGATATTAGGCATATAGTAGATTGAAAGTCACAGAGGAAGTTTGTATTTTAAAATGTTATTTTCAACTTCGAATGACTATATGCACAGTCACTTCCTGGTTTACAATAAAACAGCACACATTTCTGGAAAGCTGTCAGCCAAAGATGCTCTACAGTCGGTGTCTGCATATGTTTAGCAAGAGTATTAAGCCATGAATTCTCAAATTAAGCAGCGGCTGTGCTCAGAGGGATGCACCCCGTTTTATTTTAGGCCATGTTCCTCAGGGCTCCAGAAATTACAATTTCAACACATTTGATTGATATTGGAGGGTTTAATCGATGACATTTCTTTCCACAAGTTTGTGACTTTGGCGGGCTTGTATTTTAGTCAAAGTTGAAAGAGACAGAGATTTAGTCAATTGGTTACAGTAATCCAGACGAGAGATGGGATAAACCTTTGATATGCTCATTTATTGTTGTCCAGACTTGAGAAGATATATTATAGTTGATACACTGGCAACAATTTGACTAATTGGATTCTTGGAGAACATGCAAACTCCATGCCGGGTCTTCTTGCTGCAAAGGCAACAGTGCTAACCACTACACCGAATTGTGTAGTCCCACTTACTTGTCCATTTTCCTCAAATTAGAAAATTATTGACAAAATCAGCACCATTTTCTACAAAGAACAGCAATGGAGATTGACACTGAGACCAATAACACCAACTTTACTGACCTTATAAATCAAGCAGCCTCATTTTCAAATGGACTTCTTTTTGCAACCTGTGGAGTTGCCCCCTGGTGGCTAATCAATATATTTCCACTTCCCATTTGGATTCAGGAGTAACCAATCTCAAATAATATAATTTATAATATAAGATTTTCATAATCAGAACCCCTTGCCCCATAAAATGCACTCTTAAAATTTCACAGTAAATTCCATTAAAAATCCTTTGTCAGCCAAGCTTTGAACGTAAAGGAGTGAATGAGAATTTAAACATACAAAGGGTACATCTTCATAAAAGCAGTGATAAAAGTGAAGCCAGTGTTATTTCATTCAATAAATCTCCCCCCACTACAGAAGGAAATAGCTGAAAAAGTGTCGGATTATGATCCAGTGATTTCTTGTACAATAAAGGACTGAAACAAGAATGCATGTTGTACCACATGAGCCAACACACACACTGTTGGTTTGAATGGGAGGAAGTGAGGGAGACCTGGGAGTCTTCAGTGGGGTATTGAACTCTGAGGTGGGCGACGTCTTCCTCACCGCGATCATTGAGATTTAATAGTTGCTGAATGCAGCTGGCGGTGAGTTACGGCCCGTACAGGCAGCAGAATGACAGCATGGCAGGTTTACAGCAAGGATGGTAAAAAATGCGAAGGCCTGGACAAAAGATCATCTGCAGAGAGTGAGTGACAGGACTGTGAAACACTTCCTGCTTCTCAGTTAAAACACACACACACACACACACGCAAACTGACAGTCACATAACCATGACTGTGTTATATACACTACATCTGAGATTTAGCAGTGGAAATCACAGGTAGCTGTACTGAACTTCTACTAATTGTTGCTTTCTTGTTGCACTAAATTGCAAAGGCTACAATTTATGCAGCCTTTGCAATTTGCCAATTACTATAATCTCAAATTGCAGTTTTGTTATGAAACCTTTTAATTGTTCAGCCCCAATCAAGCACAGGTCAGGTTTTTAACCCATGTTTCATATAGGCGAGATTATTCTGCAGATAATCTCTGTAAAATAACACATTTCCCCACCAGATGCTGCAGGAAAAGAAAATCCCTGTGGTAAAAAGAGCCGCTTTTCCACCGCAGGAACTTCTCATTTGGAATTTAAAAAAACCCTCATTTCCACAGAAATCACCCGGGGTAAAAAAAAATTTCCCTCTACCCCAAACTTTCACCGAAATAAGTACCAATTCAATTCATTTCAAACTGTCGAACGCTGATTGGTAGAACACTATTTGCAGCTGCACTTTTAAACAAGACCTTTAAAAGAAGAACTTATTCATGTCGCTTTCGGTCATTTAAAAAATACGAAGCAAAAGTAAAGGACGTTGGTGAAACAAAACAAGTGTCATTTTCCCTAGAACTTTGAGGTGGGGTGGGAACACAGACCACACATTTACCTGGGAAAAGAATTCCTGCTAATCCAAGTTTCTGAGAATAAAAGTTCCTGGAAATGTTGGTGGAAAAGAGGGCTTAGTGGAGTCAAAAGCAGTTGTGAGGAAGTCATTATCTGTGAGACAGGAACCACAAGATTCCACTACAAAAAAAGGTCACTAAAACAAAAAAAAAGTGAACATCATGACTGTGCAATACACCATCACTCCTCTCGGCCTTTTTCCTCCGTTTCTACTTTTCTCTGTTGCTCCCTGGCTCTGTGGAATGCCGTGCATTCCTCTTTGTTTGCTCATACTGAGTCCTCCCTGTGGATCCTGGGCCTGACTTTCCCAAAGCTGATATTAATATCACAGGCCATTGTAATGGAGTTATTTTCATGGAAGCCCCGGAGGAAGTCACGTGGCTATGATTAGTCCCCCGAGGACCCGGAGCCTCCATTAAGCTCGTTGTTTTAACTCACATAACCACCAATGAAGTGGAAAAGCTGAGGAAGTAGCTATCACTCTCGGGCCTGCTGGGGTGTTTTCTGAGGACCTATTTTGTTAATGGGGCCAGAATATTTTCCCTCTCTCTCCCTTTCTTTTTTAAAAGGAGGGGGTGGGTTATTCTTAAACTGTGGTTTTTCGAAAGAACCTACACATGTGCACATTTACACCGACCCACCGCCATTAAGATTGATAGCAATGGGATCTGGTGGTTAACACACTGTTTAAAAAAAACAACATAAGGAAAAGCACGAGGACTCACACACACTCACCAACTACACGCAAGGGTGAGCTCCGATGCTTCTGCCATCAGGAGGACGACTTGAGTTAAGATGGAAAAAAAAAAAAAAAAGCGAGAGGGAAAAAAAAGAAAAAAGGAAGCACCCTGGAATACATTTACTCTGTCAGGTTACTACTTAAACACACACACGACTGAGGAAAGCAGACGCTGCCACATGAACGCTTCCTCTCATAATTCTGTTCACCTCTCGTCTTGACCTTAAAGCCACTGGACCGCTCTGCAAACTGGGCCACTTTGAAGCAAACAGGAAAGAACTGGGCCGGCACAAGCTTTTAGACGGGAATGACGGCGATATCGACCATGTTCAGAGGTTTACTGTGAGGAAGTGAGGGCTATTCCCGCTCTGCAAAAATGCAATTATCCAGACAGAGGCCTCGAAGAAATTACCTTGACAAAGATACTTCCTTAATTTAGTTTTCTATACAGTACATAAGCTTTATAAGATGCAGTGGTGAATTACTGACATAATGGAGCTATGTAATAAACAAATATTGCAATTCTATTTTCAATAGCAATAAGACATTTTATAAATTAATAAAATTAAATGTAATGTTAAGCATTGAGGTATAATCTGTATGCACTGAATGCATCATCTGGTCATTTTCAGTCCATAAATATGTTTAAAGCCGCAACATTTTCAGTCTGTTGAATTATTTTTACATAAAAGGTCAGAAAACATGATAAATGATGTTCTGAAATGTTCAACTACAAACAAAACATATTTTATTCACTGTCATAGAAAAGCAAACACTGAAACCACTAAGAAAATGTAATCACTTAAAATATTTGGCAATTACTTTAATAATAAAGCATAAATCTATATTTTCTTCATCATTTTAAATATCTGGCTCTGATTTGAACATTTTTGTCACTACAAATTTTTTGACCATATCACTCTGACCTATAAAACCTGAGGGAAAAATGCATGGTTTATGCATTAACAAAAATACTTTCCCCGTGTTAAATGTGAATTGAAGCGGTTTTCATTTATTTGTTGCTGTTTTCATTGAGAAAACGTAAATACCAACTGAGCCACATCATCGTCACATCTGCATGTCGTCCCAAAAGTGATGTAAGCAAGTCTCCCCATCACTTCCCCTTATTAATGTCAGTTCCATGTTGGGGGCTGAGCTACATAAACACCCACACACATGTTAATAATGCACACGCAGCAAGACTCTTACGTGGGCCCCTTTTGACCTGTGTGTGTTAAACAGACACACACATTATACGCCATCTAACCCACCCCCTCACTCACGTTCCCCACGCAGTTTGGTCCTGACTGGACCGGCTGGAGGGAAAATGGAAGATCCACATGGACTTTGTGACACTGCAGACCGCTTTTCCCCAGTCGCCGAGACCAGAGGAGGTCGATGGGCCCGCTGCACATTAACTGGAACAGGTGCAGCAAGCGGGGGCTTGTTTTTCCTTCATTGGCTCCTCAGGAAATCATAAAGCAAATATATTGCTGGAGGACAGTTTTTGGGGTGCCCTGTGAGCAAACTGAGAGGGGAAATGGATCAACGAGCGGCCACCGGGGACAGTAAATCAACAGGCTAAAAGGAGAGCTGAATGTACTGTGGAGGCCCCGGGAGCCCGGCCCAAGGCCGGGGCCTCTGTCAGTCAGAGCCTGGTGTTAATGTCAAAGCCAGCTGGACCTGGCAGCACACGCCTATAAGGAAATGATTGAGCTGTCCATGTCAATCGGCAGTGCACCACTAGAGGCCATCATGTCACAGGCCAACATTTAAGGAAACTTCAAGGTTCATATCCGTCTGTGGCCTTGACGTCAGGGGAGAGGATCAGATTTTTCTTGCTTGCTCAAAAGAATCCCAGAAGCTGGGTTTTTTGGCCATATTTTTATGACACAATATAAACATGATGTCTTCTTTCATGATTAGAAAAGGAGCGGTTGAGACAAAGTCATGCACAGTGAGATTTATGCATTTGTGTGTCGAGAGCGCTTTTCTGTGATGGCAGTAGAGCAGTTGAAAGTGTAGGCGCCTTTCCACACACACTCTTTGGAGTAATGGGTCGTCACTAATCGATTTGTCCTGCTTGTTTAAACTCCAGTGAGATCTCTCTGTCCCTCTGTCAAACGCTTCAGAGCGCACACATTTCTCACTGGCTGGAAAACTCTCGCTCCCCCTCTGCTACTGCACTTGATTCAATCATCGTCAATCAGGAACATATGTCCTTTCTTGCCTGGTTACGCCTTCCCTGCCCACCAGCTCCACTGCTGCCAATGTATCCACTGCCACACACACGCGCGCACACACACACACACACACACACACACACACTAACATTCAAGACTGCATTTTTTTTTCGCCTAGTTTACACATTAGAGCAGCTGAGGTTTACGGCTACTTCATAAAAGGCTGCCGCTGCCACAGGAGGCTCGGTTCAGGCTGGTTACGTCGTGAATGGGGCATTAATATGAGCTGGAGACTTGATCTGGTCCAGCCCAATTTTTCTGATTGAGGGTTTCAACACATCATATAGGGAAACAGCTGTACTACAAATTAGAACGTTACTCCATGACATTGACAAATGTGTTCTTCGGACTCTGTAGACGCTCCGGCAGTTTCCAAAGGCCCTTCCCTTCTTGCCCACCTTCAAAGCACAGGCGACGCACACATTTACACACATGTTGAACCCGTGCTCTTGGCAGAAGAGGCAGGGTAATAGAGGCTCTTGTGTGTGATCGCTCTGTTTTAATAGTCTGTCTTTCATTCTGCTCACCGTTGCCAAAGTATATACGAAGGGTGTTGTGCAAGACAGCATCAATTGTTGAGAGACAGCTGTCAGGTGTCAAGTGACAGAGCATGAATCAAACTTAAATTCATATGATGATTGATTTAAGAGCATGTTAAGAACCTTAAATTTAACAGTATTTGTGAAATCGTAAATTAATATTTGGTTACGTTTGACTCCTTGTAACCAGTGTTAATGATATAGCAGGGCCTTGAGATACAGCATGAGAGCCAGAATGGAAAAACCTACAAAAATGTACCGAGGCTGGACAGGAGTAATTGAACTATGAGGATGAAGAGTAATTAAATGCTTCACAACTGTCTACATAACTACAGGGAGGTAATACACATATGGAAATTATTGCTGCAGCAATACATTAATCCTCCATTGTGACTAGACTTGTTTAGTCCATCCATAAAAGCCTTGATGTTAAATTAAATGCGTGCATGTAGGGCTGGGCATTTCATCAATTTGACAAATTAACTCAAAGTAATAGTTTACAAGGATCTGCAAACTTGGGGAGCTGCTCCACTTGGGCTTCCATAGCTCACATTTCCTCAGAGAGACAAATACGATGGGAGCAACAACAGTAACAAGTTTGTTCCTGAACAAGGCTCAGGCTCCTTGAGTAGCATGGGACTGGTTTGCTTTTGCAGGTTGAGTCTGGCTGCACTTTAACTGAAATGGGAAATGCATGTTTAAAAGGTTATTGGTAAAAAGTTGTTGGAATTATCTTTTAATAATGCATAAAAATCTAATTGTAAATCAAATCTGATGCAAAAACAAACAAACAAAACAGATTGAAGTCCTCAAACTACTTTTTGGTAAAAATCAATTCAATCAATCAGAGAGAAAGGTGAGCATGTAAATGCTACATATCTGGATGTCAATGTAACTTAAATAAATAAAAAAAAAAAAAGGGAAATGAAGATTAAAATAAAGGTTGAAATGACATGTAGAACCAACTAATCTTGAACAGCAACATTAAACGAGAATGAAAAGACGAGCAACAACGCAAGACAGCCAAACTTCAGACAGATCTCTGGAGGGAACTTCAATCTAGGAAGTGGAAACACAGCAGAAATAGCATCAAGTGCTTAACAGTAAGTGTCTTTTCACATTCCAGGTAATTGACGGTTTACACTTCTAAGTGCTTTACAGGTAATTGTGCTTATGTGGGGAAAGTCAAAACATAAGTCCAGTCACGCTGCAATTCTTTACAAGTCCCTACAATTCCTCATGCCATTTGATGTGCTGTAGCCAGAGTAACATGTGGTTTGGGAGAGAGAGTGATTATGCCAATGTTTGCTAGGTATGTTGCAACCTAAACGAAAAAATTTGAGAAGCGAGAAGTGAAACCACTTTTGGGTTTGAGCTGCAGGAGCAGCTGGAAAGCTGCATGCTCCAGGGTTAATGCAACAGGAAAATAAAAAAGGTACTTCCCCATTTTTATGCCATGTGCAATTTTCATATTTAATGAAAACAAGGTGGCGTCTGCTGCAGCAGTGGACGGCGGAAGCTTGCTCTATAACATGATGAGGGGTCAGTTATGATGCCGCTCACTCTTCAGCCTCCTCCCTCTATGATTAAAGAGTCACTTTCAGGTCACTTCAGTGGTGAACAGTAAGTCATAAATTCTCCAGAAAACTATATTGATACCGCAGCATCTTTACTTCCTCATTCTAACAATGACACATTGTGACCATTTCCCCTTTTATTATCACCAGTGCTACAAGTTGCGAAAAAAAACACAGAAGATCGATCGAGACGCTGAATGTCACTGATGTAACTGCAACACGGTCATGGTGATTCCACAGACCCACACAAAAAGCATTTTGCTGGTCCGTCAGTAGAATAACCACATTGTCACCATGGCAACCAAGTTCAAAACACAGGTTGAAATGCCTAATAAAAAAAAAAAAAAGGGCTACAGACCACATGCTAACTTTGAAGAGGCTGTTTTTGACGTTTTCAGTTTACAGGCCTGTGATGTGCAGCCAGGCTGGTTCCTCTCAGGGTAAACATCACTGGGGTCGGAGCGCAACCAGCAAAAGGAGCCCGATGTTATTCTTTCTGCCCTACAGAGTGACAGAGACGAGCTAAATATCTACCCATAAATGTGACCCAGCGTGCGTACGTGGGGCTGCTGGCGGCGCATCACTGGGGTGCACGGAGAGAGTGTGCCAGGAAGCCAAGCCCCTTTTACCACAGAGCTGCTCATATATCTGACTCAGTCACCGCATGGTCACCACACCTGAAATTGACATTATGAAGTGTATTTTAAAAAAGGGGATCGATGTTTTTACACGCCTGTTGTTGCCGATGGTTGTAAAACCCAACATGTCATAGCTCGACCCTCCTCTGCCTAACATTTTGTCTTCAGAGGCAAAAACAAGATGCTGACATGCTGAATGCATATGGTGCCACCTTTTCCCTCTCATTATCTGCTCTGTTCATTGGTGTAATGATGCTAATATTCCAAAATGAATGCAAATTCATCAATCAGATAGAATGTATAAACATTAAAATGGGATAAAAAAAAAAAAAACAACAACCCATGGTTCTGCTAAATGTTAACCCTACAGATCAACTATAGAGAAATAACAACTTCACTCTATTAAAAATGTATTTCACAAGCGTGGAGGGAAACAAACAGAACGACGTGTCTCCACTCCAAGTTTTTATCAGGATCTGACAAACTTCTTATCAGTTGGAGCGGCTGAAGCTCTGCAGCTCATTCTCCCTCTCTTGGAAATTGTGATTAATTAAGGGGATATTAGCACTTAAGTGCCAGGATTATATCAATCAAATTGTGGTCAAAATTACCCAACACTGAATCTGATATTGTTAAAAGAAACCCCAACAAATCAAAAAAAAGAAAAAAAAAAGTGACCGACGATTATGAACATTGGGAACATTGACTGGATGTTTAATGTAACATAACTGAAGTACAGAGATTTGGCATCTGGAATGCTCTGCGACAACCCTACGAGAAGTCTGGCATGTTAGAATATTTAGAATATTCTGATGCGGCGCAACATAGACATAAATATGGCCAAGAAGGATGCTGCTGCTGTATAGTAGTGAAACCACTACAAATAAAACAAAGAAAAAATTAAATGTTGTTGAGAAATAGTGGAGACACATCAGCCACCCAGTGAGTCATAATCGACAACTCCTTGCCACACCTCCCCGATGATCTATGAACACATGCAGTGTCGTGAACGATGAGTGACCATCGTCAAAGTCAAAAATATCGTGTAGTCTGATCCCGGCATGAGAAAAAAAGTGAAACAGGGGAGTGTATTTTTGTCAAACGATTGATTAATATATTTGTTTACTGACAAATTGAATGTTTCCTTAACTCTTAGGAAGAATCAAATGATCTTAGTCTGTGTTTATTTGAATTATAACTGGCTTTTTAACTTTCAGTCTGGATGACTAAATTCAAAATATTTATTGTGACTAAGCAATATTGTTTTATATTTGATTTACAAAACACATTTTCACTAGTAAAAGCTTAGAGTAACCGTATATGATAATAACAATGGCCGACCTGGAGCCTCAGTATATTCCTTCCCCTTATTTTCTGGGTTTAGTATGTGAAAACTGCCTCACTAATCAGTCATTACATTTTCCCTCACTGGGTAACCTCACTCCAATTGGCTTGGTTTCATGTTGACACAACCGCCATCACCACCATGACAAGTCATAGTGACTGGGTTATGTCCAACTTCTTCAGACCAAGTTGACAAACAGTCACAGTCTACGTTACACACGTTTCAAAGGAAGCGAGGGCCGGGGGGAAACTATTTTAGCCGACGCAAAACCACATATTTCATACACATTTCTGCCAAGAGCGTAACACAATCTCACATCCCACTGGCAAAATTAATGTTTATGAGTATATTTAATGGGCTACCTCAGACCCAAGCTTTTTAAAATTATGCCAGCGCTACCAGAGCCCGTGAAATGATTTCAGAGCTATAAAGGAAGCGTTATGTTCTACCTCCTTCTCTATAATTAAGAGCAGCTCCCTTCAACAAGTCCTGTGACTTATGGCAATGATGAAGAGGCCTCATTATTGAGCTTTTAGTAAATCAGGGCTGAAGTTTCAACAGTTGAGTCATTTAAAAATGTAGAAAGTGCACTGGCCTGGGTGTTCACTAAAGACATTCAGCGTGAAGACATTTAACACTCTGCTTGTACAGTTACACAGTTGTTAGCACTTGGAAAGCAAAAATATTAATTTACTGTGGACAGAGAGAGCTGGCACGAGGACTAATATAGGTACAAGAGCAGGAGTCAAGAACCAGTTCTTCAAGATGTTCTGAACATTTGTGTGCCTCTAATTTTATCAGTTCCTTTTCTTCATGCTGATTGCTGACATATTTTTCCTGACAATGCAAAAGATCAAACTCGTCCAAATGTGAGTTTTTTTAGGCGAGAAAATAATATAACTCAAAGTTCCCCCAACGATGTGGAGAAGAGTGATGTTTAGAGAATATGATCTGCCGTGTCAAGTACATTAAACGGTTGGGAATAACTGAAATATTGCAACATAAATTGTGGATGCATGAGACTGACTTTGTATATAATCTGTAATGTAACGAAAGTACAAATTACTTAGTTACTGTACTCAAGTACAAAATTCACGTATCTGCACTTTGTTTTGTCATTTATATTTTGAGCAACTTTTACTTTAACTCCACTACATTTCCTCTAACTATCTTTGTTACTCGTTATTACCAAATAAAATCAGAAGAGTTGGTAATGGTCTGTATTTACATCGAGCTTTTCAAGCCTTGATGAGCTGCTTTACACTAGTTTTGCTATTCACACATCTTTCATACCCATTAACATGGCTCAAGGACACATATAGAGCCAGGAATTGAACTCAACCTTCCAGTTGAAAGACAACTTGCCCTACCACTGAGCTACTACTAGTTTCCAGCATATTGTGATTTCATAATAACAAAGTCAAAATGAGTGAAAATAATAAAAAACATGGGGAAGTTTGGGTCCAACAGTGGCTGCACGCCATGAAAGTATTTGAACTTGTTAGTAGATCGTAGGGAAGTAAAACTGGGTTTCCAGTCATAACAGGAATCATTCATTTTAATCACAAGAGACAATAGAGTTGGTCTTGTTGCCAGTGGTGCTGAGACATTTTGAAAATGCTCAGACTTTCACAGCCCACACTGACGACAGAATGAGGCACACTTCCTGTTGTTACTCACCTAATCAACAGCATCTTCAGTGTCTTTGGTAATCAACCCAATAATAACATAAAAACTGCTAATAGCCTTTCGTTTTCACAGCTACTTGCTGCAAAAACAAAAATAAAACATGTGGTTGATTCGTTATTAAAAGACAAAGACTGAACCCAAAAAGGAGCGTAAACAATACAATCTTGGTCACATTAAACCTTAAATAAATCAAGCAAACAGTAAAGTTTGGACCCATTTTACAGTCAAATGAACACATTACTTCACTTTGAAGGGCATGACCTACATTGGTAGCTGCATGTCAGGCTGCTACAACAGTGCAATGACACACAGATGTGGACAATCTGACCGTCCATATGTCTCACATGGAGCATTTTATTGCATTACTTTCACATTTTCTGTGCATTTTGCTGACTACAGTGGAAATGGCCCTTTTTTTACTCCAGTAAAGGAAGTGAATACTTTTGCCATTGCTGCCCAAGTGAAATGTGTTTGAATAAAATTGAACAGAAATAACACGAGGTACATGATGACGGTGAAAGCACACGTGTCCTCAAAGAACATCACTGTTACTCACCTCTTAGCTCTTCACTTTCACTCAGCTGGGAAACAACTTGAGAAGGAGAAGAAGGCTAAAGGGGCCATTGGTTTAGCATTTAGCCGTGATGCTAACTTTTGCTTGGCTACTCTGTTATTTAGCACCACACAATTCTGTTGTTTAGCATTAGCTATGATACTAACTTTGCTTTGTCACCATGCTCTGACTAACTCGGCTTCTGTAAACCATTGTTGTCTTCCTGAGCACATTCTTGATTATCTGCTATCACCTGTGTTACTTGTGCTGTCCCTGCAGCCAATCACCGGTTTAATGAGCCGGTGATTGGCTTTATTATTTTAGTCAGGCACAATGTTGGTCAACTCATTAAAGCTGACCAACATTGTGCCTGACTAAAAAAGAAAAGTTTTTTTAGCTTCCCAAACTTCCCAATTCACAGCATAAACCATGAAAGAGCAAATTTTACTACACTTTCAATAATAATACACCTGCATTTTTTTTGTCCTTATATGTAGCAACAAAACAGGCGTTAAGTTTACAGCTGAGCTAGTCTCCACTTAAACCTTTAACCTTTTTAAAATTAAAACTTTGCTGACATTTTGTTTTGTTTCTTTATATATCTTTCTGGTCTGGTCATAGTTTTGATTAAAAAAAACAACAACAAAAAAACAAAAAAAGGAAAACTATTGCCAGTATATAAATGAAATGACCACACGTAGGTCCATGCTGCACAGACAGTATCAGATTTTACTTACAGTGATTCAAAATCAAAACCATTCTCTATAAACAGGAACATTTTTGGCCGTGCCATTGTGAGAGTATGTGTGTAAATGGAAAACACAGACACATTTAATATCCAGTACTTGTTAAACCTCACCACGAGCACTTCTGTCTTCTGCACAGTGATGTTATTATGAAGACATTTTTATAAGGACATGCTCTGGGCAGCTGTCTGTGTGTGTGTGTGTGAGTGTGAGTGAGAGTGTGTTTAGAAATGTTTTCCTCCTGACCTCAGTCAAGTTTGCCATGGCCCTGTTTTAAAAAAGGTTAAAGCCAGAGAACCCTCTTACAGTGGGGAAGATGAAATGTTGCGTCAATGTAAATGGATGTGTGCGCATTCTGCTGCGCCCCTTTGAGAGGATTTGGGAGCCCTTTATCACCTTCCCGAGCTGTTGAGCAAAAATAATGCCCCCTCTGTTATCCTCATTACCGATGCAGTGAGCACGTCTGAGGGGATATCCTGTTGGCCAAGTGAACGCATTCATCCTGCCTGCGGCGGTTTTGGTGACACAAGATTTACAAAATGTTCCACCGCCTCCACTTACCTCTTTACAATACACTGTATATAGAGTAATGGGCCTTAGATCCTCTGTTATTTCAGAAAACAGAGGATTCTCTAAACGGTGCCAACTTGAGTGGAGTTAACACGGAGACCAATGGCAACAGGGCTGTTCTCACTTACTTTGACAGCCAGGGTTTTAAGTACTCACTGCACTTTCTGTAACCGGACCAAAAACAGCCCGAGTTTAATTTAAAATTATTTATGACCCCTTTAAAATAAAAGTACACTCTAGTGTTTCACGTGTTCATTTCAATGAAACATTTTTTGGGTGAGAAACTTCTGTGACCTCTGAGTTTAAACATGGAAACGGAGGATATTTACGAAGCCGTTAATATTTTGGAAATGTTTTTTTTTTTATTTGACGGAACTGTGTCTTCTGCACTTAAAGTGATGTTATTTGTCAGCACATATTATATCGCATTGCAGATTAAGTGGATTCTTTTGTATCATCTGTTTAAAACACGTTTTTTTTACAGACTTGCCTTTTAACTCTTTAGTCCTAACATGATGCGAACAACTGATAAAGGTCAATGAGAAGCGTGTGGGTCAAGATGGCAGATTACTCAATATGCAACTCAATGACTGAGCTAAGTTTTAAAACCACTGTGAAACAATTCTGTGGGCTGGGTAAGGAGGAAACATTAAGTAGCTGAAGTAATTCAAAACATCCACTGACCATAATAAACCATGTGGTTTCTGATTTTCTGGAAAAGTGAAGTACTTAAACACAATCGCATTCGAAAACTTTTCTATCCTCCTCTTCATTCCTTCCTTCCTTCTCTGTGGCAACAATCTCCACCGTGGGACAAATATACCCCCGATATAAACGCTGAGAGAATATTTCTCTCTTATGTAAAAAAACACGGAGCTGTTTCCTGCTATCACTGCTCGTCCCTTTTGTCTTGACCCAAACCACGGTTGTGGTGAGGCTCCTGTCATACCAGCACAAGCAACGACATTAACATCAGAAACCAGAGGAAGCCTGGTTGCGGGCCACCCAGGTTTTCCCGGGTTCTGCAGAGCCAGGGAAAGTATATCTTGGACAAGTAGCTGGAATACCCTCGCATTTCCTATTATTAATTGTAGGCAGGCCACCGACCCTGCTTTATAGATCATACCTGTGGTTTAAAACAGCCTGATGGGTCTCCTCTTACTCTTCTTTCTCTCATATGATGAGTTCTGGTGATCGTCTGTCGCTCTCCGCCTGTCTCTTTAGCCGTCACGAGATATTATGCTTGTCACTCAACATGAACACGATCCGATCCTGAAATACCATTGAGATTCGTCCATATTTAAAAACTCCCAGCCAAAGTGAAAGTGCCTTTTACTGCATATCCTTTTTTTTTTTTTTGGCATGTTTGCTTGTTATAGCAGCATCGCAGCAACACGAGAGAGGAAACTGTGGCAAGAACTGGCAACTTTTTGCACCCTCTGGCCTTCATCTTGAGCAGAGGAGAGACACGCAGAGTATTATCCTCTCAGCTCAATGTAACACAGACACTCACGGTTTATTACTGAGGTCAGGGAGGCCATTACCCGCACGCTCAAAGGCTCAGCTCTCTGTTTGGTATTAATGCAGCAGATACTTCATATTTGTTGACTTCTTTTTTTAAGTTTCACATGTGTTTTTCAGGCTCCATGATCCATTCTGGCCTTTGTATGTTAAGTGGTGTCTAGATCAGAGGTCTGCAACCTGTGGCTCTCAAGCCCCATCTGGCTCTTCATGGCTTCTGCAGTGGCATCGACTCAAACCTCGATAAAACTTGTCCTGTCCATCTTTGGATCCACATATTTACTGTTTATGCCGGGCAGGTTTTCTGAAGCATGAACTGCATGAAATCCAAATATTGCTTTATTTATTTCAAAATGGAAGGACTAGGTCAACATAATGTTTTATTTCAAAGTAGTTTATTTCTCCACTTTACAAAAGATTTGGCTATAAACAGCAATGAAATGTCAACAGTTTTCTTTTTTGTTGTTCTTAATGCAACAAACTATCATTATTATGTATATAGTACATTTGTATTATCTTAATTTTCTGGGTCAAATGGGTTTTTGTGGCTCCAGATTAAATTTATTTGGGTGGAGACGGGACATAATAGTAAAGGTTTGCAGAACCCTGGTTTAAATGCATGACGATTGAATATCGTTTTCATATATTTTATGTGTATGAAAAAGTGATACACAAATTAAGTTTTACTCACGTTTAAAGTTTTTTTTTTGGTTCTGTTGTCCACATGTACCTCTGTGTAAAAATTCAAGTTGAGTGGTCAGCTATCGATATACAGTACGCTCACCACTCTGTAAAAATAACGCTGATTGAGATAGATATGGTCCCTTCCAAACACTTAAAATAGAGACGAGTATATACTCTGACAATCCTAAACACTAGTTAGGTCCACAAATGACTAATCCTCTGTCAGAGCTAAATTAATATGCATTTACGGTAACTTTACAGGAGAAACCTCGCAGGGACTATCAGGCACATCTTTTGTTCAACACACTGAGCCCATTCACTTCTCCCTTTGTTATTGTATGTGCCGTAATCCCATTTAGGAAAATTAGATTTTTATCTCCCCCGTGTGTTAAGTCCTGCCACACAGAGGGAGGGAGAAACTGCCTGTGAAACCTCAAGTGATCGCTGTAGTCACTCATTTTTAAGGTTTTGGCACGCACGCTCGCAGCGAGGGCGTGGAAGCTCCCACTGTGATGCATTTACTGAGCTGGACTCTGTCAGAGCACAATGGCAAAGGGTTTAAGTGCCGAGCCGTAAAGCTGGCTCACAGAAAACACAGACTGACAGAGGTGCGATGTGGATTTATGCGAGTACAAATGTGAGGTATAATTGTTACCCGACTACCATGTACGTACACGCACCAGCCACTTTATTACGTGCACTGATGTCTCACCTCACATGGTGGCAACTCAATGCATTCGCATTTACTGTATATGAAAAAATGTAGGTAGTCATCCAGTTTGACATGTGACGCCCTGGAAATAGGGAGGAAGCAATTAGCCAAAAGTAACTAAGTTTGAATGGATGTCTATGGGAAAATTAACCTATTAACCACTTAATTTGTAATTTAATGGTTAGGTTTTTACAGAGAATGGTCAGAAAAAGAGAAAATATCCACTGACCGTCTGTTCTCAGGGTGAAAATGTCTTGTTGATGCAAAAAATCAGAGGAGAATAGGTTGAAAGGCAACACTAATTTATAACAGTTACTCAAATAACCACTTGTTTCAACCAAGGCATGCAGAAGACCACACTGGGTGCCAATCCTGCCGCTTTATTAGGTGTCCTCTGTACCTAATAAAGTGGCCAGTGAGTGTATAAACATGAACATGTGAATTCTCTGTATAAAATTTTAATGGTGGTGCAACAGTTAGCAATGGTCCGTCACAGCAAGAAGGTTTTTGGTCTGAATCCGTGTTCTGCTGGTTTGATGCTTTGATGCAAAATGAATGAATTAATAACCGAAAACATACATGAATAAGTCATTATAAGTTGATATTAAGTGGCGGGCCGTGAGTTTGAGACCTCTGCTCTAACGTGACGCTGTATGTGTGAATGTGAGCATAATTGGTTATTTGTTTCTGTATGTTTGGTCTGACGTGATACGAGCTGGAATTGGATAAAACTTTCCCTATGACCCTTAAAGGATAAGTGGTATAGATAATGATCCTTGAGAACTTTTATCTCACATGATTCTACTCCAAAATGTTGCTCAAAACAAATTTTGGTCATGCCGCCTTTACTTTATAGCAAATAACATAAACACATCCTCGGCCACCGCTCTGAGCTCAAACAATAAAAATTCCTTCTGTTAAAAGTCAACATAATTCAAATCTTTGTTGACTTAGCGAGTGAATGCTTAGGTTTGAACGCTAAGCAGTGAGAAACCTCAGCCCCGAGACAGCTGGACTCATAAAGATGGACCTGGAATGTGCCAGTAAAGCTGTGCAGTGCAGAGGCTCTTCTGTGTGTGAATATGTTTAGATTCAGTGTCATCCGAGTGCATTAGGTAGAATGTAAACACGCCGCAGACATTTACTGAAACCAGTACGCGCACTTACCCCGTGGAGCAAACAGGCGGCAACCGCTGCCACATGCGAACTTTAAATGTGACCGTCCTTATTGCTTCAAACACCGTAAAGACTCTTTTTCTCTGAGAGGCCGAACGCAGCGACTCTAGTGTTCGAGTCATCATCTCCTCGAGACCACAGACAGACAGCTGAAGGAATTCTTAAACAAAGCCGTGGAAATCCATCATATCAAAAACGTTTTAGGTTTTATTTGGGCCTCTGGTATCTCTCATCTCTTTCGGAACATGACAGTAATTACAGCCATCAAGGTGCTTGTCTGGAGCCGTCAGCCAAGAGTGTGGAGACTGCTTCTCCTCAGCTGCTGCTGCTGCTGCTGCTGCAGCTTTAACTCCTCACATCACTGCTCGCTTTGTCTCGACGGCCCCCGAACGATGGACAGACAAGCCAGATTTATTCCGAGGTGTCACCGCGGTGTAATTCATACATTAACTTAACTGTTGTGGGGCAGATAATCTTATAAACAAGGTGACGTATTAGCCGCGGGATGGAATGTGTGTGGATGAACTGAAGAGGGAAGTCGTACGTGTCTGCAGTCACATCGGTGGTTCCTGTAAAAGGAAATTCATTCAGTGAAAGTGAACTTTTATTCATTAAAGTTTCATTATGACATGTTCAACTACATCAGCGTTATTAAGATTTAAATGGAAGGGTGTTGTTTTGCTACTCAGCTCGCGCGGGAAGGGAAGTCACATGAAAACCCCTTATTGTAAACTGTGGTGATTAAAATGGTGGAGGAGGATTTCCTAGACGATCAAGCTTATGCTGTTCTTAAATTAGGAAATCCGACTTCCAAACCAAAAACTATGAAACAAACTTACACTACTAATACAATAAAGTCTGGAAAGGCCAAGTCAAAGAGTTTAAAGCTGGCTTTTAAAAAGTGGAAGAAAGTTTCTCAAGACAAGTTGCATGATGGGAAATGTATAATCCATGATATTTCCCATCCTATAGATTCTTCACATTGTAAAAATGAAGTTTTTTCAACTTTTTTACATTGCAAAACATGAATAGTTCACTATTTAATGGACCTGTAAATCAAAGTGAGATTTTTTTTGTGTGATATTTAACGTATTTGTTGCCAAAAAAGAATAAAAGATCTCTACACACAGCTATGACTGCACGGATCAATTTAAAATAAATCACAAAAATAAATTGAGACAGTCTTATGGGAACGTATAAGGTTCCTTTTCTTAAACTGACTGCACCACTGGAGGTTAAGTACTTTGCTCAAGGGCACGGCGATGTTCGTGCTGCAGGCAGAACAACGCAGCAGTCATTTGCTTCCCCTGCCAGACTCCTGTGATCCAGTCCAGAGCTTTGAACTGGCAACTGTCCAGTTCCTTCCATACTGATATACAGTAGCATGGAGCAAATTTATGGTTATTTTGCGTCAAGGCTGATTCATGGGGATCAGATTATCCCCATTAGTTGCATCTATCAACAAATCCACGAGCACCGCAAACATTAATTTCCTCACGCGTATACGTAGGGTTTGTTTAAATACATTTGTGAACTGTATGATTTAATCGGCTTGTCATCAACCCGGCCTCTGTGCTGCTAAGTGTTTTTTTTTTCTATTTGCAAACTTAAAGAGTCAAAAACAGAAAAAAAACATGGCAGATATGAAACCCAACTTACTGCTAAAAAAAAAAAAAGCAAAGACGGGAATTAATGCAAGTGATAAATGTTGCCCTATTGGACGAAAAACACAGCCAAGCCGGACTTGGCAGAGCTTCCCCACAATGTTCCATGAGCAGTGAACTGTGCTCCAGTTTCATGCTTGTTTGACAATGTTGTCACACTTTTTCCCCTCAAATATGAAACACTAAACACATGCGTAACAATTATATCACTTTTAGCAGCTATTAAAAGGCAAAGACAAATTATTTTTCTACATAAAGGGAGTTGATTGATTTGCAGCGCTCGTTACTTGGGTGTTACTCTATTAGGTTTCGGGAGTATCATGTCCTAATGATGTCAGCTTTTCCCCCGACCGCCACATATTCATTCAAAGGGAAAATGGTGCAGCTAAATCACGCATAAACTCTTCATAACGCTCTAATAAAACACAGGCCCCGGATAGAAAAAAAAAACCAAGAGTCACCTCTGGAGAGAGAAATGTGCATAACATCAACAATCTGCCCGTGAAATGTGAAATGAAGAAAGTGACCTCCAGTCCCGCTGCTCTTGCTCCACTCCCATCCATCAGCCTCTCGTCTCTACTAAAAGCAAGGCTGCGCAGCCGGTTGGCGCTCGCACTCTAAAATATGTTCCACTGGATGGACATAAGTGTCAATGAGGTGGTGTTTCTCAGGCCTCTTGTCTTTCCGTTATCACAGGATGTGGAGCTGAGGAGAGTGAGGGAGCAGAGCGGGGAGGACTGGAGCCCTAAAGCATGATTTACTTGACCTCGCAGTGGTGGAACTCGCGGCCAGAGCCTCATTAATTCCCAGGGTCATTGTGTTCGGACGTAAATTGGTTAAAAAATCAGATCGCGTGGACGACTTCCAGACATACAAGAAGAGTTATGAAATCTCTGGCCTCACCCCCCGCCCTCCCCGCCTCCCCTCACTACCCACTCCAAGAACCAAAGCATTTCCAAATCGCCCGATGTAAATCACACAGGTCTGGTCGGAGGAGTCGCTTAATCCTGATTGGAGGGCGGCGGCAGATGGAACATTTTGTGCTTATTAGGCAGCAAATATGGCGTTGCTTTATGTGATTATCCGCTGTGAATGATTTTTCACTCCCATCCATTCTGGAGCCTTGGCCTGTCTTTTGTTTGGGAAAAAGGAGCTGGAGGAACAGCAGGGTTGAGAGGGAAGCCCAACAAATTACACTAATGCACACATTTAAAAGGGTTCATATTCCCTCTGGCCTGTTATCAAGACTACTCCAGTGAGAATGTAAACTACCTCTTTCTGCCTCCCTCCCCAGGCTCAATATTTAATGTTATCATCCTTTAAAACAACTCCACTGTTTATGTTATCACAAATAAAGGGCAGATCATTTCAACTTTTCTCACTATTTCATACTGGGCCCCCAGATTAGTCAGGCAAATAGTTGTATAATGGTGCTGCCGGGCTCATTAATTCAAGAAGATAGACCCGGAATTGTGTAAACACAGTGAAGTCAGGGCTGGTGAATCACACCTTCAGTTTATAGAGAGCGACAGAGGGGGAGGAATGCTCTCTATGAGCCCACACAACGAAAGCCCTGGAAAGGAAAACAAGCATAATCCCGCTGATAAAAGCAGGATTGTTTCAACGTTTATTTGGACACGCAGTGTCTGGCTGAGGTTAGATCCTAATGAGACAGCAGCCTGTCCAGAGTGGATTCATCACCGCCGGATCAGGGTTATCACCGTCAGCCGTGCTCCACTACTTTTAATCAGGCTCCTCTCTGGTCACTCCCTATCAGCAGCAGTCCATCTCTGGAGCCGTCAGCATCCATCAGGAGCTGCAGACAGGTCCGGGGAGCGCGGGCCGAGGAGTGCATTAGTAATTTATTGCCCGGTGCTTCAGCTTTAGTGTCTGTCACATGTATATGTACATGCACCTACATAGTTAAGTATTTATTTATGGCCGCACTGATAGAGATGAGACGCTGCAGCCGTCTGATACATGCAGGAGATCAGCGGAGTCGAACCCCGCAGAGCTGTAAATCAAGAGCGCATAAATGCAACACCTGTAGAATAACAGGCAATCCAGAACCCAATCTGATGCAATAAATAATCATTTTTGTGATGCTTCGTAAGCTCAGTCCTGAGGGTGTGCTTCTCCCACTGAGAGTACGATATGATACAAATGTAGATGCATGTGCTAAGATTCATGAAAAATACTTTTTTTATATCATGGAATGATTCCATTTGGTTTGATTCAATTTGTTTTTGATGCAATAAGACATGACAGACATTCATTATAATCACAAATGCCATGAGGCCTCATTCCGCAGTGTTCAGCCAAATCCTCTTTGACATGAGAAGTACGGTAATATGACAAGATGAAGATGAAGATTAAACATGAAGTCTCACAAGAGTCATTTACAGTCTTGTATAAAGTACCTTAAAGGGATAAAAAGTAAAAGGGTCTTACCAGAAAATGACTTTGGTAGATGTTGAAGTCACTTTTTTTTTATAATACTACTTAAGTAAAAGTCTTAAAGTATATGACATTTACTGTACTTAAGTATCAAAAGTCATTGTCTGATATAAAATGTACTTAAGTTTTAGAAGTAAAAGTATTAAAAAATTGAGGAGTTAGGATTGAGCCATGGTAGTTCAGTGGTAATGTGAGTTGTCTTCCAACTGGAAGGTTTTGGGTTCAATTCCTGGCTCTATGTGTCCTTGAGCTGTATATGAATACAGACCAATATAGGAGTGTTTGTACTTGTACAGTAATGTCAGAAAAGTATTTGTTACATTACAATACTGGTCATACTGCTCATTTATTAGACTTTTGAAAACACAATGGTTTTCATAGATACTGTAGTTTGTGTATTGATGTGTTTGTATCATTAACTTTAAACTACATCCTCAATTTTGGGCCTCAAACTTATCGTCTGCACTCACACACTTGTAACAAATCTCTCTCTCTTTCTCTCTCTCTGTGTTTTGTCTGATTAGCTGAACTTTAAAGGTGATTTAGTGCTGTTAGTTTTACTCACCACCGCGACACGACCCGTTCCCACCTCATCAACGTGCCCCCACAACCCCAAACAAGCACATTAAAGTCACAACAGCTTTCCATCTTGTTTTGTCATGATGCTCACGACCTGCATCGTAGTTTGCATGAATAAATAAAGTTACTTTAAAAAAGAAAAAGAAACAACATTTCTACCCCTGGTTAAGTAAAATACACAAACTGTGGACACGTTGAGTGGTCTTAAATCACTCATTGTTGATGTTTACACCAGTTAAGTCAATAATCTCAATCTTGTCACGGTGATAAGTGATATTGTTGCTTCTCTCTGGCTGCATATAGCAAAAACATCAGTCAGATCATGAGATAGGAGTAACAGGCCTCAGGGGAAGAAACTGTTTAATTACTTCTTCATAAAGAATATATTTAAAGCTGACAGACAAGAAGGTGCTATATTAGAGACGAGTTCTAAGAAGACACAGTGCAGTGTCTGTGTGTAACAAGCGAAGAGGGGAACAAGGTCATGGGAAACTTGATGGGTGTTAGTGGTTCAAGACTTTTGGTCGAGTACCTGTAGAGGTTAAAAACGCAGTATAGGGAAGTTGCTCTCCACTTATACAGATAAAAGTCTCTGTTCAGCCACAAGGGCAATGTGATCTGAGTAGATAATGATGCACACAGTACAACTTTTCCCTTAAGATTGAGGATCTGTACACAAATGCAAGTATTTGACTAGCTTTATATAGCATCCAGGCATAGAAATATTTTGTTTTAATTTTGAAAGTGCATTTTTGCTTTTATTAGACAGACGGACAGGGAACCAGATCTCTATGTAACATGCGAACCTGCCATGAAACCCATAGATTAAGAAAGTATATTTGATATTTACTCTTCATCATTGCCTCTAAGTTTAATTATTATTATTATTTTTTTTTACAATTACTACAATTAATTCTACTTGTACTCTTTATTTATCTATCTATCTATCTATCTATCTAGCTATCTATCTATCTAGCTACCTGTCTGTCTACCTACCTAGATTATTCCCTCTGCTATGTTGAATGATTGAAAACCCATGAAAATCTTGTTTTCAATGACAGCATCAGTGCTGTATATCCCCCTGCTCTGCACATGCAGTAATTACAGGCTGTGTAGCATGTGTGTGTGTAAGTCGTGTGGCCTGTGCAGGAGCCCTGCATCCCATCACAGGCCGTTAATGGAAGCCAGATGTCTCCTTGTCTGTTTCAGGCTCATAATCAATAGCTTCACTCACGGAGCAGCTCTGACTTTCCCTGCCTCGCTCCGACAGCTTGTTATGAGAGGATCTTTGAAGGAATGGTGCATGTGTCTGCTGGAAGTGAGTCAAGAGTGAGATTAACTAATTGGATTCCCCACATGAGTTTTTGTTTGGAGGAGGAGGAGGAGGAGGAGGAGAAGGTGATGTAGTGGGGTGCAAGGGAAGGGAAGTGATCCCTCCCTGTAGCCTCAACAAGCTACATGACACTACAGGCTTGTTCATGCGGCTCCCAGACATCAACTCTGGGACTCCAAGAGTGATGGAGGGAAGGGGATTCCCATGGAAAAAAAGGAGGAAAAAAAAGAAAAAGAAAGAAAAATCCATCCAAATAAATAACCTGAAGGGGGCACTTGAAGTAATGTGTGGAGCATCTCCACTTCCTGTGACTGTTTCCTGCAGTCCGACGTGATCGCTGTATATCTTAATCCACAAACTTGCATCGAGGGAAACATTATGAAGTCGGTGATTTTTTTTTTGGCGAGGGGAAGTAGACGTTACAGCAGGAAGAGGGAGAGGTGTGGTGATTGGAGTGTGCGGGTCGCGACCCCCAACTTGTAATGATCACCCGATGGATGTTGTGAGTCTGAGGTCAACTGTGTGTCAGCAGAGAGCAGGGACGTGGAGGGAGGGTCAGATGTACATGTTCAGGATTATTTATACCACTGTACGATGTTATTTATGTACGTGTAAATAATGATACGGACAGACGTCATAAGCATGAACCAAATTTGAATATAAGCTGTGTCTTTTTAAGCTGGTGATTTCAGTTCAATGGACAAATTCACTTTGGTTTTAATGTATTGTTTTCCAGCACTTTGAAGCACTTCAGTTCAGTGAAAAATAATTCCCCAAAAAAGGACTGAGATGAAAGAAGACGATCCTGGAACCCAAATCCTTCACATCAAACTAACATTATATATAAACCCCCTTTTGCTTTTATTGCATGATTTTCTGTCACTGATACAGACAAATCTGTATATTTACCTCGTCTTCGCCTCCTGTGCTGTCTTGTGTGTGTGTGTGTGCTTGTGTGTATATCTTTCCTGAGCCAAAATTCCCATGGTTTCTATGTTTTTTTGGCCGGTCCTCGCAACTTCCAAGGGCTATTTCAGGGATTAAGGTGTGAAGGTTAAGGTTACAGCAAGGTGGCTATAGGGAATGCACTATGTCTATAGAGCAGTACAAGTTAACATTACTTTGGTAGATGTTGTCAATTATTTATAATATTACTTTAGTAAAAGTCTTAAAGTATATGACATTTACTGTAATTTTCTGATATAAAATCTACATGGAAAACTGTGGGTTCAATTCCTGGCTCTGCTAGTCTATATGTGTCCTTGAGCAAGACACTTCACCCCATGTTGCAGCGTGTGAATGGGTATGAAAGACATGTGAATGGGTGAACAAAGCACAGATATACGTGCATTTTGTGCTTAAATAGCATCATTATGATGTTCAAATTATCGCCTCTAAAGTACACTTGCCAAACATTCAACATGGCGAATTGTTGACATTAGCATTTAGTTCTTTTAAGCTGTTTCCATCGCACAGTCTCGCATGTTTATTGACGCAAACTAATTCTGATTCTGCATCTTTGGAAAAACAAATCAGGTCTGAACGAGTTGCAGTTTGGATTTTTAATAGCAAACAGACTTTTGAGCAGGATGAACAATAGAGGGCGTATTTTTAAAAAAAAGATAGTGAGGAGTGGTGGTGGAACTGGCAGGTATGCAGTGACAGAGGGAAGGAAGACCAGGGATGTAAGGTGGATGAATGAATGGACGGAGCAGGTGAACAAGGAGGCCGGCGAGGAGGGTGAGGGGGAGGGGTAGGGGGCGGACTATTAGCAGGGGAAACAGTTGAGTGAGAACACTAGAGAGGCCTGAACCATAAAAACTACAACTGTAGCTGAAACAATGATCTGGTGAAGAGTGATTGAGGAGCCTTATTCGATACACCGCAGGATGATGAGCGTGATGGAAGGCAGATGTGTACGATCGTCATGGAACCAGGAGGCGGGAGGGTCAGGGAACGAAGGAGCGCTATGCATACATCGACCATACACACACATACACTCTTGTATGGCGTTCTTTGTGTGTTACTTGTACTTTTACTCAAGTTTCCCCTTTAAGGTACTTTATACAAGACTAATTCTACCTCTGTCTGATCTTCAAGAACAGAAATGATGAAACATTGTCCTTCATCTGCAAACAGATGCTCTGTCAAGCAACACTATCAGACCCGAGTGAGGGAGCGCTTGCGTGTATACACAGCAGCCGTCTCGCTTTACAAGCACAATACTGATGTCGCCATCTATCTGTCTTGTCGCCGGGCGACACGACATCTAAACAACACAGATAGAGTCGTGTGGAGCTGATAATCACAACTGTGTGAACTCATTTGACAATGATCTGTATGTAATAGACATTTGTTTACTTTTAAAAGGTACACACTACAGTTATAACTTGATTTTATTTTACTTGAAACAAGGTTTTGACAAATTTCACTCAGTTTATAAGCAATATCCCATCATGCATGATATCCCTGGTCCGGCTGAATGTTGTTTAAGTGAGCCAGATCACATCTGTGCACATATTAGCACAAACTGCTATCTAAACAATCCTCACACTGCTCCTTATGAGGGCCACTGGGAGGGAAGCTGCAGATCTGGGGGTTGAGGCCTCTGTTGGTCCAGAGTGGGAACAACTCCACCTCTCACTGATAAAGGCAGCGAGCTCTGGCGACGCTCAGTTAAGTTTTATAGCGCAGATATGCACAGATGATTGGGCCAGCTGTGCAGTGTCATATATTCCTAAACAAACCCTGCAGGAAGTGAACTCTGACCCCGCTGCACATATGGGTTGCATGGCTCGCACTTGTTCATGCACTTAAATATGTGCAAACATCGCACACACACACACAGCCGAAGGAGAAAGTCACAGTGTGCCCAGTGACTTGCAGGAAGGCTACGACGGTGTGATCCCCCCGTTGAGGCAGCGTAAATCATATTCTCTGTTAAAGTGGATCGACAGTTGGAGTCGTGGAAATGGCTTTTCTGTAACCACACAGATGCAAATAGGGGACATTAATTATGATCTGTCACCCGCATCTGAATCTGTCTGCTGTATCAGTTAAAAGGAAGTAGGAACAAAGGATGTGAAACTGAGCAGCACTTTCTATAAATCACCTGGTGACTCTCACGTGTGTGTCTCGTCTCTTGTTGCTGTGGCGATGAGCGAGTGGCACAAAATGCATGAAAAAATAAAAATAAAGAAAATAATCTAACAAGCTGTAAATATGCAAGTTTAACATATGATTAACCTGGAAACAAGAGGTACAATCTTTACTTTAAAGCTCTACATCACTGTCTTTACAAGTCTTTCTTTGCAAGTGAGGCAAATGTGTGGCGCTACTAACTTCTATCTCATTTTCAGACTCATGAAGAGACCGCCCATGCTCGATCTTTATTCCCGTAGAGATTAAAAAACTTGAACATCAGTGGTTTAACACCTAAGCCTCAGAATGTCCATAAAAGATGCCAGAAAATGCCCCGTGAGTAAGTGCTTTTCCCCCATTCTTCCAGAATACTTTCAATATCTGGCACTTATTTACAATTGACTTAGTTACAGAAAACTATGTTGATAAAATTATGCAAGAAGTATCTTCTGGGTGAGACCAAGAGCTTTTTGAAGTACCCTTGTACTCAGCAGCCCCCAAAAGCCCCCATAGTTTTCTCCAACATGGCTTTGCTTATTTTGGAACAAGAACAAGACAAACCCAAGTGACGTCTTATTTATTTTCCTGCCCTCACCCTCTCCTCCCCTTAACAAGCAGAGTCGTGAAGACGAATTCCTCTATAATCCATCAGCATCAGTCCGGTGTGTGTGTGTGTGTGTGTGTGTGTGTTCTCTGGAGTGTTGACATCAACCACACACATACACACACACATAGATATAATGACGTGTCACCGGGTCGAAACGAAACAACACAGTCAGATAATAGGGGGCGCTATCAGATAAAAGGGCATGAGCAATGAGTCAAGTGACAAGCTTGATTAGGGTTTGTACCCGAGGTGGTCTAAACACTGCAGAGACACAGAGTGTCAGGGTGTCTCCTTCACGACAACCGAAACACATCATAAATCTAAAGTGGGTTTTAAAGGTGCAGTGTGTAGTAATTAGTCACCAGACTGACTCACGGCCGACTCACACAAACACGGTAGATGTAAAGGCTTCTCATTCACTTTGAATGGAGTGGCGTCAAACACTGCCGAACTGCATTGTAGCCCAGCAGATGATTTCACAAATGTGATCTTAAATTATTTGCTTATCTTCACAAAAAGATTAAAATTCCATATCGGGTTCATAGCTTTTATTCTGAAAAAAATAGAATTGACTGCTAACCTAAATTAAATGTTAAATAAAAACACTGCTGTTGTCATGGAGACAACCAGGTTTGGGGAGTAAATGTCCATAAAATAACTACTTGCATATGCTAGGCTCAAAGAAGAAGTTATTCTTGAAATTGAAATGATTCACAGTAAATATTAACAGTACGAGTACGTATCTCACACGTATTTGTCTCTGTAACAAGCTGGTGATTAAAGACAACGGCTACATTATTGTTAGCTTGAGGCAGCAAACGTGGGTTTTTGTTTTACTGCACTTTTGCCTGATGAGGACACGATGTTTTGGCCCAATATTCAATTACTTACAAAATAATTGGCCCCTACATGAGTCAAATGAAGGGTCACCCAACAGTGGCAGACATGGCACACATCAAATCACCTACTACCCTCAGCACCCAGTGTGAGTGTACCCACATTGGCTAACTACGGTGGCCGTCACACCCCAGAAAGGATGTCGGTCCTCTATGTTTGAGAAGTAAACTTCAGCTTCAAAAAGCGAAAACACGCCATTGAGATTGAATCTCGATGTATCGAGTTTAATTGAGCTTAAGTTTTGTTCAGTCAGAGAGAAAAATAAGGTTTTGTGATTACCTTGACATGTTTCCACCACTTCCTGTGGTCTTCCTCACATGTGACATGTCCTGCTTCCTGTTTTATACAGGTTTGTCAGACAGCAGGGGGCGTAGTTATCCCCTGAGCTAATACTCAAAGTTTCAAGGGTAAAGTTGGAATATTAATATACTTTAATCTCGACATTTCGTCTCGACATGTCCATCCGAGAGAGCGACCGCTCCACAGAAGCTGACACTGAATCTGTACAGTCAGTCTCAGACGTGGTTAAAATGTGAACTTTGAAACTCTTTTCTTGACTGGAAGCGGTAAAAAAACAATAAAGTAAAGTCTCTCTCTTTAGTGACGTTATCAAAATTTATCATCATGGCAAAAAAAAACATTTTCTTCATGCGTGGCCGTAACACACAATATGTGGTTTTTACTTTTAATATAGTCACATGTTGGAGAAGGAAATACAGTATTTCACACTGCATATCACAAAGTTCACCAAAATGTTACGTGGGAAATCTAGATAAAATCTGATTCGATAAAGACGGTACATGTTTGCATGACGTGGCATTCGCCGGAGGAAGAGGCATAAAACCCCTTGTCAGTCAGTTGACATCAGCGCTATTACATACACGCATGCAGCTCGACTCAGTGAATTGTGTTTCGTTTTAGCTGTTCTCTTTAAAACAGCATCTGCGAGCCACGATAAGCACCATAAAGGGGAAATGAGGAAACCTCAGGCTATACTCAGCAGACCCAACATTTATCTTCCGAGAGGCCACGCAGGTGACCCCAGCTGTAGCGCGTGTCAGGTTCTGCTGTACACTGAAATCACTAATAATGTGTGTTATATTATCTGTATCCATCTATAGTAATAACAGATAAAATGGAAGTCTAAAAACAATTTGAGGGGTCTCTGACTGTGATGAGCCCGCAGAGTATTACCCGTGTTTGCAGCCCCCTTCTTGGCTTCAGAGTGAGTTTCAGTTCATGATTTAGCTCTCTTTCACACAACTGTTTTAGTTTACACTTCTCTCGCGGTGTCAATTCTCGCTGCAGCTGTGCTCAGTGAAACAGCTCGCAAACTCCTCTGCAACACCCAAACAGAAGACAGGTCACATTTAAGTGAGTAGGTGGTGAACACAGTGGAGCAATTAGCGGCTAACTAGCCAGATATTTCCCTCAGGAGTTGATGGAGACCAAAAAAAGAGCAAAGCTAAAACAGAGTGCACACGATGTGCTCACATTCACTGACACACTGCGAGTTATTTACGGGATTTCAAAGGCTTTTTTTCTTGTAAAAGTCACATTACACTACATCATTATATTTTCACAAACTTTAACTGTCATAAGCTACAACGTAATATTTTATTATGAATACAGTGCAGTATTTATGAAGGAAGATATAGAGATACAGGTACAGTAGATAGCTAGCTAGCACAGGTAGCTACCACAGGTATATAGCTAGCTAGCTAGAGAGACAGGTAGAAAACATACAATAAGGTACACATATAAATAAACTGCTACATTTAGTAGTATATTCAGCAAAATACAGTCTTTAAATGGTCATAACCTTTCAGTAGAAAACAGTATTTATACTGGAAAATACTGCCAAATTATAGTAATACATAGCAAACCTGTGTTACACTTAAATTATTTCAGTAATATATTGGTAAGGTCCAGTATAGGATACAGTAATGCACTGTAAATATCCACAGAGTCATTTACTGTGATTGTGTTGGGTCAGATATTTATAATTATAAATATAATGACACTTGATGACTAAGTGATGGACCTGAGTCAAGACCCGAACTGTAGGTCATTTAAAAACTTTAAAAAAGTATTCATTAAAAAAAGAAACAGTATTCATCTCTGGTTTTCAGCAGAGGACATTTAAAAATATCAAGAATTTCTGGCATGTTTGTTTCAGCGACAGCACTTCTTGTTCAGGAAGCTGGGGATCATGAGGTTTCAGTTTAGCAGATGCAGTCAGAGCTCTGGTCAAGCGGATGATAATCTTTATTTTCTGTACATGAGAACCGCTAAAACCACACGGACTCGGAGCGCATTGGAATTAATTACACCTCTTGGCCGTAGAGGCCACTGTTGCTCAGCAAAGGTTGTAAAACCCATGAGAAGTGACCCGGCTTTGAAACTCATACATAACCCATAACCATTTAACCTCATAATATGATATTCTCATTACTGAGAGAAATAACAATTTCAGTGTTCCTGAGAGCCAGCTCTGAGGTTGAACGTGCGAGCAGCTCTCTCATTTGCACACACAGAACATCAGCTGCGTCCCATGTCTCGACCCAACATACGGTTAGTCTGAAAACCGCAGGCCGTTCACCCCTGATTTCAGAGAGCAGAGTGAAAATTTGCTGCTGATGACAGGTCCTGTGAAACGAAAGTGCCTCTTTACATCCTCTCTTTTGTGTTTGCGTCTCAGCAGGCAGTCAGAGCGCCGGGCCATAATCCCTCTCCCAGTGTGGACATCAGTCAGTGAATTCGGCCTCTATGGAAACGGGCAGGCGGTCGGACCGCTGCCATTTTCACAACCCTAATTAATACCGAACCTCTGCACCCTTCACAAATTACAGCGTATACCACACAGTGCTGGCGCAAGACGACCGTCTGCAGTCTGCAATAAAACGGTTCCTTCATGGCCACATTAAAAACTGAGCGGTAGGTCAGAGGACTTTCAGCTTCTAACTGATTACTGTTGGCCATCAGCTCTGAGTGTGCAGGCCGTGGATTATTCGCGAAGGGTGGTGAAAGAAAGTTTAAGTAGCGCTGTCCAGGTGGTAGATCCTCCGAGGGTTCCTCAACGGTGAGAGCCAACCAAGGACAAGCAGTTTGGGGAAGGGGCCTCTTTGGGAGGAACTGGCCACCCCACAGTGCCCCGCAGGCTGTGGTCTGCAGCCAGTGCAGCAGTAGGTAACTCTGGAGCCGAGGTGGAGTGAGAAAGGAAGGGAGGAAACTCGGAGAGAAACCATGAAAAATGTGGAGCATGAAAATGTCTCCCTTGGTTTATGGCAGTGCAGCCTTGCTTCCAAGAGAAACACATCTTTAAATTTAACTTGAGATGTCTTTTTTTTCTTTCCCCTCCTTTACTTCTTCTTCCACTCCCAACTGCTGGCAACGGCCCGGTTTTGAAAGCAAGGCCAAGACGCTTGGAAACTGCGACCATGTTAAAAAAGCACTCAATAATGTGGCTTTTTTGGAAATGTGGCGACAGCTCCTGTGCGAGGCGCTCGGCTTTCAGCGTTCGGTGAACATGTTTGGTACGTGTGCAGCTGCGGAGCTGCTCGCTCTATAAAAACCCTCTGGATTTACACACCAAACGTATATTTACTGAAGGTGAATCTGAAGTGCAGCGAGGAATTGTGTTAAAATAAGTAATTCACTTATGTATGTTCCATTGATTCCTTTGGGGATATTTCAATTTCACACACAGCACATTAAAAATAAACTCTCCAGGCACTTTGGACAATCTTCATTTCACTATTCCTCCACTGTAACTTCAGACCTACACTTTTCTAATTTTCTCAAGGAGAAACGACTGCATTTCGAATAAAAACCCCATAAATAAAAGACCTGATACGGGTTATTTCAGTGAATTGGATTAAAATGATGGGGTGGCTGGAAACGTTTTGGCCTCCTATCAAATTAAAGCTTTGTACCATGTAATAATATTTTGCTAGTCTCAGGAGGAAGTCATCTCTCATGCCTATGATTCAGAGCTCATTTGAGAAAAAGAGCGTCCAGCCAATCTCATAAATCAGGATTTGATGGAACAAACATACCTCGAAAAGGAAAAACATAGCATCAACAACCGCTCCTGTTGCTATACAGTGACTGAATAGAATGCTGCGCTGATGATGAACACATTTTCTTTGAGGGCGTGGAGTGGTTTTGCTAACACCTCGCAGTGGAAACCGCTGTAAAACATTAATTTATATCTGAGGGATTCAAATATTGTCGGTAAACGCGGCCAGTGTGTCGTTTGGAGAGGCGCGAAACATATCGCTAAAGAAGAAAGCAGCGCATTCACGGCACTCTGTTTGCTTTTCACTTCAAATGCAGTTGTGTTTGACACACGTAATAACTTTCAACATCATAAACGGCACATTAAAACGCTCTCTCCAGTCTCTCAGACTCCAAAACATGAGATTTTTTTCTATTCATCACTGGTTGTGATATTTGAGAATTAACAGCATTTTTTTTTTTGAAGGTGAGTGTGTGCCTTTAAAACTTAGTCGAAAACATAACTTATCAATGTTTGTGTCTTTGTTTTACTCAATGGACTAATATTTGAAAGTAATCTTTAGCATGTAGGTAATATTAGATGATCATACTATGAATAAAAAGACCTCAAATATAATATGTTTGATTTACAGGAGCCATTCTGTCTGCCAGCTTTTATTTATACTGTATTTTCCACTGTTACAAAAGAACTTATGATTGCTATCTATGTTTATTTTCGTTGTATAAACATAACCCAACAGTGTAATTTAGTTAATAGGTAATTCTACACATACACTCACCTTAGAACAATGACTTGAACTGGTAACACTTTAATGAATTAAGTAAACACCGTATGAAGACTTGCTTATTATAGTTTGAATACACCTCATTCATTTATTCATTTGTTTCTTTTAAATCTTGTCGAATCATTTTCTTCTTTTGTAGTGAACAACATTAAAGCACTTTTTTTTTAACCACATTTAGTCACAATCATCCTTTAATGCATGAGTTTCTCTAACCTGATTTTGGGCACACGCTTTTAAATTATTCACTCTTTATTATGTAAATCACAAGAAACACATTTGTGCTGAAAATATAACATTTCTGACCATTTTTTTTATTTGAATTTTAATATTGAATTTATGTGACATTTTCTATAGTTATGTACAACTTCTATGTATTTATTTAATGGATCTTACAAAAAAACATCAGCAAATTTGTTTAATGAAAGTTTTATTTCTAGGATAATATAATACAGTGATAAGATAAGTTAGCCCTGAGGTCAATATTGCTGTTTTAGTTTCTCATAGTTTCATGTTTGTTATTGTATTGTTTCTGAACAAATACATCAATATTCATGATTCATTCATGACAATATTACTGCCTTTATCATCCTAATCTGGGAGGATGAAGCCCAATTACTGAACCTCCATCATTTGCACTAACCTGTTGAGTTATGGTATATCTTTTTCTTCCCATTTCTAAACCCACTTTTCCACGCTCTAATGCCTCCTCTGATGCATTACAACAAAATCTCCATCAGCCTATCAAACATCCTCACAGATAATACCTCAAAGCGCGGGGAGACGTCACCGCTTTGAGTCACGTTAATCCCTCAGGCGCTGCAGACAGACGGGAAGCCCCTCCCTCCCCCTCATGCTCTCACAGAGGCCATTTGTTTTTAACACAGTTACTTTTTCAAAGTGTTAAATATTGAGTGAAATCTGTGAGGCCCGGCTTGTTTTATGGAGGTAACCCTGTCCCGGGGTTGCCAGGAGGGACAGAGAGGACAGTTTTTTTTGTAACGTACAGGGGCGGAAAGGCTGACATTAAATACCGGCCAGATGGACTTTCTCCTGTCCTGCTCATAAAAGTTCTGAGGACAGTTCACAAATCAAGGCCTCTCGGTATTATGTTAAGCGTTCGGATTGTTATTGTTATTGTACGTTTTGCAAATACTCGCGTAATTTATGGCTTTCCGAGCACAATTCGAGACTTAACCCACCCAGATATTCAATATGTGAGCGTTTAACAGTTAATATTAAGTTGATAAAGTGCCTGCAGGGTTGTTGTTTTTTTTTTTTTACTGCCTTCCATGGAAACTGGCTATCATAACTCTGACAACGTTTCAAGCCTAGCGTTGAATTAGGAGCGAGAGATTAAGCCAGAGAGTGCCATCTACTTCATAACGTCACAGGCGGAGTGAGTTAGTTTATTGGGGTCGTGCTGGAGTTTGTGGGTGAAATATCTCCTGCGTGGAGAGGAAAGTAAATGCAGCAGGTACAGTATACTGTACGACCGAGCCAGAGAGAGAGGGAGAGAGAGAGGGAGAGAGAAAAGTGAAATTCAAGATGCTACGCTAAAACGGAAAAACTGCAGCTCTCTGGGGGTCAGTCCTCTTTCCGGAGTAAAGAAAAGTGGACCATGTAGTCGAGAAGGAGAGAGAGAGAGAGAGAGCGAGAGTCTGTGGTGGTCCAGGTTTTTGGGTCACTCACTATGATGTTGCTGCTTAACATCACAACAAATAAACCATAAAGGCTTTGAGTTTTCTGTCCGAGACGCTTTAAACCCAAGGACTTGAACGCCACATTATAACTAGGGTGCATATTAACCATGATATTATTGTTTACAGTACAGTTAAGTAGTATTTGTGGGTGATCTGTGGGAAATATTCAGTTTATACCTGTACTTCCACTTCAAAACAATTGTCTCAAATAAAAGTACGTAAAAGTACACGAAACAGTAACAAAACATGATGAAAATAGTACTTCACCGATACTTTGATATGTGATATAACATTTATTTTATCTTCTAAGATAAGATAAGTAAACTATTATTGAGAATTAGGGGATTTGAACACAGCATTGGTCGTTTAAATGACATAAATGACACCATTTTAAATAATCGTATAATGAAATACAATAATAATGGACCCGTTTGTTTGGTATATAAAGAAATTATACATAATCTCTTTAGAGAGAGAAGGGTAAAGGAATTTATGCCCCTTAAAACCTTGTCTACGGCCGTGCTGACAGGAGCAGCTCGGCACAAAAAAAAGAACATTTATGATTGAAGTGTTTTTTATTGCCAGTACTTTCTTCTTCTTCTTTTTTTTTTGTACATTATATATTGTGTGGACGACAGTGTGGCACAGCTAGTTAAACCCAAGTAGGTGATCTACATAGTTAAGTGAGAGCTAGGACGGTGAGGCTTATTTTTCCATCAACAAACCTCTCAACGGCCGAGACAGACGTAATAATAACGTCAGACAAACGGTGGAAATTATTCATCATTTATACGTTTTCTTAAGGCACTGAAACACTTACAATACAATGATTTAAAATTCATCTGACATAAAACACCCAGGAATGTTTTGGTGAACTTAAAGGTTTTTCGTTGCATTCAAAATACTTTTTTTGTTTGGTGAAGTTACAATGCAGTAAAAACAGTCAAATAGGAAACAACAACATCAGCGGCAGATGAAGTCATGTGAAGTGTGATGGCTCTTTCATTTTGTTCACGGTGGATTTTGCAGAGGGAATAAAGGACATTTTGCAAATGCTGCAGCTGAATTATCCTTCACTTCACTCTCTCCTATAAAGTGTCATGGAGAAACGATGTAGTCTTCTATTACACAACAACACTTCATTGTGGAAAACAAGTACAATTATTTCATCTTGAATTAGTTCTAATACTCGGAAAGGCGTCATTTAGAGAACTAACTATGACAATTTGGCCTTGAAGAGAAGCCAGCGAGGTTTGTTTCAGATTTATGAAGATCTTGTCAAATATAATTACTCTCACAGAGACAGAGGGATGTAATGGACATGTAAAAGGAGGGAGAATGTCATGACATCATGTCATTAAAAGCTGGTTTTATTGTGCTGCACACATCACTGTGTGTGTGTGTGTGTGTGTGTGTTTGTGTGTGTGTGTGACCACTGAGCAGATCCTGATAAGGCGGAATGAGAAATTACATTTCGACACTGCAGCATCCTCTTCTAGTTACATCAGAGAGGGCATGGTTTTCTTATTAGTCATGATATTAAACAAACATGAGACAAGTGATGTTAGAATATTAGCGGTTTAGAAAATGGCTGAGGAGGAGGAGGGGGGAGGAATGGGGTTGGGGGAAGTTATGAGCAGCACTATAAACGGAGATGTTGATTGTATCTGTGTCTGGATACATAAATTACACTTCATCCGGGTCGTCGCTGCTATCTGGAGCCAGCAAATGTATACAAACTATAAACCAGCCTCTTCTCCTCCTTCTTCTCTCGCTTCTCTGTGCCAGGAGAAATGGATGTTCATGCTCATATAGGAGACGAAGGCCTGAAGATGTATACATTTATAATGGAGGTGGGTCTCGGGGCGACTCAGCTTGTCTGTTAACAGTTTTTTTTAAGTATAAGTGATCTGAAGCAGAATCCCCGGAATCCCATTGAAAATGTGCGGGATTTATGCATTTAACACATGCTGACGTGCGTAATGTGCGACCTATACGCAAACAACTAGTGTTATTCACTTTCGGTGATGAAATCACTTAATTCGGCGTGAGGTTGACTTGTCAGTATAATTTTAAAATCTCTTATAATAGGCTCTGGCGTCCATTAAAACATGCAAGGCCCCGAAACAGTCAAGAAGAGAAGTTGATTATCAGTATATACATATGAAACAAACAAATTAGATTAAAATTATATTTAACTGAAAATTGACGAGTCAACCTCTCGCCGAATTAAGTGATTTAATCTACGAAAGTGAATAATAATAATTATGTGCGTATAGGCTGCATAATAGGCATTATGGTAATAATAATACTAATACTAATAATAATAATAATAATAATGATAATACAAATGATGATGATGATGATGATGATAATAATAATAATGGAAGGAGAAGAGGAATATTTTTTTAAAGTAAGAAACATTTTATTTACAATACTTTCAGTGCAAATTATTCTTAACAAAAATAACACAATAAACTGTTTTACTCAGAGAAAACAACAACAACAACAACAACATTAACATCAATAGGGTACATGAACACTGCGTGATGCTCTGAGATTTCATTTACAGCGTGGAAAAAAAAGAGAGTGGTTCATAACCTAACAATAAAATTCACAACCGCATTATTTTCCTCCTTCACATGAGGAAGGAAAAACAACATGATGCACACAGAAGTGACCGGAAGTCTGACTGACTAAAATACAGGCAGTGGTTTAAATCTGGAAAATAAAATAAAATAAAAATGTGTCAGAGAAGATCAAATAAAATTTAATTTGGACAAAGTTCCTGGTTTGTGGGCTTTAAAAAAATAAAAAATAAAGTTCCTCTTTTAGTTGCTTGTCAAAAATCACTGTGGTTCTTCTGTGGAAAATAATAATATTACAAATTATAATTATTATAATATTGTCCATGACCTCCTTCATATTAACACTTGTGAGGCCGCTGTGTCTGTGACCGAGGCCGCGGCCGCGCTGCTCCCAGGCGCGCCCCCGCTCATGATCACGCTGGGTTTATTCACGTGATCGGAAATGTCCACGTCGTGTGCGTCGGAGTTTTCCTCCTCCGCGGCCTCGTCTGACTCGCACTCGCTCCTGCCCTCGCTCTCACACTCGGACTCCGTGGGCTCCTTGGCGGCGTCCCTGCAGCCGGACTCTGACGCGCTCTTGTCGGGCTTCTCGTCCTTCTCCTTGTCCTTCTGAGCCTGCGCCTCTTTGGAGTGTCTCCACTTCATGCGCCTGTTCTGGAACCACACCTTCACCTGCAGACACGCACGTGCAAACGCCACACGTCAACAGCAATTCAAGGACATACACACCCATGTATTTTCCTTTTATTTTCCCCCATAAAAATAAACATTATAACACAAAAATATTGCAACTTCTAACTTTGCAGAATGGATAATATTATTTAACCAAATCATATGGTATATTAAAATTCAGCAAGGAAATGTTGATAAAGTGATTGTAATTATTTAGAAATACTCCATGTTCTAATACAACATCATTAATGTAACAATATGTCTACTTTTATATTTATTATGTCTTTCTTCTCTTGTTTGATTTAATGACATGGAGTTGCCAAAAGGCACAAGATAAAATGTTGTCTAGCTGTATAAATATGTATCCTCCTCCTCAGTTAATAATAATAGTAATAATTAAAAAACCCAGAATATAATAGCATGGGTAATATAGGTTCTATAGGTAAAATATCAATTGAAAAAGAATCAGATAACGTTATATACATTTAAGCTGCATCACTTGACGTCAAAAACCTGGATTGAGTGATAATAATAATAATAATAATAGTACAAATAATAATTGATTCATAATGTTATGTTATGTTATGAAAACAAATCCTAGTTCCTTCGGTGAGGAATATTGATGTTGGACAAAATACAGTAGACCTTCCTGTGCAGTACACACACACACACACACACACACACACAGGACACTGAGGTCATGACCACCCTGTCAATAATTCTGGAAATGTGGGAGTTAAAGCACAATCTGTCATCCGTGACTGAGTGGGTATTTTAAGAGTCTATAGTGTTTTGCGGGGAATAAACATTCAAAAACACAAATTATAAACACAATGTAATTAAATATCACTATAAATAAAAAAAATAACGTGTTAAAATTAGGTGTTAAGACCTGTTATTTTGTGTTATTTTACAAAAACACTGCAGCCTGCCATTGGTTTTTAGGCCCAGATTAAAAATCAGTATACAACAAGTTGCTAAGGTTTATCTTGTTTATTTTTCAAAAGTATGTCCTTTTAAAAACGCCATTATTGTAGACATTATATGTATAAAGGCTTCAAGTCAAATGTGTTGTTGTATACACACACTATTTTGTGTTGTTTTTGTTTGCTCTCAGTGTCAGGCTGATGTTACACTGCAGGTCAAATCTAGGCCTGGACATGTTGACCTGTGCATGACTTCTCTCACCTGCGCATCTGTGAGCCCCAGCATGGCAGCCAGCTGCTTTCTGTCCGGCTTGGTGACATACTTCTGGATCTCGAACCTCTTCTCCAGCCCTTTCCTCTGCAGGTTGGAGAACACGGCTCTCGACCACGACCTTTTCCTCTTGTACGTCTGTGGCATTGTGTCTTTGGTGAGTACGGCGTATGGACCTAAAAGACACGCGAGGAGGACACAGGACATCATGAGAACGCATGGAAGGAAAACCCTGGACCCACTGCAGGTGTGTGTGTGTGTGTGTGTCTCTCTCTCTCACACGCACACACTGCAGAGAGAGGACAGGACAGGCCGTGCCTCCTGTCTGTCTCAGTCCTACATGAGTCCACTACCTGGGAAGGTGTCCTGAAACTGATGCTGGCCTGATTGTCTGCTGCTGCTGCCTGAGCTCAGCATGGAGGACGCGTCGCTCATCCCGGGGTCTATGGAGGAGAAGTACTGGCTGGCCGGAGGCTGAACGGGGATGTGGATCCCTGACTGACGGTTCGAGCTAACGATGGACGTGAGATCTGTTACAAGAGCGAGACATGATATGGGCTTCAGTCAGGAGAGAGTAATCGCAGTAAGACACAGGCAGACTATCACTGACTCTGCTCTTTTTAAGGGGTAAATGGACTCAAGTATGGATGCAGTGAGACTGAGCTGCAGGAGGCAGGAGAGGAGAGGCGAGGACTCCCCCACTCATCTCTTTAAAGTGCTGGTTGATGTCACACAGGATGGAGCATTTAATAAAAGAGTTACCTGTGACTTTGCAAACGGCAAATGAAAAGACGCAATAAGGAGACTTGATGTGTTATCTCGATCTCTGTTTGCGCACAGACTCAAAGTGCTTCAGGTAACATAGTCACTGCTGCTCTGCTGCTTCCACTTTCTAATCTTGTGTCAAAAGTAATGATGTCATTAATGACACCAGGATGTCACAGTATATTTTTAAAGATTTAAAGATGCCACGGGTGGAAACATCTCCACACACTTCACTTCACTTTTTTTTTTTTTTAAAGGGGACTTTTGAATAAAAACCTCTCTGCTCACCTCTTAACGTCGACGTTTCTTTTCCTTTTGGGTCAAAGTCTGTCGACAATATCCGATCAATTCCGAATTTGAGGTCCTTGCTCGAAGGCGGAGGCGCTTGCTGGGAGTTAAATTGTCTGGACACAGAGGTCAAGTGTAGTCCGTGTCTGTGGTACGGGGACGCCGGACTGAGCCTCGCGCCGTACGCGGACGGCTCCGGCGCCACGGGGGAAGGACGCAGCGGAGAGCCGCCGGAGTGCGCCTGCTGCGCGCGCTGCTGGTGGTGGTGGTGCCCGTGGTGGTGTCCCATGTGCACCACGAGCGCCGAAGAGCCGGGGATGTTCTCCGCCTCTCCAGCCTGCAGGATGTCTGCGATGCAAAAGGACGGCTTCTTTATCGTATCCACAGCGAAGCCGCCCGCGCAGTACGCGGACCAGAGGCTGAAGTTGGACGCGTAAAACGGGTTGAGCCCGGCCGTGTACATCCCGCAGTTCTTTTAGCGCGTCTTGTTGTTTGTCAGGAGAGAGTTTAAAAGCACAGGCATGTGTGAGGGGGAAAAAAAGCAGAAGATGCAGTGACAGCGCTTTAAAACAGATCTTCGTCCGCTTTGTGCAAGTGCCAAAATCACTCTCCCAACTCTGAGATCCTGACCCTGCTCTTCCACTCCGAAGTTCCTCCACTGACACTGATTGGTTGCCGTCTGGACCAATGGTTGTCGTGGCACTCGCTCACATCACACACATGCAAATAAGGATGATGCGCAACCACACACACACACACACGTAAAGCAATTTTGATCCTGAGATGATGGATTGATCACGTAAAGAGAACCACTCGGTTTTTTTATTGAGTCTCACTGAACAGCCTTAAGCTCTGTAATGTTTCATTAAATGTTTCTTCATTAAAAACAAAAGTTTATACGAAATCCAGCGCATATTTATTTCCAAAATCAGCTCTGACAGCGTGACAAATGAAGAAAAACATGCACACATTTGGGAAATAATAATAATAATAATAATGAAATTCTGAAGTTAAATATTTTGTGGTTAAATAGAAATTGTGCAATCAAACCGCCCGAGTGCGCGCGCGCGCGCGCGTCTATTAGCTCCGTCTCATCCTGTTTTTGATGGACCCGTGATTCGTGTTAAATGAGCGGATGCGCCTGTTACATTTGCCCCCAAAATAGATCCTGTTTCAGTATTTTTAGGATGCAGCAGAAATCCTTATTTCTTCCGGAGCAAAAGGGGGGGTGGGGGGGGGCTTTATAATGACTGTAAGAGCTTCCCCTTTTCAATATTTGTGCAACTTTATCTCGAGCCGCAAGTTGCACAGTGACGCAAATCCGTCCCCATGCTTATAATAAACAAAGGAAATCTATTCCCTCTCTAAAACCAAAACACAATTAACTTCAGAGGGCGATACTTCAACCGCGAGGCCCCTGCAGGATTCACACCGTGGGTCCGAGACTGGAGGAGGTTTGATTTTATAATGTCCGCAGTAGAAATTCAAACTTTAAAGTGGATTTAACCAGTCTTGTATAAAGTACCTTAAAGGGATACTTTAAGTACAAATATCTTACCAGAAAATGACTTTGGTAGAAGTTGAAGTCACACTTTTTTTAAATAATATCACTTAAGTAAAGGTCTTAAAGTATATGACATTTACTGTACTTAGGTTTTAAAAGTATCTTTTTTAAAAGTGAGAGTTGCAACATGTGAATGGTTGAATGGCAAAACTGTAGTGTAAAGCAGCTCATCAAGACTAGAAAAGCTCTATATAAACAGACCATAATACCAACTCTTCTTCTCCTGATTTGATTTCGTAGTAAATGAGTAATAAAGATAGTGAGAGGAAATCTTGTGGAGTAAAAGTAAAAGATGCGAGAAATTAGAATAACAAAGCAAAGTACAGATACGTGAATTTTGTCCATTACCACACTGGATTTAACTGAACCAAAACCATTGTTTTATGTATTTAAAATGGTTTTTTTTTTGTGAGTTTTCAAAAGAATTTAGTAAATTTTTTTTAAAAAAGACATAGAAAACCAAAAATCACTGAACACCATACATGGATAGAGTATAAAAACAAAATATAATTTACATAAGCCACTTTATTTGCTTCAACTGCCAATAAAAATGACCCTCCTCCCCCACCATCCCCCTCACACACACACGGAGTTCTCGTGTGTTGTTGGAACAATGGCTTTTCTGAAGTCCGCGTTCATTTCGCCGTGATTCATGCGCGCGGAAGCGCCGATGACCCTGAGCATATCATGCTGTTTCGAGTGACACTTTTCCTGCAGGTTAAAATTAGAAACGGTATATTTTTCTGTGTGTGTGTGTGTGTGTGTGTCAACGTTTGCCCTCCATCACGCAGTCAAAACAATCCAGGGAAGAGGATGTTAGCAGCCTGTGGTTATTTCAGGTGCTGATGAGCTTTTCAGATCAGACTGTTTTCAGAGTTACAGTCAAACACGGACGTGATGGTCAGTGTCGAGTCTTCTTCAGTAATTAATACTGTCACATGTGTATTATCAGGGCAAACATACAGTATACATATAGTGCTGGTTTATTAATGCCGAGGAGAAGATGTGAATAAAACACCAGAATTAAGATAATATAATCCCTTCTTAATCCCACAATGGGGGAATGTACAGTGTCACAGCAGCAAAGATAAAGGTAATAAATCATAAACGTGCATTTTTCACATTTGTAAATGTACAACGTGAACAATAAGACTATAAAAAGTATATAAAAAGTTACCAGAATATACACTGAGGTTGATATTCACAATATAAACAGGATTGGACATGATATAGTACATGGATGTATGAATTATGTGAAATCACAATATATATATATATATTTTAACAACAGTAAAATAGAATAATTCAACCCTCACAAAACATTGAACAAAAAGCAACATAAAGTTGTCATTTAAAAACATTTTTAATTATTATTTTAGTGTGTTTGTTCTAATACAGGCCAGAAGGCGTGATGCAGAAATTAAAAATTCTAATATTGCACAATGAATACAGAATATCACACATTATAACACATTGAAGAAGGTTTCAGATCATGAGTGCTGCAGATATTCTTTCACCTGTCACACAGTGTTCAAATAAAACAGGTCACTATAAATCATGTTTGTTAGTTTATGAATGGCTGAATTGCCAGAAAACAATAAATAGAACATGATAATTTTTTCAATGTTCTGGCAACAAAGATGTGACAATAAAACAGTTTTTAAATCATTGGGAATGCAGCTATTTTTCACCATGTTTTTATTTTTTTATTTATTTTTTTTTTTTATTTGACCTTTATTGATACAGGTTATCCCATTGATGCACAGCAGGGTCTCATTTCAACAGTACAACACAACGATAAAGGAGCATTTACACAATACTGTATTTAAATAATACAACACAAAAGGATTCCATGAAGCTAAAGGGTCTAATAATATTTAGCTTTTTAATTACAAAATATACAGAGTGGCTAAATCTCTTATGTACAGAATATTTACACTGATAAGAAAAATAAAAGTTTCCATGGATTGATTGATAGATACACATGCACTCCAGTATCCAGTGTGTTTCAGCCATCAGAGCCTAAAGTCAGCTGTTTCTTTAACACATAGAAGAATAAACGCTGAACCTTTCCTCTGGTCTCTCATATTACTGAAGCCATTCTCGGGTCTAAAAAAGTGAATATTGTAAAAAAGAAAAGTAATCACCTGCAGTATAGTGTGGTATGGCTTTTGCAGCTTGCTCTCAGCTCTGCTGGATGCGATTATTCACGTTTATTTCCCCCCCGTTTCCACGTCAGCTCTCTGTGGAGCTGTTTAAATTATGGTATGTGGGATTAGAGCCAGTGCCAGCGACTCTTGCCTCATGGTAAAGTGACTGAAAGCATGTGAGACGTGAATTTTGTCCTCAGCAACAGAAGCAGCACAGACAATGATGTTCTTTTTAGCCTGAATACTGGATATTTTATTATATACCGAAGGGTTGTTTTCGCGTGTTTTTCCAAATAAGGACATCATTTATTCGAAGACAATTCTTCATTTTCAGTTAAAAATATTTTACATATGGCTTCTCAATTAAGATGACGCACTGCAAGATTAAACTGCACGGCGTCCCTCGCTGTAATCCTTCTGGCTTCTTAAAAAGGAATCAGTCTCCATCTGAGGCCTCAAGAGTCTGAAGCGGATTTGCCAAACTAATACAGTTTCACTGGAATAAGTGTCTTAGGAGTAAGGGATAAAGGCAATAAAAATGTAATGGGGGTAAAAGGAGGGTTAAATCATTAAATATTTAATAAACAAAGGGGGAGATTAATCACTTAAATATATTAAATATTCTACAACAGAACCCAGAAGACTGGGCAAAAGCAAGCTCTCTGCTTTCAAAATGCAACCTTTTGACCTTTAGGATCCTTTTTTTTTATCTTAAGGAAGACTCCATTAAGTGTAAGTGACAGTCCAAGGCTTTAAGAAGCCTTTATTTTTAAGTAATTATATGGTAATCATTTCTAACGTACTTACCAGGTAACAACTTGGTAAAAACAAACCAAATCGTGAAGAAAAGCACATTTGAATCCCAATTTGTCAGAAGCACTTTTATCTCCAAAATAAAGCTAGTGTGTGTAAATACTGTGAAAGAAGACATTATTTCAAAAATAATAAACAATGTTGACCCTAATCCAAAGCATTTTCATGTAAAGGTATTGCAGTGATGATAGCTTCTATAACAGGCCTCTCAAGCTCACCATGTGACCTTTATGCCACTGAATGTCTACTTTGGTCAAGTGGAATAAAATGTAAGTACATTTTGAAATATGTCTAAGTTAAAATATAGACACATTTATGGTGCAAAAAACATATGGAACTAACTTGTCATAATAATATATTAAGTGGAGGGCCACATAAAATTGACCTGGGGACCACATGTGGCCCGTGAGCCGCAAGTTTGAGACCTCTGTCATGTAGTAATTCTCACTGTCAAGCTATTGGCAAAATATAGTTATCATGCAATTTGATGAACTGTAATATAACCTTTTTACCCTTGTTCTTCCTTTCATCTCATGACCCCTCAGATTTAATTGGTGGCACTTCCAAGGGACGTGAGCCCCATGTTTGGAAACATGCATGGACATCACTCTGCAGAGGGTATAAGCCAAGCTTTACTCTAACGCTTGCGTCATAAACTTCAAAGTGTATGTTTGCTCTGGCTGGTTTGTGTGTCCGAGGACGTCACATAAAAACACTTATTCTAGAGCTTTTATTTTTCATTCTAAAGGGATTCGACTCTTTACACTTATGTGTAATTCTTACATTCCGATGATCCAACTAATGGTGGACTAATGTATTTTATTGTTTTTAATCATTATTTTTTTCTTACTTACTTGGGTGGGTAATGCATACAAGAGTCCATTGCTTGTCAGAGATGTGGAAAAATTGAAAATAAACACTGGCTCTTTCAAAAACAAAGCGGTGCTACTGTGCTCTGTTGACTACCTGGGGTCTGGAGCAGCTGACGGGGGCCTATTGTTGTCGCCTGATTGCTCGCTGTGTGTTTTTCAGGAAGCCTTATCAGGCGCAGGAAAACTGAATGAGCGCCTCCGACTGCAGCCCTGCTGGATCTGAAGCTGCTGGACAGAATCAAATGATTACCATTATTACACCGAGAATGATTGCTCCCCTCTGTTAAGACTCCGCCTCGGGCCAAAATTACTATTTCTGGCAATGTTTGCCTCAGGAAGGAACTTTCGCAGATTTAATGGGACCTGGGCCATTGTACACAGCCTTCTGTATGGCACGCTGCCATCATTTCCACAGAGAGAAGAGGAGAGGGGGAAAAAAAAGAACTGAGGGATGAGTCTAAAGTCAATTCAAAACAAGACTGCCCCGTTTATGTGACCCTGAATACGTCTAATATATCTCTAACCCTGAACTCTCGCTGAGGTTCAGATGAACTCACATGATATTTAATTGCAGGTTCAAAGTGTGACAGTGAGAGGACGTCTGGTTCACGACAACATTTCCTACACGTCTCATATTTAAATGAGAGAACTGAAATATTCTACTGTTTTGGTCACGTTTTAATTAAGTACAAGTAAAAGTAGTGGTCTAAAAATGGACTCAAGTTAAAGTAAAAAAAAAGTAGATTGTTTGAAATTTAGTTACTTTTTTAACAAGGTTGGGGTTCTTTCTTGTGTCGTGCAAAAAGGACACATAAATCACACATGAATTGTTTTTAATTAAAGGCAAACCTTTACAAATTAAAGTGCTGACAAAATAAAATATGTTAACACATACTATATCAGTCAACATGGGTCAAAGGTCACAGATGTCACTCACTCAGGGGCCCTTAATTAACACCAATTCACCTGTCCTCATCATTCACCTGTCTTCACATGTCCTCATCATTCGTTCACCTGTTCTCATCATTCACCTATCCTCGTAATTCACCTGTCCTCATCATTCACTGCCAAAGTTTCCAGTGCGTGATTTTTATTATTTGAATAGTGAAGTACAGTACTTCCAAAAAAAATACTAATTAAGTTCCTTTTGCCTGTGATGTTTCTTATGTTGGACAACAGAGATGCATTTAAAGCACAACAGGTATAAGTAATTAAAAATTGTACTTGATTTCCACTGCAATTTACCTCAAATTGTTCAGAGCTCTGAAGAAAATGTTGACATATACTTATACAACTTTAAAAATACAGTACAATGTAAGTGTATACAGGCCCACAAAGTCACTACATTTGCAATATGATCACAGGAAAATCTGATGTATAAATTAAATTTTTCTACAGACATTATATACACTATTACACACCATTTAGTGACAGTAATGAACACTAAATGTGCAAACAGCTCCCTCCAGTGACTAAAACCTTTTACTTCCTAAGGTCATTTTCATTTTTAATGAGGGTTAAGTGAATTATATCCCTGCAGTTTAAAACGTTTTTTCAGATCACATGGATGAAAAGGAAAATGGATGTTTCCCGGTTGAGTTTGTGGCTCTTTGCTTTGTGCTGTGAGTTTAGAATATGAAGTGGTCATTAGAGTGGACATTGGAGTGGTAGACTAATCACACTCAGCACCGCCTGCCCTCTGCCGTAAACACGCTAAGGGGCTGCTGCTTTAATGGAAACGTTTGAATATGAATCGGAGTAAAACCATCCGTTCAGGTTAAAAACAGCTTTGAGCTGCCTCTTCGTGTAGCAGCTCAGGGCCCACGGTGGCTCCGGCGTGCAAATGTACACACACGTACTGCAGGAGACTAACACAAACACAAAACGTCACAATAACAAATCTTCAGCTTCTCACTGCTGTTTCTCCAGAGAGGTGGCCGAGCTGCCATGAGGAGGAAATTACACTTTTACAATTATTATTATTAATATTATTATTATCATCGCAACAATACTATAGTTATCTAGCTAGCTAGCTAGTGTAGAGATGAGAGAACAATCTGTTACACCAGCAGCTAGCTAGCTAGCTAGCCTGATTTTTGACTAAGAAATAATAGCAACAATATTAAAACTTTTGTGTTATTACAACAACACTATCTATCTAGCTTGCTAGCTAGCTAGCCATCTATTTCTGCTGTGTTTTCAGATGAAATTTGTCTCAGGGGAGGACAAATTTATCCGGCAAACAGCCAAACTGCTACTGGAAATGTTTTTCCATGCTGTCCCAGGAGCGTCCTGTGGTTTGTTTATTTATTTATTTCGTTATTTAATCAGTGATAGACTCATACAATTCATTTCCAGAGATACTACTTTGGTTTAAATGCACAATTTAACATACATTGTGTTCCTCTTTGATATTATATATTACCTGTAGGCTATTATTAGATATTGTGGGTCCTAACAACATATTTCATCACTTGTGCTGTTCTGAATTATTTAGTTTGTGGTCTGTTCAGAGCTTAGTTATTGTTCTGCACTGTCACATATTTACACGCAGATTTATAATACAGTTATTGTGTTTTATGACTCCACTGTTACCACGGGCAACATAATGATGTGATGTCGTTTTTTTCTTTTCTTCCCCTCAGTACATTGACAGAGTAGCAGCCCATAACCAAAGCCAGCCACACACAATGAAGAGCTGGCTGTTCCTTGCTTTCCTTTTTCTTTTTTACAGTAACAAACACTGCCATCTAGTGGTGACTGTCCGCTTTACTCAACAAGAATCAGTCGAAATGATGGACAGCCAGACAAAATACTGTGAGTGACAAATAAATACTATGCTAAATGTACTTTTATGTATTTATTATTCTAATTAGTGTTTGTATTAAATGTGCAAATATATTTACTATAAGAATAGATTCAATATTTTCAGTGTTATACAACTGTCATACATTAACTGTTATATGACTGCATTGACTGATTTGTGTGAAATGCATACTGTTTTACACACAAAATAATGATGTAAAATCTTAACGAATGTCATTATGTGGTTAATTGAAATGTGTGAGCGAGTGTATGTGGTCAGTTCTCACATTTGTCACGAGGTCATGATCTCGTACAGATCTCAGGGGTCTCCTGGATTTAACCTTTGACCCCATTTTAGTGTGAGAATGGCCTCCGGGGAGGATGTTGGGTCGACTCAGGAAGTGAAGGCAGGTGTCAGCTGCTGGTGTTGGTGACACTGGACCCTTCAACTGACCATTTCATTTTTGTTTCCCCCCTAAACTTTTTTTTGAGCAGATTTTCTCACACAATACGTCTTGTGACACCAAGTGACTTTTAGAAACCATTGCTTTGCATCTTATACAGTACTGTAGGTATGCACATGTTTGTTGTATCATGTATAGTTTGTTGTAAATGCTGAGTCAGCATTATTATTATTGTTGTAAAATTCGGTGTGAGGACCCTCATAATGCAATCCCAAGCCCCTTAACCTTACCTTAACTATCACAAATAAATGCCGAAACCTAACCCCTTAACCCTGATCTAAACCCAATGCTAACCCTAACCCTAAATCCTGGTATTAACCCCGAAAAAAGCCCTTTAAAAGTTGTGCGAACCAGCCAAGATGTCCTCACAAATCTAGGTTTGCTTGACAATTGTGACACACAGCCTTCTTAAGACATGTACGCACACGCACACACGGTGACTCCCAACTCCCAAAAGCATTTTCTGGGAAAAAGCAGATGTTCAAGTTATCATTCCTTTCCCCTTTCCATGCTTTATAATGACATTATGAGATAGCAAAACCAAAACCTGCCAAAAAAACATAATTGTATGTTGATGTGTCCATTGTTTTAATTAATAGATTATACATGTGTCATTGTTTAGTATATGTAATGCCATTTAAAAAGTGCATTATAAGAGTGTGGGACACTACATGTTGTGCAGGTTGACACAGGCCAGGCATATAAATGACAGATTGTACCATTTAACAGGTTTGATTTAATGACACTTCCCTTTTTTTTTTTTGCTGTACATTATACTCAATGCCCCAGATACCTGAAAAACAGAAGCAGGATTTACAGTAACAAGTGCAGATCCTGTGTGAATGTCAGAGAGCAAATACACAAAACACACTTTCCTGCGTACATTTTTGTGTATCAGATAAACTGAGATTAAAAAAGTACTATAGTATATATGTATAGTGGAGTTACAGTGAAATGGCATCCAGTGTGCAATCCAGTGCACATATCTTTCTTTTTTTTGGCACACTCATACCAAACAGTCAGCAACATAAAAAAAATAATAAAACCCATTTTTAAACACATCACATCACATGATGTGAAGATGTGCATATAGGACCATTTAGACCAGGGGTGTCAAACATACGGTCCGGGGGCCAGAACCGGCCCGCCAGAGAGTCCAATCGGCCCACAGGATGAATTTGTTAAAATTTCACACTAATCTAAATGTAATGTCAAATGCTCCAGATACCCGTGACTAAATGTTTGTGCCTTTATAGATCCAGTGTGTTGTGTAGTCAATTTAGGCATGATATTGTTGAAATTTCATGTTTTGTAAAATTATCCTTCAGAGAATGTAAAACAAAGGAGAAAAAACAAAGGGTTTCTTGTTGTTCATAGGTTACTATGCTATTATTTTACTATTTTTACTGGTCCAGCCCACTTGAGATCAAATTGTGCTGTATGTGGCCCCTGAACAAAAATGAGTTTGACACCCCTGATTTGGACAGATTTAAAATCAGCATCAGGAACAATATAAAATGACTCATCATTTAAGTATTTTGTTTGTCAGCAATTCTTACAAAACAGGGCTTTAGTGATTACGTCCTAAAAACACTTCAAATCCATCAGTTTGACTTTCTTAAATTAAAAAAAAAGTGGGAGCTAATACTGGCTTTAGATCATTACATAATTCCTTGTTTCTGGAGAAACACATCTCTAAATTAAAAGAATCCCTTAAAAAAAAATTACAATATAAAAGCCCCCTCTATTAGCAGGTTGATATTCAGGGAAATGCACATATTTTCTTTCTTGCTGGGAGTTAGCTGATGAGCCTGATAGCTCTCTTCTGTCTTCACAGAAGTAATGGCAGTGCAGTAATTTAAAGGTAAGCTAACCTTAAGTCTTTTGTTTACAGCTTCATGTTCAACCAATTGTTATGAGAACGGTTATCAGTCTTGTCATCTGACACCAGAAAGAAAGAGAATATGTGAATTTCTCCAATTTCTTTTTTACCCCAAATGCTAACGTATCAATTCAAAGATAAAAAGTACGACACGATGAGCATAAAGAGGGCTTCAACTGACAGTGTCCAAAAAAGATGCAGTGTCTTTCCAGAGACGGCTGCGGCCACTGGGATGACGTCTGTGCCAAACGCGTGTGAACCACCAGTGACTTTTAGCTCTCGTCACTGCCCTGCACTCTGCCGGCATTCAGCAGTCTCTCTCTTTCTCCTGGGCTGCTCTCCTCGTCCGCACTCACAAATCTAGCACAGCAAGATATCCTAAGCAGCAGGGGGCGGTGCAGTCCATTGTAGAGCCCTGCGCCCAGCAGCAGGACCAAGAAGCCCAGTACCTGAAGGCCGTGAAACACCTCCCAGCCCAGCGCCATGCTCACCACCCAGATGACCAGCGTACGCAGGCTGTCCAGCACCATGCGGGTGGTGGCGCTGATCTCTTTAGTGACGCTGATTCCAGCAAAGTTGAAAAAGGCGATACTGACTGTGTTGCCCAGCAGAGCCAATATGATGAGAGGTTGGTGTCCAATCTGACAGAAAGCATCCAGCGCGTCCTCCAGCACCTGGCGAGGGTTATTCGCGAAGTCGCCCACAGGAATGAAATACATGGGGATGAGCAGCAGTGAGAGGATGAAGAACCCAAAGAAACCTGGAGAATGAGAACCAAATTTAATGAGACATTTATTTATTTATTCACTGTATTTCTCAAAGAAGCAAAGATGAGTGGAAGGTCAAACTTTGCTGGTCAAAACTTCACAACTCTGTTATAGATATCTCCTCTTCTTTGCATGTGACTGGTATCTATTTGAAAACTGATAAACCTGCTCTATCTGTTGTTGTTGTTGCTCCTATTTAACCTTGTGACCTTGTGTTGCATTCCTCGTCATTTTCCTCATCCACTCAGGACAGTTTTATCAGTCTCTTTCTTCATGTTAGATGAAACTGCAGATGAACAATTGCTGTTACCTTCAGTACCGACCGCACGTAGAGGGTGGACGTCGTGCCTATAGACAAACTTTTCTTCTAGGACCATCTGTACGGAGACAATGACCTGAGCCATGATGATCAGAAGGTCTCCTGCAGGAACAAAGACAGAGGAGGTGAGTTTTTCCAACCTGCAACCTCTTTGGTTCTTATGGTTGGCATCACTACCAGTTGCCACTTGACTGTGACATTGCATGTTGGCTGACACAAAGAAATTCCGCCTCACCTGTGATGACCTCACTGAGCTTGTGCGAGTCATCCCGGTGGCCGCTGAAGAAGTCGGCGAGGCCAACGATCACCAGGCCCAGGATGGTGATGAAGATGCCGAGCCACTGGCTGGGAGCCAGGCGGCGGCCCAGGAACGCCACAGAGAGCAGACCAGTGAAGATAATAACAGCTCCACGCAGCATCTGGAAGCTGGAGGCACTTGTCATGTTGAGTGCTGAAAACCACAAGACACATTCATGGAAAACAGGGACGTCGTTAAGTGCGGCATGAGTTCATGTGAGCATTTGTGATCTATATCTCTTCGTCCATTTCCTTTCCAAGTCACACAGACAAACACTTCATGTTGAACTGTGTTACCTTTGACCCATTTATTTTTCCTTCCTGATGAAAGGCTTCTCCAAATAGTCAAAAGATTACACTACATGTGACCTTTCAGGGGCAGATAAGATTAAAAAATAAAATAAAAAAATAAATGAATTACATGTTAAAATGGGCCAATGTTTTCACTTACCAACATACATGATGGAGGTGGCCGTCATATCACACATGGCGGGGGGTAAGAAGAGGAGAGGGTTGAAGCTCTGGCCCGGGTTAATCCTGGGCTCCGGTCTACGTCTGTCATGGCAAATTAAGATGTAGAAGACTGCGAGACAGCTGAACTCACCCAGGAACATACCCACGGCCTGAAGAGACGAGAAGGAGTGATGAACAACAGATATTTATTTACTCAATGGTTTTGGAAACAGCAGCTGAGAAGAATTAGACACAGATGCGTCAACTTCTTTCACTTTTTAAAGTTATTAAGGTGATTTTTACATGGAAGTTTGAAGGAATTGAAATTTACAGTTATAGTCTGTAGATTATAATTGGGCTGCAAATACGATAAAATAATCTGCATTCTTCATCCAGCGTGATTCCCCTGAACTGTACCTGCAGAAATGGGTGAGAGAATCCGTGTTCAGGCACGTCGTGGCAGCCCTTTGCTGAGAACATGTCGGCCCATCTGTCGAACAAGACGACATTACAACAGTTTAATTATACATTATAGACTAATTGTGTGAACTGTTGGGTTTCTTATCTCTTCCTGATGATGTGAAGTGCATTGAGATAATGTGTATTGTGATTTGGCACAATACACATACAACTTTGTTCGATCTGACTGGAAGGAAAAGAGGTTTTCTAATTACATTCGCAAATATTTGATAATCATGTTATTAACTGCAAACTAATTACTGATTAGTTGTCCAACAGAACCAACAGAAAAACAGCACATCACTTTGACGTTTGCATAAAATACTGCGCATTAAAGCAGACAATCTGTGGTGATGAGGTCAACTGTCACTTGTCACGTTAATGCATAACTACCACACATTGACTTTTATAGTGGAACAGACAGAGGTAACATGACCAACATGTGAGCATTCTCTGACACAGCACTCCCTTCAAACGCACAGCGAGCGACGTCTGAGCTCGTCATCAACTATCTCCAGAAACAAAGAGGAAATGAGAGAGAGAGCGTTTGCCGAGTGCTGATCCAAATCTGATAACAATTCCTCAAGTTATTTGTAGTTAATGTTCGGATTAAATGTCCTAACATGGTGCAGGGTTTCAGGGAAAGAAAGAGGCAACTTGCCCCAAATACATCAACTGTGCTGAGCTGTAACACTCAAAAGTCAGTGAAGCAGCAATGTTTGATGAGGCCGGTTTCAAGTGGCTGCCATGAAACTTAACCCGTTTGTTTCTGTTCCCTTCTGCGAGCAACATGACACAGTTTGGTTTTTTCTAACACAGTAAGACAAACAGTGGCTTCACACCAGACGTTTGCTAAGGTGACAAAAAAACCACAAATGTGTCAAGCAGTGGAGAGCTGACAAGTAATAGACCTTGTGACAATTATGACACACAACTTAAAGACATTTGTCAGTAGAAAAAAATTGCTCTACATCATAATCTATTTTTAAAAGTTTAAGACTTCAATTAAAAAAAAAATGTAATCTTTGGTTCCAGTCGTTACCTAATTATGACATAACTGAATGTGTCTAGGTTTAGGATTTTGCTTGGAGAAAAGCAGAAATCACCTCATAATGATTAAATAAATAAAACAAAGAACACATTTATCATGAGGAAGATAACTTCTAATTTGTGACTGTTAATTATTAATTCATACAGTTCAATAAGACAAGTCTCTGTGTCTCCATTTTACATTGTCATTGGGAAGTAAAAATGTCGTGGCCTCTTTTCTTAACCTTTTCTAAAGGTTTTCTGAATGAAATAACAAATGGATGAATAAAGAAATACATAGAACATAAACACAATGGGGTAAAAATGATTAGTGACTTTTCATGTTCTCATCCTTGGAGGAATAATGCAGAATACAGACTGTTTTGTGGCATCTGAATTTTCAGCTTTTCCTCCATTTACAGTCATTTCTCTGCAACTATGCAAACTAGCTTTAGGTTAATAACACAGACACTTTTCTCCATTTACAATAATATCAGTGTAACTATAACAACTGTCTGCACTTGGCACTTTTTATTGTGAGGCAAACCTGCTGTTAAATTCTTATTGGTTTGAGTATTTTGTTATGTATTTATTATGGACCAACATTGTGTGTACAGCAAAATGACAACACAGCTAAACTGATTTAGGTTTGTTGGATTGTTGGAAACATCTTTGTGGTACAGTATGAGGAAACAAAAGGTGAAACAACAATAAAACGATAATGAAAGTATCCCATTTATGCCAGAACAGGTAAACCTGTGCGGAAAAAGAAGAAGATTGAGCCTGAGTCCTGAGGTAACAACGACACAACTCATGATAATAACATTACACTGAGGACAACTATGGGCTAAGATAAAATATCTTAAGGGTCTTAAACAGCCATTTCCTGTTCCTATAATGTTATCAGTAAAAAGCATTAGTATTTCAGTCCCTGTGATAAGCACAGCTTTAGCTTACGTCAGCTAATGCTAACTGCTAAAGGCGACTCCCACTGAACTACAAATGAATGAAGTGTAAAAAGTGTCGAGTACGACTGTGTTACAAAGGCGTCATAAACAAAACAGTTTTGAACAACAAAGCTAATGATGACGACAGCAAATGAGCGAAGAAAGAACCATTCACACTTTGTTAGCTTAGCTTAATTAACTGCCTACTGCAAACCATTGACTTACTATGACTACAAACACGTGAGACAAGTATATTCAAAAATGAATACACATAATAATTAAATGTACTCACTTTGCAGATAGTGTGTTTATAGAGCCAGTTATGAGCATAAGTCCCGCAAGGAAGAGCTGGTATCTGGTCCAAGCCATGGTGGAGGAGGAGGAGGACGTTTGAGGACAGAGACAGACGGAGACAGAGGACTCAGAAGACACAGAAGACTGCTGTTTTGTTTTCAAATGACCACAGTTGTTTTTCAAGCTCTCTCTCCCCCTTTCTTTCTCTGTAAATGTCACATGACACCCGAGTCAGCTGATCACCAGCAAAACACCGCGATGCCTTCACGTTCTGTCGGGAATTTACCTTTCCTTCTTGTTACACGTTTGAGAAGAAAGAAACAGACGTATACGCTTAAGTTATTAACCCATTCCTCAATTTACGCAACACTTTACCCTGTCTCCAACTATTTACATGTGTTTAATTACTAGCAATGCAGTGAAATTACATTACAACGTGATAATGTACTCACAGTGATTTCACCAAAAGATATATAAAAAAGATAAACATCTAAATAGTGAATTCTCAGAAAAAAAATTATGATGAGAATGATATGAATGAATGAATCAATTAGAGAATCTCAAATTTAAAAGGTCCTTATTTCTACATCTGTTGATCACAAGTTCCAAAATGTAACCTGCACTTTACAGAGAGCACGTGAATGCAACACGACAGGCCTAATGCAACAATTCATGTATGACCAACAGGGGGGGCCAAAGACCAGAAATGCAACAGCATCATGTGAAAGTGGGTCCACAGTAGGTTTTCCCCTCTGTGGCCTCACAGTGTTTAAAAATAGAACATGCACTCCACTTTAGATGAGGATGCTGTCCCTTATTTAGTTTAAATAAGGTCATTTTTTTGTTTTGTACACATGACAGGTGAAATCATGAAAGATTTCATATTCATGTTAGGATCACAGGTTAATCCATGTCTGTCATATAAGGTAAAAGTGTATAGCTTGTTGTGAAACAAACACAACAACTAACTTTCAACGTTTACAGTACCTGTCACTCTGACGAGATTAAGAGAGCACACACAGACAGAGATATAGATGGATAGAAATAGAGAGAGTCTATCTTTGCTGCAGAGAGCTATTCTCATTGCTTCCCTCCTCTGGTGTTACTGAGGGCTAAACAGTATTTTGGTGACGTAGACAGACAGCTGATGAGAACAGCGAGTGAGTCCTTGGCTCGGTGACTCTCTCTGAAAAATGTCTCGTTTTTCTTTTTTTCCTTTCACTGCAGACGAGCAGTAAAAAACCTTTTTGGCTTCACGTCTCTTCACATTTTGCTACAGTATCATTAGTCTGATGGCATGTCGTCATGCCAGCTAAAAAAAAAAAGAAAGAAAGAAAGAGAGAAAAAGGGAATTGATCTTGTTACAAAATGTCCAGGACAATTACAGTGAGTGGACAGATGATCATCTATATTACAAGCAACGCAATGTCATACATTAAATAACATATCATTTCCATTGACATACAAGTATTTAAGTGAAAGGTCAGTGGTTTACCACAGTTGTTAGTATGTATCCACTAATTTTACAGATATTTGTTCATCTTTTTTTTTAGACCTAGGAAGAGTATGAACGCCAAGAACTGTAAAAACAAATTATATTCAAGAGTGAGTTTTCATTTCTCAAAACATGATAGGACCTAAAATGGAGAAAAAAAAATTATAATTATAAATTTCCTGCTGTAACCTCTAAAAATAACAAAATGACCAATGCATAATATTCAGCATGGCAACACATTTCATGTTAATATGTGTCAAGATAGAAAAGACTCAGCTACTTAACCCGTCATGTTAGTGTCAGTAAATTCGTCTTTATTCAAAATGTAACCAACATCTGTGGCAGCCCTGAAGATGACACCAGCACCCATGAGCTTCACCATTTCACGCTGAACGGCGCGGAAACATCTGATTGACAGCGAACATCCAGTGGTGTGAGGTCGGACCTGTGGGAGGACACTTCATACACACGCACAGCTCGTGTGAGGCCACTGAAGTGTCACACGTGGCAGAGTCGGCTGAACATGCTGAGGTGGGCTGAGAGCTTATCACAAGAGAGCAGAATAATTCATGACCGCCAATCAGTTATGCTCACCTGTGCATACTTAATATCGCTGGTGTCCTCTCGATTTAGATCCGTTATATAACGCGCACATCACTGTGCAGTGCACACGCAGGGCTCTGACCAAACATCAAATATTGTCAGTGTGAGCTGTCGTACAATACACTGTGAGGCGAGAAGTTTTTGTGTCTGTGTTGGAGCCTCTGAGTCCTCTCCAGCACCTATTACTTGTGGAGTGCCTCAAGGTTCTGTTCCCGGGCCTCTTCTCTTCTCCCTGTACTTTCTTCTTCTTCTTCTTGGATCAATGCACTGTAATGCACTCTATGTCGGGCTTAGTCTCACTTAATCTGTACCAAAAAAGTAAGTAAAGAATGTCAACAATTGTAAAAACAAATTAGTTGTTTTAAATTGTGTCAATATGTGTCAAGATATATTTTAATCAAATCCAGTGTTGGATGGCTAAACCCAACATAGAGTGTTTTTACAGAGTCATGACAAAAGTATGGATTCAAATCTCAAAGAGATGCTCGACTACAGTTGGTTCATTGGCTCCCGGTTTGTTTTCGGATTGATTTTAACAATTTTTTTTATTGGTCTTCAAATGTCTTCATGGTCTTGCTCCACAGTATCTGTCCGAGCTGCTTCAGCTGTACGCTCTCTCAGATCGGCAGATCAGTCGCTGTTCGTCGTCCCTGAGACGAAGACAAAGCTTGTAGGTGACTGACAGTCGCTGCCCTTGAAACTGTTGCCTTTGCATATCAGGTCGACTCACTTCCTCTCTTAAAAACAAATGTTTTTCCTCTTTGACTTTAAATCGTTTGACTGTCTTTTATCGTTTTACTTTTGTATGTCTCCTCATATCTGTGCGTACACAGCAATTTGGCCAACTGTCTTCGTTTCAAAGTGCTTTATAAATAAAGGTGGATTGGAGGTTTCAAATATTCACTTACATTGAATTGTCATATTAAGGAGACATCCAATGCAATAGTAATATATAATATAATAATCTGTCATATACATTACATAGCTTTACGTTAGCCATATTTTATAAAAGGTAAATCACTTTACAACTGGGGCTCTCAAGCTTATGGTGTATCATGTATCGCTGCTTTTGATTAGAAACTGAAACACATAATCCACTTATCTTAATAGGTTGTTATTACACACTAATGTGCTGTGTCCATTTATTTATATATACAGTATATATATATATATATATATATATATATATACATATATACATATGTATTCATTCACATAAGAGCATGGCTGTAATTATAATCCGGAGAGAAATTTGATATAAAGAAAATTAAAATCCATGTGTTCATATACAAAGCCTATCTATATGAAAGTCTCATCTCCACAGGTATCTTTGTTCCCTGTGTACAATCATCTTGATTGTTTAGGTTTTTTTAGAGCAGAACATGTTTGTCAACATTTCATTTAAATGAGGCTGTAACGGTTCATTGAGGAAACATCGTACCTTGCAGGCCAGGAATCTCCAGAATCCTAACTCTGATCAAATGCTCTCATGCACGGCAAATAAAAGCAGACTCTCTCTCTCTGGTGACTAGATTTCCAATATATCATTGTCTTGTAGAGGCTTGATTCTTTTACCGCAGTGGGAACGTGGTGGAAGTTATCCAGCAACATGGAAACATTTAAAAACCACTTAAAAAGTAATTCTATCCCCTCTTCTAACTCTCTCTGAAAACAATTTATTTGTCTCATTTGGAAGTTCTAAGTTATTTCTTATTGCTTTGAATATATTTAATGAAATCTGGACTTTTTAGAGTTTGTGCGTTTTGAAGTTGAGTTAATTTGGTTGGAAATTAAGAAAAAAAAAATCCATAGTAACTTGGGTAATTCTTTACTGAAATATAAATAAGAATGGCACAAATGAATGTGCATGAGTTTATCAGGCAGACGACACAAATACAAAGCCCAACAGAGAAGAAACTGCTATCTTTTAATGTACATTTTAAAGTGCTCCACTGCTTTTACTGAAAGTCTTTTAACCTTTGGCATCATCTGCCGATTTGGAAATGCCAATGTCAGGGAAAACAGGCGGCAAAACCAAGCACGGGAGAGCATCTACATCTACAGAAGACAGAGGCACAACTAGGGCAAGGTCTACCGTGGGTGATTTTACACCACAGGCCATTAAGTTGTTAAACTTACACAACGAAATGTGGGGTTCAGCTGGTCAGCTGAAGCACGTTACACAACACTGGAAAGTTAATACTGCTTCAGGTGCAGTGAAGATGTAAATGAGGTGTTTTACATACGATGTGATGTGATCCTTGTTATTGAGACTGTGTAGAAATGCCTTGTGATTGTTGCTGTAAACCAATTCTCCCACAAGGGGACAAATAAAGTCTCTATATATCTGTCTTTTCCTGTTAATTTGGCCAGAAGGTCTCAGGATATCGTGAGCTCGACAATTGTTCGCCTAGAAAACAGTGGTTCATCCTCTCAGGAGAATGAATGTGTGTACAACAGCTAAATTAATTAAAAACAGAAACAAAACCAATGCAGCATGAAACTATTTCCCGCCGCACTGCTTCATTGAGGAAACAAACAGAATAAGAGTGAAATCATTCCAAAAAGAGAAAAGAGTCAATCAAAATGAGCTGTCACAGTTATCTATCCCCGTGCACAGCATTGATAAATGACATTGAGTGTCTGTTGAGACGAAGCAGGTGCAAGTTAGTGGCTTTAACCTAATCACCCCTGTTGCTAAGCTACTGTACATCTCATCAGATCTGTTTGATGACTCCTCTGGCCTCTGGAAATCAATGTCACTGGTTTTCTGCATCATATTTACTTTGAAGTTCATGCTAGTTCACTGCTCACTAACATGCACATACACTTCTACAGCAGTGATGCTGTAATACTTTTTCTTTACAAAATTGTACTCGGAAAGTCTCTATCAAATCCAGCTCTGTGTGCAAGGAGATGATAATGATCCTATCAGGATTATGTGATGGTTTTTGAGAACCCAAATCTTCAGAAAGTATAAGATAATGCCTCATAATGTTAAATTTATTTTTCAACAATTCATTAAATCTCAAAAGTGTGGAAAATCTTTCATTTAAAAAAGGTAGAACTTTCTTTTAACCCTTTGCGTTAAATTGCTGTAAGAGTAATACTCAACTCCTTATATGGACATCCTGGGGGTGTGTGTTTATAGGTCACATCGTCAGGCTTCAAAAAATGTGTTATTTTCGTCTTCTTATGTGTAGCTGAGTCAAAGTTATGATTAATTCTATATCACATATGAAAAAGACCTCAAACGGGAGTAGCAATAATTGTGCAGACAAAAGACAGTTTTTAGTCAATTTTTGTTCATAAAAACAAGCCAAGGGGACTTAAAAAAAATAAAAAAAATGTACTTTTTGCTCGGCTGTGTTTGTATAGTTGGTGGAAATGGAAAATATATCTATCATTTTTATCAGACTGCTTATAGGTTGTGCTGAAAAAATATTGCATGCGTCACGTTCACGCGGCGTTGAGAGGATCATCCTTTGGAGGAGAACGTGGTTGACACACACACACACACGTTAAATGGAGGAGGAGAGAGTGAAGAGCGATGAGACTCAAGTCACGAGAAGGTTACAAAACACTTTGTTTGAAAGGTCAGACCTCATTATCTCTTTAACGCGTGCGTAAATGGCAAGTGGTGACCAGTGGTGTCCTGACGTCTCCTGTTGTCCTCTGTAAATGTCTTATGAACAAGTATCGGTAGAGTCCACGTTGAGGCTCGGAATGAATATTTCAAGAAGGTGGAGAAGATGGAGTCGCAACTATTGTTTACGTATTAGCTGCTTTCAGGAGCAGCTGATTGCACTAGTCCATACTTTTGTTAAAATGCCCTTAAAAGGTCTGTTTGCTGTGTACAAGTGAAATGACATCATTGTCATTTCATTTTAATGTCCATTGTCCTCGTAATTGTATCATAATTTACAAAATTAACATAATGTTCTACCACAGAAGACTTCAAACCTTTTATAACAACGTTGTTTTTCTGTAGTTCCTCCTGTCTCTGTAAAAAGTCACTTACTGTCTCTTTTTGGTGAGAGATATATTTAAAAGAAGGACAATCAGGTTTGTTTTGGTTCTATTTCATGACATATTGGTCTGAAGTCCTGGAACTAAAAGAAAAAAGGAAGACGAGCACATAAGTAATTATACATTTATGTCTGCAAAATGTAATATTCCGTCTGTTTCATAATGTTAAATGAATGTTAAAAAGCTGATTTAAGTCCCTCTTGCGGTCGGTAAGTCGCTTGTATTGGGCTTGTTTTCATAGGCCCGGTTACTTGTTTCTCTCGCGAGCTCTGGCAACACTGCCATTGACTCATGACACATTCTAAATCAATTACTTTCCCGTAGACTCCAAACAAACAGTTATTTTGCTACCAGTGGAGTAACTCCCATCTTACTTCCTTGGCTTCACTTTTCAAACTACAAGGCTATGTTCATTTTTATATTCCAACCATTTGGCTCTCGAAAAGTCTCATGAAACACCTGTGCTTTCCTTCCGCTGTTCCACGGCACAAACGTTACTGTTACTATGATGAAAGTGCAGTGGCACCTGCTGCTGCTGCTCTGTTGCTCATGTTGTTGCTGACGTTTCCAAGGAAAACATCATATTTGTCACTGAGGATGATTCACGTTCACTCAGTGGAAAACTGTCCAGCGAACCAATCCACTTGTTTATCTCTTAACCATCCCAGCTGTTTATTTAGTAACATGTGCATCCATTAGTTTGAGCAAAGAATTCTAACCTCTTTCAGCTCAACTAGGATATTGCATAAGTGATCACTTAGTTGTAGATTAATGTAAAAAAAAAAAATCACTTTCAGATGATAATCCCGTGACTTCATCGCGGCCGTCACTGCTGAAACAGCAGCTCACAATTACCGGCACTGTTTACAAATCCATTTACTGGACTGGCATGTATCGCATGTGCTTTTAATACGGTACTATAAAGTCCACTGCAGACACAAAGACTTCCAGGCAGAGCTTATAAATATTATTCTTTCCATTTATTAAATCTTACGCGGGGAATAAAAAGTCACAACAAGAGCCGAATTGAATCCCTCACGCCTTCACTTTGCCGAGGTTTGAAATCTCGAAAGGTTACGATACTGTTCACCATTGTTCCATGACAGAGCCGCGGCACGCTGCAGACGTGCAGGCCAGTAACTCAGGTCCATATTTGGACACAGTATCATGAAGACGTGTCTCACTTGCAGGGGGAAAAGTCTCCTTAAGATTAAGGGGTGTCAAATTATGGAATAGGTTTTTTAAACCATAAATAGTTTATAACCTCAGCGCAGGAATCATCTCATAGCTGCTTTTCTAGATTCTATTTTGTGTTGAGTCGTTATTGTCTGTGTGCATAATATATATATATATATATATATATATATATATATATATATATATATATATATATATATATATATATATATATATATATATATTACATATTACATACTTCATATATATATATAATCATTTCAGAATCTTTCTTAACTGTGTGGTTGCAGACTGTGACCTGTTAACAAAAACAGAAACTAATTGCCTTTTTCAAAATACAGCAAAACCTCTGACGCAGATGCTGCCGACCTGTGACCCGCTGTCTTTCCCGTCCACTCGTCCTCTATTATCTCCCGTATCAGCAACAACACTGGGACAGTAGTTGTTTATGAATCAGCCGCCGAGGCTGTAGGAGCTGCTGTTTGCTCGAGTGCCAACGTGGCATGAAGACATCATCAAACACACGAGGCCTTACGGAAAAATCTCTCCCTGAGAGAATGTTAAAGCTGCAGTGCATAGCATCTAAAAATAAACACATGTCTGTTCCAATCAAATAATTGTCAAATGAGTTCACACAATTATGATCAAGCTAATCAGTGCTACATAACTTTCTGTGTTTCTCAGTTTTAGAGCTGGCCAGCTAAAAGAAGCACACAGCGTGAGTAAAGTCCATCCCACACCAGATTTGGTCCCAATCTGGTCCTTTCCGACAATTGTGGGTGTCTTCTGATTTAAACCAGATTTTAACAGATTATCTGGCCAAATTATCCTGTAGTGTGAGGGATTGGTGTACTTTTGTTAGAACTGTAACTTGTACAAACGAAAGTTGATACATTTTTTTACATTTCTCAGTACAGAACATCGCACACACAACAGCTATTAACTGCAGACAGTCCGTCTTTTTATTTTCTGAAGTCACGTTAAATCCCTGGAATCGCCTTTCGTGAAATTGTCTGATTAAATGCCGGGTGTGTGGTCCTGCGTCTCGACTGGGTCGTCTAGTCTCTGCTTTCTCACGAAGTTTTTGAAATCAAGTCAAATTTGAAAATCCTCTTTCGTGTGGGGGTAGTCTTAACGTGACACCCGGAAGCAGATTCTACTGCTAAAAATAAACCGAAATGTTCAGGTTCACGCTCATATTTTGCCTGGTCATGAACATGATCGTCTTATATTAAAAATGTGAGCTCCGCCAATAACAGCAATGAAGCGCTCCCTGATGAGCTGCTTGACTATGTGCCTGTACGTTCAAACACAGCTGCTGCTGTTTCCTTCACCATGCAGCTCCAATTAAGGTTTCTGGGACACAGTCTGGACAAGTGATGATTCATAAAAAAAGACAGATGTACAACATATAACTCACTAAACCAAAGACACACATCAGAAGACAGCATGCTTCTTTCTCTTTGTGGGTGTGTGTGTGTAGGCAGAAAGGATAATTCAGCCTCTGATCGCCACCTTGGGACTGCACTCTATTTTTATATTATTGGCTTTTATGTTTTAGCCTGCCTGCCATTATTGTCAAGAGTTGCAATGATGAATTGTCAGAGAAGAAGAAGAATCAGTGGAATCCTCTGTAAGTGCAGTGCATGTATATATTTATTATCATGTTTAAAAAAATAATAATATATAAACATATATATAAAGTATAATTATACTTTCTATTTAATTTGATTCAAGATTGTCTGCATTCATTATAATAGCAAGAGAAAGTGCTTATTCTTTGATCAATTATATTTTTTTGTTTTTTACAGGTGTCTTTCGCCACGTTTCTTGTCGATCTGGCACACGCGGTGTGTATGGATTTCACAACAACCATATCACGGCTGATTATCTAACCATTGAAAGGGCTCAGGAACATGGCGTGTGTGTGTGTGTGTGTGTGTGTGTGTGTGTGTGTGTGTGTGTGTGTGTGTGTGTGTGTGTGTGTGTGTGTGTGTGTGTGTGTGTGCGGGCTATGAAGGGGGCCTGGCAAATTTTCCTCCTCCGGATCCTCTTGGAGGACATGTAATCACAAGTGACATGGGAGCCGCACTGCAGTTTTGATGTTAATCCATTCTGAAGTCAGAAACATTTCCAAGGGTCTCAGCAGTTCTCTCTGGAGAAAAAGGGCACAATTGAAATTGCGCCATGAAGGCTGTGATTTGATATAGCGCCCATTTCGATCATTCACAAACGCCACAGGCCCCCCGCGAGTGAAAAACTGGACTATTGGCGTTAGAGTTCAGAAACGGGGGTTTCTGTCGCTCTGGCAAGTGCTGCTTCACTTGGCATCTACTGTAATCTCTTTCTTGTCCTTTTCAAACATGCCATTAATTATTAAATCTCCATGGATGTGCGTATTATCCCCCTTTTCATACCCCAAATCTATTTTTATAACGTTTCAATCGGTTTGGAAAAAAAAACCCAAAATGAAACCAGATATTTTTCACTGTCATAGCAGCGTTGAAGTTCCAAGGTTGACATGTGACAGAGCTGCCCCTGAAGGCCTGTCTGCTCTTGTAAAAAGAGGGGTGTTGCTTTTTTCCCCAGTTTTGACAATGATGAAGGAGGAAAAGGGGAGTAGGTAAGAAGGTGATGTAATTACTGGTGTAAATATGACAGGACATAATGAATAATTTCCTTGATGTGATAGTTATTGGTGAAAATAGATGCGAGACCTCCTGCCGTGCGGCTCCTCCTCGTTTGTTTTTGATCTCCTGCTTGAACCTGTGCAGCGCCGCTCAATCAAATCAACCTGGCACAAACCACATTAGTCCTGTGTCCTGGCCACGCAAACGCCAGATACGTCCGACCAGATCTCACATGTATGTAAACCTTCCCCCTGCACTGTTTATTCAATCCGTCTTCACCAGGTTAGGTCTGTTTAGAGACGCAATGTCTCACTTGGCAAAGCCAGTGGAAGCACATTTGCAGACAGAGGAATAACACAGTTCAGTATGAATAAAATATTATTGAACACGGAGAAAGGAGAGGAGACGGTGGAGGAAAACAGAGCAGAAGAGACTCTCCTTTACAGTTCATTTGGTTGATCTCTGGAGTGTACGCTCTTACTCAAACTTCGGCCAAAGTTTCCACTCTCTTTGTGCCAAAGTGAGCTATCTGGTTGCTCATGGTGGCTTTATTAATAAAATGCAAATGTAAGAATCAATATTTAAAGGAAAAGTAAACATTAAAAAACAGGCAAACATTCAAATTTCCAACTCCTTCAAAATAAAACTCCTTATTATAATATTGAATCTTCATGTTCTGTTTCTATGTGACTCCAGCTGGTCCAGAACGCTGCTGCTCGCCTTTTAACGGGAAAAAAGAAGCGAGACCACATCACACATCACTGTGTTGCTCCTCTCTCCTCTGGCTTCCCATGTGTTTTAGGATTGATATTAAATCTCTTAATGGTTTGGCACTGTCATACCTCTCAGCACTTCTTTTTCTTCACACTCCATCCTGAGCTCTGAGGTCTAATAACAGGCCGCTTTTAGATTTTAGTGCCAAAATCCCTGACTAAAAACCCAGGGCGATCAGAATGGGTTACCCATGGAAATGAAATCTGCTTCTTGTCCTTGGCCTTCACCTCAGGATAAAAATAGTCAACCCGGACACTTCTCTGTAGTTTTTACCATTTTACTATTCTATGATGTCACTATTTTACTTCTGTTTTTATTGATTTCATGTTATACATGTTTATGTTGCTGTAAAAGCACTTGAGTCATCCTTGGTTGGATCTAAATGTGCTCTAGTAATAAAGTTGACCTGGCTTATATTTCCAGTACATCAGTGTTTATTGTGAAAATCAGTGACACAGCCCTCGGTCTGATGCGTGCTCTCGTGAGCTGGCTGCTCGCTCTCTTTTCGGTTGATGGCGTCAGCTGATCAGAGGAACATCTTGGCGAGTGCCAAGAGCTTTTTCAAGCAACGGAGCTGGGCTTGTGTCTCAAGCCATGCATGCAAAATGATTACAGAGGAAATGGGCGACTGGTGGTGGTGGGAGGAGTAGGTGGGGAGGGGACAACACCAGCAGAGCTGGAGGTCGCTCTTATGTAATGGCCACTAATGTCAGACCGTCACGTAAGATCAGAGCCTCCGCAGCCTCCCTGTTGCCATTTTCTCTTTACATCACTTAAAATAATCACATCCCAGCTGCTCTGGACCAGTGTGTGTACAGTTAAAAAAAACAAACAAAAACAAAACAGCCAGTATGTTCTTAAATTCATTTCATACAGCACTTGTGTGTTTTACTGTAAATGCAATGCGTCTGCACATAGACTCCTGTGGATTAGCTCTCACAATACCAGGGAATCAGCGTTGTATTAAGGAGAAGCAAGGAGGACCTGCTGTTATCTGCAGATACACAGAAAGCACCAGGTGTAAGACGGAAATCTCTTGTTAAAATGCCAATAAATGAGGGGAGAAAATATCTATTATCTAATATTTGCCTTCAAAACAGCCACGTTCCTTCCCACACTCAATGTTATTGTTCTGATGTCAATGAACATGGCAGAATCCTTCTATATTATGTCATGTATTCGACTTTTATAGATTCTTTTCGTAGCGTGTCACTCAATCACACACCTGGATTTCTCGGGCAAACCAAAGTGTCGAGAAAGGCTTGTTGCTTATTTGTGGGTCTCAAAACTGGTCTTAAGTGTTGGTAGGAAGACAACAGTCCCACTAAGACAGATCATAACATGAAAGCAAACCCATCCATCGACAGTTTGCGCGTACAAGAACTATGCAATATATAAATTTTAAGGGGATAAAACGACATGTTCGGCTGCTCCACCTTCTGCAGCGTTTGTGTGAGAAAAAGGAAAAAAACAACAACTTTAACAGTCAATGAAAAACAACCCATAACCCTGAAAGAACAGACACATTCTTGCAGCCACAGCCTGGAGTGTTGGCAGGAAAAGGCCAGTGAAGGTGGACCAATATATAGGTTGAGGGATTAATGAGGGAATGGGCAGCAGGTGAGAAGGTGAGTGTGAGCAACAGCAGGTGAAAGGAGTTGTGTGATTGATGTGGAGGACAGGCATGGTGTGGAATGACAGGGGAATTACTTACCAAGACCATATCAGCGATTCTTCACGTTTTGAAGATGAATAACGAGCACTACGTGTTTTTTTTTTGTTTTTTTTTTAATCCTGTGTGGCATCTATAACTCTTTTTCTTTGCTGTCAATCACACGGGAGCAAAACATAAAGTGGTTTATTGCTTGGAAGATCAAATGCCACACACACACACACACACACACACACACTGACTGAAAAGAATAAAAAACACACCACAGCCAAGTGTGCAATTTGTAATTTTGACATATCATTTGGAAAACACACTTAATCTTGCTGCTTTTTTTTCTTTCCTTCCAGGAGAGACAGTTTTCAACACATAAAAAGACATTTCCTCTCCACATGATACACAGCAGAGAGTTGAGCAGGCTATTAGTGGAAGTGCTCGCCTCGAGAAAGAGAGAGAGACAGGGGGGAGAGAAAAAAAAAAGGTTCTGGTGGCTGACAAGAATATTTTCAGTTGCGATATAATTGAGACGGGAGAGGAAGTAAATACTGGACGTTTAGAGATGAAGGCTCCGGAAAGATTAGAAACCTATCACCCAACAAGCGTAATCATCCTCTCCTTTCATTCCAGTGAATATGCGCCGCTTCCTCTGAAAAGGACTCATCTGCAGAACGAGAAATACAAAGAATTCACACATTTCAAGCACAAGTCCCACAAGTGTGGTTTCGAAATGGCCCTCGTTTGTGCGTTTCTTCTCCAATCAGTTCCTTAAACCTTCTTATTAACTTAAAAACACTTATGTTGCTTCTTCTCTCAGAATCAATGCCTGGTTTTGACGGCTGATTCCAAAGTGTTGTATGGATTTTCCACTTAATCGACACAAGGTGAAGATGTATCGCTTCCAGCTGGCTCCTTTTGTCAGTCCATACTATAACTGCACACCGTAAAAACCCTTAGCCTATAGGGATTTGCACATCTTATTTCACTTATCTGCCACATCTAATTGGCTTAAGATTTATCTCAGCCTTATATAACCTTAAATAACAAAAAGAGCATCCATTCTGTACGCCTGCTTTTAAGGTATCTTGCGTTTCCAACCGCAAAAAAATGGTTCAATATAAACATCCCAACAGATTTCCCTCAACTCCACTGTTCCAGAGGCCTGAGCGTTTAAGCGTGAAGAACTGCAGCCTGTCACATGCCATTTGTGTCCTGAAAACACACGAGTGCTTTACTGTAGTTTGTCAACATCTCAGTCATACAAAAGTGCCCGTCAGTGCTTTTTTGCACAAGGACTTCACGCATCAGAGATTAAACAAATCATTTTTTCTCTGTGTTCTTTCGCTGTGTTTGGAAATAAAATCCTGTATTGTTGTTATTTTTTCATGTCATTTCTCCAATAGACTTGCGTGATGAAAATGCTGGTTATAAAATCTGCATCATTTAACCCTTAACATAATCTTAATCCATCCACTTTCTAAGGCTTCATCCTCCACATGAGGGTCGCCGATGGAGCTGGAGCCAATCGCAGATGTCATAGGGAGGGTTACACCCTGGACAACCCTTCACTCTCACACCTTTGGTGAATTAAGAGTGTCTAAACAACCTAATATAGTGTTTTTGCTCAGGTGAACTAAACCTGAACACTGAACTGTCATGTGACCACTCCTTCATGTACTTATTTTCAAAAACAGCTGACGCAATTGAGGTTTAGAGGGAATTGGATCCCTAAGCACACATGGTATCTGTGCAGTGATAGTGTGTAATTAATGGTGTATTGTATTAATGTGGACTGGGGGCATCAAACGTATTTACACATTGGCTTTTTAATACTCACCACATTCTAACTTTGGTTACGTGACGAGACAGCGGTGGAAAGTTAGGCGTGATGGAAGCAACAGTGACACAGTCAAAAAGTAATCCAAGGAAAAATGTGTCCAAACAGGCCACCAACTTCCCTGTGATTGATGGAAACGTAACACTATAATTCACTGAAAACAAGACCAGATGTTGTTTTAAATCATATTTTTATTGTCAAAGAAGAAACAAAAAACAACATACTATGAATGTATAGTCACACAGACTGCAGTCCCCTCTATTGGGTATTGAAAAATGCTGAAGAACATCAACAAGCTAATTGCAGTTCATAAGTTAATGTTCCAGTAAGAAAAAAAAGAGGAAATGTGACATGACTAACATATTTAGACATCAAAAAAGCAAAATGACAACAACAGGTTATGTTATATTACTCCTTAGGAGGCCAGAAAAATAAATACTACATGAAAATGAAGTTGGCTGAGTTAAGTGACACTTTTTTTGGAGAAAAATAAGTGCATGAGGTGCCAAATTCTGAGGCCATGTGTCTATTGTTCAGAGACATCCACAACACGGAGTGATCGTTAAAATATTTCAAACTGAACAATGAATTAATAGGGGCTTATCTTTTCCATTAGACTCTAAAAAAAGAATAATAGTAGTAATCAAACCAAATAGTGCACTGAATTCCAGTGTCCTTAAGCGTACAAGGTGCAGCAGTGAATAACAATAATGACCTACGAAATGCACAACGTGAGCAACCAAACAAGGCTCCATGTTCAATAGATCAGATTACAGTTGTGCTATGAGTAGCAACAAGTGACACAAGGAAAAAAAAAATTGCGGTTTGTACAAAACACAAAAGTTCGGAGAACGAGGAGCAGCAGTTAGGACACTTAATATCCCCACAAAGGGTCTTTTTTTATTTTTATCTAAAGGAAAACACATGAAACAGATGAGACAATTTGGCTTGAACCATGGAATTCAGTTAGAGACACACAGGAGAAGACGCTGATATAATATCTGAACACTTTCACTGAAAAAATAGGCTTTTCCTCATGAACCACTACTAAATGAAGTGCCTGAATATATATATGTATATATATATATATATATATATATATACACACACATTCTGAAGTGGCATTAATATTTACAACCTAAGATTGCTTTTTGAAAGTCTTACTGAAAAAAGTTTTTCAAAAAAAAAGATTTCAGATTCATCAATAAAATATGTCTTAGTGGATTTTTTATGTATATATATATATATATATATATATATATATGTATATATATATATATATATATATATATACACAGTTAATGCACCCACAGTCCCTCTTTAAAAACATGTCTCACAGTGTATTTTGTCCCTTTTGAAATGTTCTCGACTCTGTCTCATGACCAAATTATCAAACAATGTGACTCTTAATATTAGAAAATCTAAGATTTTCAGAGACAGGTTCTGAGTTTGCTTGCTTCATAAACAACCATTAGCATTATTTCCCAGGAACAACGTGAGTCCTAAATGGTTTGTGCTAAGCTAATGGAAGTTAAACACGAGGCTGACAGTCTGGAGACTGCAGCTCCACACTCTCTCCACCCTGATGTCCGCAGCTAATATAGTACCACAGTAGGAGATTCCTCCCCATTCGGGTGGCAGCCACAAGTGGGATTTGACCTTTAAGAATGAAGTCCTCCCGTTTAGATGGAGCTTCTGCGCTTATTGAGTCTTCTGTAGGTATTGATGCTGTGCAGACCGGTGGAAACTGAGCTAATGCCCGAGTGACACTGCAGGCTGCACATGCAGCCATTCGAGTGGAGCGGGTTGGAAAAAGCTTCTCCCTGCTCCATGTACGTGTCCGAGGTGGAGAGGTCACGTGAGATGATCATGGGGATGGAGTATTGCAGTTTCTCCCTGCTCTTGTACCAAAGGCAGGAGCACATGGACTGGAAGTGGAGCACCTCGGCGTAAACGTTGCGGAGGCCTCGGCTCGCCGCGCCTCCCCCGCTGCCGCCCACCGCGTTCCCGCCGCCGCATCCGGACGGCGTGGAGGACGAGGAGGCCGGATCCGCCGAGCAGTTGATGTGCCCCGCCTGACCGTTGTGAGTGAGCAGAGCCCTCTGCTCCGCGTCCCTCTTCTCGTCCTCGGCGTTCATCGTCATGAAGCGCAGCACTACCAAGTTGAGGAAGGCTCCAATCACAGCCAGGCCCGTCAGGATGTAGATGAAGCTGAAGGCCACGTACTCCGGCTTGGTCTGCAGAGCATGTTCCTTCTGCAGCGCCACATAGTCCCCGAAGCCGATCGTGGTGAGCGTGATGAAGCAGTAGTAGTAGGCGTGAAAGAAGCTCCATCCCTCAAAGTGGGAGAAGGCCAGCGCACCGACACACAGCGTGCTCATGCAGAATAGTAAGCCAATGATCACCATGTTGACCATGGAGACCTCGGTGTGTCTCATGCCAAGGCACACCTTCAGGCGATGGAGCAGGTACCTGACAAAGGTGTTGATCCGCTCACCGACGCTCTGGAACATGACCAAAGTGAGCGGGATGCCCAGGAGGGCGTAGAGCATGCAGAACGCCTTCCCTCCGTCTGTGCTGGGGGCTGCATGGCCATATCCTGGGGTACACAAAGAGAAACGGGCACATTTACTGGGGCAGAACTAATTACATCTACAGTGCAGAGGACATGAGTCGGAGAGGACAAGGCTGCAGGCCTGGGACGACTGTCAAACCTGGAGCAGACAGATATAAACGATTAGTATTCTTTGAGCCGCACTTGTGATAAATCCAAAGTCCCTTCATTTCGGCGGCGGCAGAATGCAATTGGAAAGGAGAATGCACAGCAGTGTGACAGGAAAGGCAAAGCACTGATGCCAAGGGAGAGAGTTTGAATAATTCATTGACAATTTGTCTCTGCGTGGTGGCCTCAGCTAATGAGTACATTTGCACCTAATTAATCCTCAACATTTTCCACATCAAACAAACAGAGCACCAGTGGATGTTCTGCAGTCCTTTTGAAAGTTCAGATTATAAGACCCTGACGCAATGATCACAAAAGGCAGTGTGTGTGTGTGTGTGTGTGTGCTGCGACTGAGCCTTACCTTCTTACTATTGCTTATTATATTCCTACTCTGAATTTGTGTTTTATACTCTCACTTTGTTATCTTATTTCAATGCTTATTCTACTCCTGACCTTGATAGATAGACAGACGATGGACAGAGGGAGAGACAGATAGATAATCCATCCACGCTTGAGGGTTGCTGGTGCCAATACCAGTTGACATAGGGTGAAAGATGGGGGACACAATTTTCCTAATCCCCAAATCTGCATGTTTTTGGACTTTGGGAGAACCCGGAGAAAACCAACACACACGAGGAGAACATGCAAACTTGGGTCTTCTCATAATGTAAAGTTAAAGCATGTAAGGACAATTTGAAAAATGCCATATGTAACAGTGAGGGACAGTTTAAAGCTGAAATAGATGCATAAATAAAAGGTAGCAAGGACCCAAAAATGGAGGAGTTTTGAAGTCTGATATTGGTTGAAAGGAAATACTTCCTGCACTGTTCAGCGAGGCAGGAGCAGCCTGTGACTTGGATAATTTAAAAAAAAAAACTCACTTCAACTTCCACCAAAGTCATTTCCTGGAAAGATACTTGTACTTTTACTCAAGTATCCCTTTAAGGTACTTTAAGGTGTTTCCCTGTCATGGGATCAATGCTAATCAAATCAACCAGAAATGGAAAATGTATTCAAACAAAATGGTTAAATAAGCCACTTCATGGTGCAAATGGCAAAGGTTAGAGGAGGACCTTTCCCTCCATCTACTCTCCACAAAACAGTGAGTGAGTGATAAACCACTTAGTGTATAAACATAATGCCAATGACACATGTATTTACTGTAGTGGTCACTTAGACAATACCAGCGAGTGCCCAACACCAGCCAATTCCAGATTATGGCACGACTCACATTTCAAGTTAAGCATCACCCCTTTTGTCTCACAGCGTCCTCTTTATCGCTGCTCTCGTCCCACAGGACGCGAGCCCCTCACCCGCAACATCATTACGGCCTGAAACACAACGTTCTCGACAAGTGGACCTGTTGCACACAGGAGCTGAGGGGTGAATCTCTGATAACAAAGAGATAAGCAAATGGAAAAACCAAAAAAAAAAAGCTTGACCGATAGTTAAAATGTAATTATACGAGGGGTTGATTTAATTCTTCGGGCTCTGGGTTTTATTGTCACACTGATCCGTGCGGTTGAGCCATCTGTCTGCCCGCTGCCAAATCTGTTTAAAGCTTTTCCCAGTTGTGCTGCCAAAATGAGAACCATTGCTGTGTTTTCTGCGGAGGGAATAAGTCGCCATATTTTTTTATTTTTTATTTTTTTTCTTAACGAGATATGACCAATAAATCCTCTTGTGATGAGATTAATTACACGCTTGTTCACAGGCCAAGGGATGACATTAAACATGACCTTGGTATTCAGCGCCTCTCAACATTCACCGCCTCCACGGATGAGTTCAAGCACCACCATCAAACACCAGTCATGTTTCAAATATGCCTTTGTAATGTGTGGATAATGACACATCAAACACAATATGTTTGATCCAGGTGTTTTTTCTTAAGTGTCAGTGTTTAGGTCAAATTTGCATTCGTACAATTGGGCTTTGACGTGTTGTGAAGTGACATTTCAGTGGTGCGTCCATTAACTGTTGGATGAACGGTCGGAACAGCGAAAATAATTTATTTCAAGTTATTTTTTTTTACAGTTTATCTGTCAAATTAACATGAATCAATGGACCTGTTTATTCAATAATTGTTATTTTTAAATATTTTTTCACATTTGGCTTTTAAACAATGTTTAAAAAGTCTCAACCATCTCAAGCTTTTATTTTGGTACTTCTGCGGTTAGCTAAATATTTAGTTTCACCCAAAAGATTTAGATTTAACATTTATAGCAAGCATTTATATTTAACATTTAGATTTAACATTTGTATTCATATTAAAATTTAACATTTAGATTTAAATCTAAACATTTAGATTTAAATGTTAAATATTTAGATTAAACATTTAGATTTAGCATTTAGATTAAAGATTGAAATTTAACATTTAGGTGTAACATTTAATATTGAGATTTAACTATATAATATATGTGTATGTTAACACATATTGGTGTAAATGTGGAAAAAGTTCATGTTAAAAAATTCACAAATTCAAAATGTATTAAAGACTTCAACTTTGAAATTACGATTCTGTTTCTGCGATACTGCCATCACCTGGAACTATTGTTAAGCGTTTATAATTAGCTTACTGTCAATTGTCTATGTGCTCTTAGTAATTTCATCTTAACTTAACTTAAGTGTGCTAATACTTCATCTGGTACTTGTCATTTATTGTTTTCAGGTCCCATTTAACCGTTATAACTATTTTTCATCCACTTTTAAAATTTGATTTGTGGTTTTGTGAAAAAAATCACTGCATCAGTGACAATATGTCACATCCTTATGGCACCAGCCAGCCTTTCTTTTGACCTTTATTATGAGTGACTGTACTGGCTTGTTTTTTCTCCAGTGGATTGTGTGCTTATTAAAAATGTATAAGAAATGGTCAGTCTGTCGAGCCACATTGTGGCGCAAGTCTGCGAATATAAATGTGCTCCATTCAGCCGCTGTGAATACATTATTGAAATAATAACTTTCTGACGGCATTTTGCATTATTCCTTACATCTGAGAGGGAGCAATTTACTCCGGTCCGTTGCCACTTTTGAAAGCATTTATTACTTTCCCCTCAAGTACGACATCAGAAACCGTAATGAACTTCAGTCGCGCTTGCTTCCACCTTGAACAGTTATTGAATATTCCCCTGCTTAAATCCAACAGACGTCTGTTATGACGTGAAAACAAATTGCAGCATCTTAAATGGTGGTTTTGTGGCTCAAAAGATTGATGGATGATTGATTTTTCTTTTCTTTTTTTTACTATATAGAATAAGTAGAAGTATTCCCCAGCCCACATTGACTTACAAGACACAACTGTTTAGATAAACAGAACAGTCAGTCAGACTGGAACATAAATTGCAATTAATAATAAACAATATTGATGTTTTTTTTCGTCTTTTCTTTTCTTTTGTCAGTGTTTCTCAAACCTGGTCCTTGAGACTGCTCCAACACACCTGATTCAAATGAATGGGTCGTTACCGGGTGTTGAATCAGGTGTGTTGGAGCACTTACTTACTTCTAGCACTTTTTGTAAGTCGCTTTGGAGAAAAGTGTCTGCGAAATGACATGTAATGTAATGTAATGCAGGGCTGTTGATCCTGAGCACCACGATCTGGATTTTGAAAATACGTTTCATTCAGTATAGGACAGAGATCACATGTGGCCCACCACTTAATATCAAGTTATAATGACTTATTTATGTAGGTTTTTTAATCTATCTATCTAGTGTATAGATGAGAGAAGACGATGAGAAAGAATGAAAGAGGAAAATGCCCTTATTATTAACCATTGATTGTGGAGTGAGTATGACCATGTGTTGAGATGAACAGGGGCTGCGGGCCTATCACAGGCTGTCAGCACCAGGGAGCAGCTTATTGAGACTTGTGGGCGAGGGTGGGTGACCGGAGTGACAGCAGCACCCGTCAACAGTGGACATAAACGCTGGAGGCGACAGGGCAGCGGCTCCTGCCGCCACGTGTGTGAGAGAGAGAGAGAGAGAGCGGGAGAGACTCGCATGACATCACCCCTTCCTCCAAACCTCTCCCGCTATACATGCAGCAGTGACAAAGTTATCATCAGACGCGACGTTCTGCTTACATGAATTACTGTCAGAGGGAAAAGTGCAGCCTCACAAGATCTGAAAGGTGAAAAAGAAAAACAATGGGCCACAGCAGAAGCTTGACTGACATCTGAGGAAGACTCCTGTGCTGTCAGCTGTCTCACGCTGAAACCTTAATATTGAGTGTAGCTGTGTCATTTTTGGCAAAGTGGCTGGAAGTATTTGCTCACATTTCTTGGACAAACAGAGAAAAGACATGCCGGAAATTATAGTGTATCACTGTTTTATTTCCCTAGGAAAACAGCAACTCCACCGCTATCAGCGCAGATTGTCTTGTATTGCAACCTCATTTCCATAATTATCATGTAAAAGAAAATATGAAAATCACACAACATTGAAAAGCGATGAGAGGTTTTAAAAAGGGGCTAATAAATGTGAGCTGAGCACAGGTGCACCACACTCCATACAGACTCCCTCCTCATCGGTGCCTCTCATTACTGAATCATAATTTACAGCCAATCATTTAATGCCTCGAGCAACAAGCTGGTCCCAATTTAAATGCTTCAAAACAAATCATTACATACAAAAAAAACAAATTTTCCGTTACAATATCCTTCCCCCCACTCCTGAACACTGCCAAACATTTTGTGATTCCAGAGTCTTTAATCCTGACCTGAAACACATTTTTTACCCACTAATTCATTTCACTCATTTTTTAATCCTCCCATATTCATTTTAGCAGATGGGCACGCTCACAGATTTATTCACTGCCGTGTCATATTAACCCTCACTCAGGCGATTTAAATGTAACGTCTAATAGTGTGCAGCACAATGCAAATAATTTCACCATTTCACTCAACGTTTGACGGCTGAGTGAAAGCAGCTCCGTCCCTGCATGTGGCGTCTGAAACACGACATCAGCCGCCTCAACCACTACATCTAAATATCTCATTAGTCTGATTAATTAGGTGGGGCTAAAAACAGGCTTTGAAAATACATCAAAGAATGGCATGATGTGGCTGTTAGGGCTCCAGTTCCTCTGTCACGCAATCACATTTTCATTGATTACCGGGCACAATTTGTCCCTGCCAGCGACACGAGAGGCACAAAGCGTATTCATCAGGTGCATCAGCTCACCTTAATGGGTGAGAATCCTCAAAGAGACGGCGCACTTATCGCGCTCAAACGTTCACATTATGCAAAGCAATGCAACAACAAGTGAAAATGTAGGATTTCGGGAGCCAAAAACTGGAAGAGAGAGAGGAGACTTCATGACATACAGACTGTGTGACAGAAACTCCCTCTGATAATGTCCTCACATGTCTCTACTACTCCTGGAGATCGGCCAGTGCCACACTGAATAATACACTCATCGGTGTGTAGAGCAAGAATCCACTCAAGACAAAGAGCCAAAGGTGGAAACAGTAAACTGCTACGTTCAGGAAACAAGTCATTAAGTGTTTTAGTGAACTGTTTCTGCCGTAAAACAAACATAACATTATAACATTTCACTGGACTCTAAATCAGCGTCAATGTAATGTAACAACTCTTTAATCTGAGCTTCACTTACAGTGACTTACGTGTAGAGGTGAAACACTAAATGAATCGTCAACTATTTTGATAATCGATTCATCGGTTTGAAGCTTTTTTTCATGATTAAAACAAGATTTCTGATTGTTTTAGCTTCTTGAATGTGATTATTTTCTGGTTTCTTTGCTCCGTATAACAAAGGAATCATTCAAAACAGAAACATTTTGGTTTGTGGACAAAACAAGACCTTCGCGAACATCATTATTTCCAGGTTTGAGAAACACTGGTCAACGTTTTTCAGCATTTTCTGACATTTTCTGACTCGAGAGAATAATCGACAGATTAATCGATTATGAAAATCATCGTTAGTTGCAGCTCTACTTGTGTGTTTAAAGAAGAAGAATGACTTTAGTTACTTAAATTTTGATTTAAGTCACAGCGAAACAATGTTCATAAAGTCTGACTCAGGGAATAGTAACTCTACATACAACTGTGGAACAAGCATGCTATTCCCTGCATTTGTGTATATTTACATCAATCTGCCCAAAAAACTCCAAACTGGATTAAATCGTTTTCAAAAAAAGGATAAAAAGAATCTGTCGGTGCTCACGTAGCATAGGTAAGACGTGACAGCCACAAATCAATTAATCAACTCAAGGACACGTAGAGATTTGAGTGAGTAAATCAAACTAAAAGCATAAAAGTGAGTGAATGGGACAAGGGTAGGAGGTAAAAAAAAAAAGAGGGGACATGTCCTTCACATCGTGGTGATAAAAAGATTTGCAAAAGTGATGGCGGCGAGCCAAAGTGATGATTCACACATGATATCATCAGAAACGTGGACACAAACTCCGTGCTCGCTCTTTGAGAGAACACACAGAGACAAACAGTGGTGACGCCACAACTGGTATTATTATTCTTTTTTAATCCTGTTTGTTTATCATAATTGAAGTCGGTTTTTTTTCTTACTAATTGTTTGGACCAAAAGGATGTTTAATGAATCAAAAAGTCAAAAAATAATGAAGTAACTGAATAAATAAATTCCCCCCCTCGTCTCGTTCCCGCCCCCTTCCAGTCAGACGACACAGACAGTCTGGTTTCCATGACTTCAGAGGACATGACATTGACTTTCATTCATTTCCAGGAGACTCCAACCTTAACCATAACAACTGCTGGCCTAACCCTAACCCTAACCTTAAACTAACTTATCTTAAACTAAACCTCATCCTAAGCATACAACGTGTCTTCACCTTAAAATGTAATAATTTACATTATGAGGACTTGCTTTTTGTCCCCATAAGGACGACAAGTCCCCATGATGTGACTGTGTAAACAGATTCAGCCACTAACCCTAACCCCCCCGCCACAAAAAGCCCTTTAAAGATGTAAGGACCAGCCAAAATGTCCTCACTTTGCCACAATGTCCTCACTCGGTATGGTTTATACAATTGTTGGTCCTCACAGAGCCACAAATACAAGAAAACACACACACACACATACACAGAGCGCAACAGAAGTGATGTACATACTTTACACTGTACATACTACTGCATTAAATTATGTGATGTTTATTAGTATTTTATTGTTATTTGTGAGACCAGACTGTGTCCGGGACACGTGCAGGCAGCCAGTTTTGTAGTAATATTCACATTTTAAACTTTTCATGGGCTCTTTCCAGTCTGGTATAAAGTGCCTTAAAGGGATACTTGAGTAAAAGTACAAGTAGCTTGTCAGAAAATGAATTTGGTCACTTTTCTTATAATATTACTCAAGTAAAAGTTTTAAAGTCTATGACATGTACTGTATTTACTGTATTTCAAAAGTACTTTTCTGAAATAAAATGTGCTTGAGTTTTCAAAGTAAAAGTATTAAAAAAGGTGGGGAGTAAGGATTGAGCCATGCTGGCTCAGGGGTAGGGCAAGTTGTCTTTCAACTGGAAGGTGGTGGGCTCAATTCCTGGCTCTGCTATTCTATATGTGTCCTTGAGCAAGACACTTAACCCCATGTTGCGGCGTGTGGATGGATGAAAACTGTAGTGTAAAGCAGCTCATCAAGAGTAGAAAAGTCCTATATAAATACAGACCATTAGCAACTCTCCTGATTTTATTTGGTCGCAACGAGTAACAAAGACAGTTAGAGGAAATGTAGTGGAGTAAAAGTTGTTAAAGTGAATTTTGTGACGCAACACTGACACGCCCCTGCCTGGTGTTTTCAGCCACTGTGCTGCCGTGTGAGCGGTGAACCCGTCTCACATTGTACGCGTCCTCTGCCTCGCTTGAATGTGCCATTCTGTGTGCAGCACGGGAATGTGGTCACAGACACGAAAACAAGCGATAACGAGAGAGACTCACACAGAGAGACTCACGCAGGGATGTCATGTGGAGCTGATAGGCTAAATCAACACTGTGTGAACTCGGTCTGACAATGGCGTGAACGTGAGAGACATTCTAGTTTATATACGAACGTTACACTATACTACAGCGTTGACACTATTCAAATATTTAAAAAACTCCTTACATCCGCAGCTAAAGAGGACGTCACTGTCCGTGTGTCTCCCTGTAGTGGTCAGTAAACACATTCCCAGAGGTGTCACACACAATCACAACATGAAGCCTTAAATGGAAAGCGTGCCTCTCTGACATACAGGTGGCCCGGGCAGCCGTGCCTGTGTGACATCAGCAGCGTCAGCGTTTACACCATCGCCGAAACACTGCGTAGATCGGGGGAATGTTCCGTTGCAAAGTGCAAATAAACACTGATCCACGTCGTCTGTTGGGTACAAGCTGTCTCTGAGCAGCGGTCCACTCTGCTTCCCAGCATGCCTTCTATCCCCCAGCTTGCTTTCATCTCCAGCTGCGTCTGGTCTAAGATATCATTACACGACCCCGGCAATCTGTAACTCGAATCCGCTTCGTGTGGACGTCAAGGCTTTTTTTTTTCTTTTTTTTCTTTCACAAAATGACACCCCGAGATGTTAGGGGAGAAGTTTATAATGATTCTGGATTTCCCACGAAGCGTGAACTCGCAGACCCCCATCAATTCTCAGTCACAGACACCTCAAACTCCAGACGACCCCGTGGCTGTTTATTTAGGCACTAAAACACTAAAACACAGCTCTGGCTCTCCAACCTCCCTCCATTATTGCGTCCAGCTTGTGATCCACAAGGCCTCACTGACAAACGCTGTGTAATGTCCATGTAATGAGTTTGAAGGAATACTTTGTAGAGTATCCCTATAATTGTAGAGTGCTGTAGAATCAGTTGAGTTCAGTCTTTTCTTTGAATAACTGATGAGAAAGTGTAGAATTATTCAGTAAAATATATGCAGAGGTTTGAGTGCCTTTTTCTTTTGACAGCTCCCAATGTTTGGAGGTCACAGCAACAGAATTTCTTTAACAATGCTGATTTGGCAATTTAATTTTTACACTGCATGTCCAGTCTGATGCAAACGTGTTCATTTATCTGGACGCGGGACAAGCACCAGCACTTACGAGCCCCCGGTCGCTGAATATGTCACCCAATTTTGGGATTACGTGCCCAGTGTGTAACATTTAGTTGCAGCTAATGGCATAAAGTATGTTTGTACAAGTATTAAAAAACGATTAAGTTTGTTTTGAAGCCTTAGGAGAAACCTTTGCTATGAACTAGATTCAAGGGCTTTGCTTTCTGGGGCTGTTTTAACAGCAGCACAAACAGACTTTCAGCAGCTCACATTAACGACGCTGAGCACCCACAAAAAAACTTTAACGACAGGAAGGAAACAGAAGACAGAGATTTGTGGAAGAGATTTTACATGCTTCCTCTAATGCAGAGGCCACCGTACTGTAGTGCCCTGACAAATCTGGGAAAGGGAAGGGTGACTTCATTTTGCAGTCTCATAACGTTGGATGTCATTAACACCGGACCACAGGAACTCTTGTGGTTTGTCGACAACCGCTCTGACACTGAGTGACAGACGCCCCATTTTTAGCGCGTTTGCCGCACAAGACTCAAAACAAAAGGCCCACTGACAGGAACGAATTTCCATCCATTCATCATCCATCTATGCTGATCCATGCACGCAGGGAGAACATGCAAAATCCTGGTTCCTTGTAGGTGCTGCCAATTAAATGATCTGATCTGATGCCCCGAAAATCAGAAACTGCTTCTTCCAGCTCTCACGTCTGACACGCGTTGATCGTCATTTACACGATCACAAATGGTCAATGTGGCAAAAATGTGAACAAATAACCAGTGTTTTTTCTGACAAAGACGTAAGGAGGTCGACAGCATCGCTCATCATCCAAAATAGCACACTCTTGCTCTATCACAATGGACGTTTACTTGGTACATGGTACTTAACTGTGTTTGCGAGTGGGTGAAATTGGCAAAACACACTTTGGATAAAAGCAATATTTGAACACAATCCTTTCATCACAAACCAAACGGGATGAAATGCCGTGAAAACAAATTTCGCCGGTTGTTAAGCGATTTGCCACTACATATACTGTAATGGCCTGTCAACTTAGATCATTTTCAAGGGGGTACTTTGTCATATTTGTTAGCGTGCCAGGTATAATCTACACTATACTACCGCCGCTGTCAGCAAACTGTAAAGTAGGAAGAATAATCTCTCTAATCAAACTTTCATTATAGGAAGCGACAGTGAACAAGGAGCCTGTCCAGCCCGTGTAACGGAGAAGGGGAAGAAGGAGGCTGATACGGGATGTATTCATCACATGTAGTCTGACGCACCGCCAGAGGAGACAGCACATTGGCAGAGCATCTGTCTGGGTTCAATCTAACTTGGTTACCCCTGTGCGGACTCCAAATCGGGGCCTGGGAGCATGTGTTCACATCAAACGCACAGCTGAGGCCCAAACAGTGAAGTATCACAAGCTTGAAGACCAAAGTGAACGGGGGGAGGTAAGCTGCAAATGTACCTGTCTGGTAGCAAAACCCGCTCGTCATCACGCGATACACCCACTAACTTTTTAACATCTGTTTGAAAAGCACTGATCTGAGCCGGCGTGTGTGTGTTTGGCCAATATGGTCTAATGTTTTCCTTTCACTGTGAAAAAAGAAAAATCCTTATCAGGATCTATTTCCAAACCTACTCCTTAGGTTCCTTTTTAGGGGATATGAGAGGGAACCTTGGCAGGCCGCAGTTTTCCATGAGGTCAGTCAGCGAGGCATTCCATGAGGAGTGTGAGATCTCCCGGGGGGTTTAGCTAATTAAATAAATCACGTGATTTATGTACCTGATACAAAGTTGACACAGATTTGTTTTAAAATGTACAACACAGCTGGATTATCGGACAAGAGTGGGGTTAACGTACACAGATGCTGTACACAAAAGGAGCGCTTGAAGAGGAGGAGGAGGCGGAGGAGGAGGCAGAGAAGTGAAGCCAGATACTGTCAAGTAATGAGACTGAGAGTAAATTCAGATTTCATATACGTTACCCTCTGCGCTGTGCGACACATGTAAGATAAAGTTCAAGTGAAAATAGCTGAGACGCAGTTCAAGCTTTGAAGTTTAATTTATATGGTAGGAAGTCTTTCATTTGTAGTCATTGCTAATGTAGGAACTCCAAGTTGGGATTTGTTTCCAAGCTTTTAAGAGGTCAACTCAAATAACAGATGTATCTGTTTCAAGCGCTCCATTTGGGTTATCGGCTTAGAAAGTGTGCCTGTGTTAGAGTGAAGTTCAAGTTACAGAGAAGAGAAAGACAGAACATGTTTAATATCATATGGTTATTTGAAGTAGTTTTGTCATGAATACAGTATTTAGCATTTTTTTCATTTGAAATGTATAAACGTAAAATAATTGCCTATGGCCTGTGCTGGAATATTTACATAGCATGACTGGACCGGCTCGCTTATGCTAGCACTTGGAAAAGTGCTTGTCATTCAGGAAGAATGACAAGCACTTAAGTTGACACCTTCACCACGTGAGTTCCCCCGCAAAATACCTGCCTGCCGATACTACTGTAAGAATAACAGCACATAAGGTCAAAACTATGAACCGTAAACAAAGATAGAAAGAGTAGACCTTTTCCAAGCCAATTATCACAGTGTGGTTGCTGCGATGTTGTTTTCATGACATCAACTGTGCCAGAGTCTGCAACATCAAGGTCCAGCTGATTCACCAGCAACATCAGCCGTTTGTATGTCAGTCAGTGTGTTTACATGCATGTTAAAAGTCCAATTTCTGTCAGACTAAGACAATAATTTGGTTTTCTTAATGGCATGTTAACAGTCCGACTAAGCGTATACATGCAGTAAAAGTAATCAGACTATGAATCGCATTATCCAGGTATGTTAGTCCGACTAGCATTAGCTCGATTTTAGTCGGACTAACATACCTGGATAATGTGATTCATAGTCTGATTACCTTTACTGCATGTATACAGTAGGCATGCGCCTAGTCGGACTGGAGGCGGACTTGGCATCCTCGCATCGGCGAGAGCGAAAGCTACGGAGAAGACCCACTTTCGGATTGATCAACATAAAGGTCAACGGGAAACTGATTCGGTACGCACTAGCTTATAGAGAGATACAGCGCCACCTACAGAGGCGGAGTCAGACGTACGCGGTCAATAACCGGATTGCCTGTCTTACTCAACTACGGCCTTAGCTCTATTCAACTGTGCATGTAAACGTGTAAACGAGTGTCAGGTATCAATCCTGATGTTTACCCTGTTTTTAACATGATATTGGACCAATACCCCCTTTTATTTTTGTCCTACTTTTAAAAGGAAAAATCGGACTTAAAATTCATGGGAAGCAGAGACAGACTTTGGGCTACAGATGTCACAGCTGCCGATGATGATGGTGAGGATGACGTGGATAATTTTCTGTGTAATATATAAAAAGCAGAGACACACTTACTTCTAGGCTAGGAACTGGGCCAAGTGTGAACGCAGCCAATGATTGCTAAAATCCACACACCCTGGTAACTGTGCTCTGATCCACTCTCAGTGCAGTGGTGCTGTCTTTCGTCACACATGGTGTTGAGCAAGAGGCTGATATCGTGCATCATAAACAACATTTTATGCTTGTTAATCCTGACACTCTGGAGGAAATCAGTCTGGTCCAGCATATGGAAAATTGCATGTGAAAACAGCCCGGCTCTGCATCATTAAACAAAACATATGTGACAAGCTTGCTATCATTTGACGTGGTTATTTCACGCCTGCCTGGTGATTTCTGGTAATTTGGACCGCTGCCTGGATGTTTTATTCAACTAAATGCTCCAAATAAAAATAGCTTGTCTCGAGCATATCATGTGCCTTCACTCATATATTTTCTATTTTCTTTTTTTTTTTTTGACTCGTTTGACTTTGTCTCCTCTCTTCTGTGTCTTTTTCTCTGCAAATTCAAAGAAATGCACCATAGCCGGTGCAGCGCAGTCACCTGCCTCTGTCACCTGATTCCACTGATGAATTCGAACATGCTGTGGTCGCAGTTCAGCTCATTCAGCTGCTCTCGGGGAGCAGATGCTGTCCTGAACTGACATGCTGGCCAATGGGAGGCACCGTGGTCTGGCATAAAACACACACAAGGATCAGTTTACGCAGCAAAAACAAAAAGGGAGACAACAAAGACAAAAAAACACCCAGGATTAAATGAGAAGACAGAAGGTCACACATCAGCGCAACATCAGCGATTATTGTGCCTGTTTACAAAGAGTTTTAATTGGAAAAGTCAACCACAAATGACATACTGCATCTAGATTGTATGATATACATTTTTTTTTTCACCCTCGACCGTTATGAACACTCTTTATATGTGTTTTTTTGTCTTTATACATGAGTGCACTTCAGTGTCCTGGCTGTATTTTCTCACTGGGCTCAATGCCACGTTAACTGAAAAGTCTGTCATCATGTTTCTGGCTGGTTGAGGTCTCACATAAGCTTTTTTGCAGACATGAACTAAGGGGGAAATGTCCAGGAAACTGGGACTGGACATTTTCTGTGTATTTCTTTTTCCATTTTTTTTTTCATCCACACAAAAAGAACACAGAAACTGTCTGGGTGAGACAGTCGTGTACGAGAGCGAGAATATTTCTGAAACACTCAGGCGAGGGATTATCGTGCCTGGGGCGAGCATGCTGTATTTCCACATGTGCTCACAAGGACATTCTCCGAAAATTTGACTCGGGGGGGGCTAACAGACAAAGTTCCATAAAATGTGCACAGTGACATTTGTGGACATTCGTGTTATCACATTAGAGCCTCTCTGGACACTTTCAGGTACATACTGGACTTCAGTGTTGTACTGAAAGCAGCAAAAACATTATCCCAAACATTCGATATTTGTTAGAACATATATGTTAAATAATAAGAAGAATCTATTACTTAATTGTAAGCCCATTTGACGCACACTCCATCTATACTCCTAAGTACACACCTTGAAAAAACTATCATATGTCGTGTTACATGATGCATGAGAGTAATACTGGCACCTGACTTAATGACCAGAGGCAATTAAATCAAGTCATGGGTCTCATCAAGGTGTTACATTATATTTGAAGTCACTCAATGCTGTGTGACTGCTATGGTCTTTCAGCTGTAGCTGTAACTATAATATAATTGCTACATTTTCTTCCTGCATTTATTTAAAATTGTACAAAAACAGTGTTTAAATTTGAGCAATACTTATTGGTGAAGTTGCAAATCACCTCCTCCTTCCCTTCCACGTGTGTGGCACACTAGTAAAACATGAATTTTAATGATACCGTCATCACTTTATGTTCATTTCTGTGAAAGATGATTCCACTTACATTTACACACTGCACCTTTAGTGTTAAAGAAGGTCAATTCAAATGTGTGCAGGTGAAATCAACCATACAACCATGCAGAATTCCTCATTGAAGTGACCTTGAAACTACCCCCTCGTTGTGACACGGAAAGCACTCACAGTACACATGGACACACACTTGATGTCCAAACTATTACAGAGTGACCGTCCAGTTTTAGCTGTGTCTCAGGTCTCCTTGTCACCTTGGTGAGGTAACCGCTTGCCTCGGGGCTGCACATATGGTGAGAGCAGCTGAGCATCAGTTCCACCTCCGCTCAGTCTGCAGGTTCACCACACCAGACCTGGCTAACACAGTTTCTGCAAAGACATCAGTCTAGTACATAGTTTTTTTCTTTTGGTGTGCGTGTGATTGAACTGTATGAAGTTTGTGTTTCTTTGTGTCATTTTTACTCTGTTACTGAACTATTCTCTATAACATGTTATCAAAAATATAACCCCTAACCCTGATTTTCAAGCCCCTAAAGCAGGGTTTCTTAATCCTGGTCCTGGAGACCCCACTGTCCTGCAGAAGTGTCCTTGCTCCAACACACCTGATTCATATAAATGGGTTGTTATCAGTCTTCTGCAGTGCTTGTTAATGAGCTGACCCTATGAATCAGGTGTGTTGGAGCAAGGAAACATCTAAAACATGCAGAGCAGAGAGTCCCTGAGGACCAGGATTGAGAATACCCTGCCTTAAGGGTTTGTTAGGCAATTGTCCTTTATATCGTATTGTAGTGTTTCCCTATCCTGGTCCTCGGGGACCCACTGTCCTGCATGTTTTAGATGTCACCGCGCTCCAACACACTTGATTCAAATGGTCAGCTCGTCAGCAAGCTCTGAAAGAGCCTGATAATTACCCTTTCATCTGAATCAGGTGTGTTGTAGCAGGGCAGTGCAGGACTGGGAACTTATATTGTATGTGTATTATTATATTATACTTACAATGAACTTATATAGTGTCTTTCATTTCTGTGGAAAAGCCAGACAGCCTTGGGCCCACAGAAGCAAAAAAACCGCCAGAACACTTTAATAAGGACGCGTAAATGTCACTTTGCTCAAGTGTATGTTTCAGTCTGTCCTCTGATTCATTAATGACAGAGGAAGATGGTGTCCAATATTAATTAAACAAAATACAAGAGTGTGTCAAAACATGGACAGTGGACACTTGTCTTGTTTAGATGACACAGATCCCACTCGGTGCTACTCTACTATTGTTAAGTACAGTCGATTAGCAGTGATTTATTTTCTCTGTGGCGATCTGCACATAATATGTGCTGATGCGGAGCACTAAACACAGACAGTAAATGTCACTCACTATTATTTGTTCTATGTTGTCATGATAACTAGTAGTTTTACTAGCAACCAAGTGTAAATGGGAGGGATTGTCTCTTTAGGGTCGTCTCATCAGTTTTATGTGACCAAACCTTGGCAGAGTAAAAAAAAGAAGTCCAGTACATATTCTGCAATTTACAAGGACAAAGAGAGTCAGTGCTCGGCAGAGATGAGTCCATTTTCTACACACAAAAGGACATACACTGATCTGAATGGCAAGGAAGAATGGTCCTTCATGTTACGACAGATTATCTGGTCCATACCATCTGCATTACTAGATAATGCAAAAAACATGACTATGTAGGGTCATGGTAATAGAAAAATGGTTAAGATATGAGAAGATTATTTATGATTACAAATCTAACAGTCTGTCCTTCAGATCACATTTCAGCCATTTGCACAAAGTGGTACAGTGCAGCTCAGAAAGTCAAAAGTTGTGAAGGATATCAAAATAACTGATCTGTTCCAACCCACTTTTTGACACTGCTCTGTTGGGGTACTTCCAGGCGCCAATGGGGAATGAGAAAAGGGGGTAAAAGTCCAAGTTTGTGCTCTGCCAGCTCAAAGAATTGAATATTGGAAGTCTGGAAAAGAGTGTAGTGGCCTCCCACTTTTAAGAGGCCTGACCAACAAATGTAGATGAAAGGGTGTCTCTACGCAATTGGACAGACCTGCTACCGATCAGGTCCAGATGATGTATGAAGTTTGGCACAAAAAAAATGGATCAACAAACGTGAAACACAAAAACGTGGGCACAAAAGAATACTTTAAACATGTTAAAATTACAAAATATTCTGCTTGTCATGTAAGGAATCTCCCAGTTTCTCACAGTGAAGGCCTACATCTTGCTAAAAAAAATAATGAAAATAGTAATATTAATGATAATGATGAATGATTATAATGAAGACTTCAGGGGGGAATAACACTAAGACATCACATAATTACCAGTGTTATTTGGCTTAATTGCTCCATTAAAATATTGGGATGAATAACATAGTAGTAAAGATATTGGGATAGTAGCGCAGAGGCTTTGGCTCCATGGCCCCCTCAGCCCTTGATAGGCCCGTTCAGTAATCCGTCCTTGTGTGCTTGGTGTAGTTTTCAAGGAGTGATGGCTCTTTAATAACGGCCTCTAACGACTCTTGCCCGAGGGAACTCCGTGGAGCAAGTCACTTAGAATGGAAGCAACAGCAAAATTGATAGACAGTGGCTGCCATGTTGGACGCACAGCTCTAGCTGGAAAACAGCTCGGTTCACCCAGGCTAGAGGCAGACACTTTATTCGATAAATTGATTCCCCACTGGTGTTCGTAAACTGGGACAATGAAGCTTCAAATGTAGCTCTATTTCACACAAGCCAGGTCAGGGTTTACCGCTCCAAAACCATATCACGACGAGCTGGAATGAACAGGTACCAATGGGTAGAAAGTCAGCTGAACATCCTGGCACCTTCAGGCCCTGAATCATCCAGTGCAGACAGTATGACCTCAGCTATGTGGCAAACAACTGACCAATGAAGCACATGTGGGCACACATACCCAGCAGATGACTCTGCAACATCCCACTATAACAATACCGTTCACTTCACAGTCAGATACGACCCGCGACTCTCTGCGCTCAAACCAAACTTCCTGGATTATATTCCATGATCTCACAGGTACCCGAAGCTACACGGCCTCAACAAAGAAGAGCTTTTTGTTCAGAATCATCTGATCCGGGTAAGTTATTTAGTCAATTAAAGGACATTGAAAACACCTTTGTGTCAATTACCGCGAACGACAAACAGCCTGGTTATGTTTCCCACCACACGCACGTCAGCGTGCAGATTGCGCGCAGACACATCATCTCTGACAGCGACAATACTGAGATGATTCCGGAAAGAATAGGTTAGCAGCTTGTCGTTTTAGCCAGAGGTTGTCGCAGGCATTTTTTTTTTTTGGTGTGTGTGGATATTAAATGTGTACTCATAAGCCCACGTTCAGATTGCAGCCCTTGGGGATAAACACAACTCACCTTTCACTGTTATTGTTATTATCATTATGCCCCAGTGTGTGACAGTCCACTTCATCCAGGTTGGCTTGTTGAGAGATTAAGCAGATGCTGGAAACAAATTGGAAAACAAATTCCCCCTGGGAGACAGTATATAAGCCAGGCGAGCCGCAGTCTCTTCGCGCTGTCGGACCGAATCATTCCAGCGCACTGAGCCAGTTGGAGTAGTGTTAAGCTAATACAACACCCGAGTAACCACAGTGTTCAACAGTCTCCCTCCCTCTCGCTCTCTTCACTCAGAGAAGGTTGAAGTCGTCAGGAGCCAGTGAGTTGTGAGAAAATCACTTACTTGTTATGATGAGACCCTGACCTCAGTGTTTAGACACTTTCCTCACCATGCTTGACGTGGAAAGCTATTTTTTTCTTTCTTTATACATTGTGATGTCCTATATGTGCAGTACATACTGCAGAAGAAAAGCTCAAGCGACTGGAGCTCCACCATCTCCAGGCACTGGGGGAGACAGCTCAACGCTTTGGGCATATAATCAACACTCAGCTGGTATAACACCCCCCTCCCATCTGAGAGAAGTGTGTGTGAGAGAAGCATTACATGACATTGTGTGTTCCTCGGGAAGAATTTGTGTATGTGTGAGTTTGTGTGTGCTTTGGCTTTTTATAGCAACAAAGGGACATTTCTGTTGTGTCTGCAGTAGAAGAAGAAATTGTAAAATTTCTTCTAGCTTTTGCTTTTGTTTTATTTTCTTAGACGAAAATAAATAGACGTTCCTGTGTTGTGCTGTGGATTCATACATGAAATGTTACATGAGAGAGTTCGAATTGCAAAACATACAAAAGCACACGCCACACACATGGTAATGTTCAAATAATGAGCTTCTAAGCGCACATTTCTTTTCAGCTTTCAGGCATCTTTATAACAAATAAATGCAGACAATTTGCAACCGAGTGTGAGCCATAATATTGTGTCTCTTAAGCATTATTGAGGAAAATCTCTTGATGCTTTTATGCCTTCTCCGACATTTCCCTATAATTTGCTCAACACAATGCAAGTGGTTCCAGGCAATGCATATGAAATGGCTCGAAATGGATGGAAAATCAGGATTAATTCTTGCACAGACTACAACCTGCAGCAGGTATAACTGCGTCATAATTTCTCAGACTAAATCTTAAAGGTACATACTGTTGACTTCATACAAATGAAACTCATTTATTTGAAAATCTTCATTTATCTTTGGTAAAAGCTCAGTATAAAGAAGAGAAGTGAAGAATGAAAGCTTGCCAACCTGGACTCTCCACCATAGGTGTGTTTCCAAACCTTTGGACACTGCTCCTTCAAATTTGACCCGCCATCCCTGAGCAACAAGTGATCTACTGGTGGGCTCTCACTACAAACAAGGGACGGATTGGTGTTCAAAAAAAATGTCCAATAGTAAACATGTATAACAACAACGGCCATTACATTTTGGTTAAGCTAAATTCCATTCATGATCTCTACCATGTCCAGCTGCATGTTGCTAACTGACAAAAATAAGGACAAAGACAGGATAAGCGGATTATCCAATGGGGAAATTGTCCATAGACCAGATTGTCTCATTTCAGTTTGACCTTCAAAAGCGAAATTGGAGGCCAATGAAAGCAACAGTCTTGGGACACAGATCACCACTAACTTGATGAATTTGAGACGCAGCATGGGATCATGAGCTTCAGCTCACCTCCTGATTAGGTGACTGATCCTCTTGGTCTTCTTCTCCAAAGTTGCTTTGTATTCATGTTATCTTAAGTTGCATATGCCACGCAACAATAAGCTTTCTATGACACTGACTGACCGACTCCCCCTCCCTCTATCAGTCTCACTCCACTCATTACTGAAGAGCATGACTAGACACCTCACTACAGCTGGTGAATCTCAGCTCCGCTGAACAGAAGGTTAATGATTTCATCTGCCGCATGTGTCACAAACACAACACGTTCTGTACCTGAGTGAAACACTCATTTCTCTTCCCCGTATCCCCTCATTGTTTTTCAACAAGGCTTTCATTGTGACATATTTACCAGGACCAGTGGAGGCACCGCTTCACCCTGAAGAGTTCTGGCATTTTACTGAGTACAGAGCACTTAAACTTACATGATATTTGGTGATTTTCACATGCATATCTTGTGTAAAACATAGCAGCAGCTGCACAGAGTGGATGATGTTATTGAAAGGCAACCAACATCAATGAATCCTTCAATACAAATAAAAATTTCGATGGATTAAGGAGTATAGGAAACCTTTGGGCTAATTCACACCAGAGCTGTTCTTGTCTGCTTTAAACAGACCAGAGTTAATTTCCTCCGATAGTCTGCTCATTTTGGCAGGTGTGAAAGTTCCTCTGAACCAAACAAGTGAACTCTGGTCCACCTGGACACATGTAAGTGAGCCCTGGTGTGGTTCACTTACAGTGGGAAATGCAAATGTGCGACATTGTCCAAGTGGTTTGGTCTGCTTACAATATTGCAGTAAGAAAGTGAACCAAACCAAATAAAGGAGTGGAATTTATCGGCGTTCCCCTGGACTACCCTGGTATGAAAGTGCCCATAATTGCACTACTCAACAAATATAAACCATCCATCCATTATCTACAGCTTTATCCTCCACCAGAGGGTTGGGGGGGGTGCTGTGCCAATCTCAGCTGACAGGTAGGCGGGGACAGTCAAATATAAACCATTCATTCTATTGTAGGTATTAGATAATTGATTATATATTTAACCATAACTGTAGTTACTATAATAAGAGAGAACAAAATGTGAATTATAAAGGTATGGCTATAGAATCACATAACTATAAACTGTAACAACAATAAGGTTGGGCTACGCTGTCTTCCTTCACATGTTCTTCTCCTACAAAGCCTTGCTTTCTTTGGTAAACTCCAAAGAGGCACAGTAGCCACAACCTTTTCATCGGCCTCGTTCCTGGAAACACATCCCAGCTCTCTGAACTCTCCTGAGCAAGTTTGCAATACCTTTCCTTTTCAGGTCACAAGAGGATGAACACAGTGGCAGGGCATTATTTATAAAGATAGCCTCGTCGGTTTACTCTGCGCAGACAGTCACATAACGTGGTTCATTTTTCCTCACTCGATGCTAATGATCAGCCTGACACACGCACAAATCTAGTCGAGGTAAATATTCAACATCATTGTAGTATACAATGTTGTTTAATATTTAGATAAATGTATCCAGTGTGAAATAACAGCTGGACTCTCAGTATTCATCAGCACTGGGTTCCATTGTTGTCTAACAAAGAAAACTAGTAAACCATGTCGTTACTCTAAGTGACAACTTCTTCCATTATGATAAACACAAGCACTACAGTGCATTTTAAAACAGTACCACATTTTACCATCCTGTAGCTATAAATACTTAAATACTCACCACAGCTCTGCATGTGTATAAATCCACTGCTAAAAATAGTTCCCATCAAATACATTATTTAACAAAGTTTGAGAGACATTTTAACAACAATAGAGCAGTTGTTTTAGTTTATTACACAGCCTTTTTTTTTGAAGTCTAATCATATAGTAAAATAAAACAGAGAGTAATGCAATGCCACACATTCTGTTTCCAATAAACTGAGGCGCTATACTGCACTTCCTTTCGACATTTACAGCGCTAATGGAGTTGTAACATATATTTATTGTCTGGAACGCCGGGACACTTCTCAGTTAATCTCAAATTTCCACTGGAAAGATTACAACAATAATCGAGTGGCTATATCCAGCCCTCACTGAGCGCTCTGGGTTGTAAAAGAGGCACATAATTCAATATACTGCAGAACCAGGATATGAGATGATGCACATTTTCCATTTCCATTCAGACGAAAACAGAGAAAGGGGTTCACACGTCTGATCAAATAAACCTTGGAGGAGTTAGACCGCCACAGTCAAGCTGATACTTTACATGTCCTGTAGCCTATATTTACCCTCTGAAACAGAACCGCTAAGATACTGCAAGATCTCACTACTACTGTGTACTATTTTATTTGGGTTCAATCCAAGTCCACCCCAGCTGGATTTAAGAAGCCTAACAAATACAAAGTCATGTTTTGTTTAGTGAGTCAGGCGAGCACTCAACTTTCCATTGAGATGGCGAAAGCATAAAGCAGACGTAGAATAGGTAAACATTGGCTGGCCATGTGAACGGAGCAGTGGCAGCAATGAAAGTAGCTTCTATCAACTTTCTCAAGACATTACTCCTTTAGATCCAGAGCAGCAACAAACTCTGTCGGCCAAAAATAGCTCCAGCACTCCAACCTCACTCTTGCACCTACATTATACAGTAGTTCAGTGTAATAGAGGAAAATCTAAAATGCATGCATTACCAAGCCTGGATGTGGTTTTAATTAAAGCAAATGGATGTTGGAAATTACGTGGAAAATCAATGAAACACCTTGGAACACAGTGATTAGGGGCTCTATTGTGTACTCGTGTTGATAACTTACTTGATTAGCTGCTCACTCATGCCTACTCAGTCAGGGTTTGGTCAATCCTGGTCCTGGGAGCCCTCTGCCCTGCATGTTTGAGCTGTGTCCCTGCTCCAACACACCTGATTCAAATGATCAGCTCGTCAGCAAGCACTGCAGAAGCCCTGATAATGACCCATTTATTTGAATCAGGTGTGTTGGAGCGAGGAGCCTTTTAACATGCAGGGCAGTGTAGCTTCTCTAATCCTGCTGTTTGTCTACTTGTATAAGTAAATAGGTAATTGTTATTTCCGAAGAACCTCTCAAAATTCCCCTTCAAGTGCAAGAATAACATAATGTCACAGATCCATATGTATATATATATTGTATTGCCAGGGTTTTAGTCAAATTATAAGCTTTTTGTTCAGGTGAACAGCCTCAGTTCCTGTTATTTTACTCAGCTCACAAGCTTAACGTGTTGCATAACCCTCCATCAGATGCAGTAGAATGAAAGCTGCGGACTTAAGCTCCCTATGTTTCCCTGTGTAGCGAAGTTTCTGATCTTCTTTTAACCTTAGCAACATAAAACAGCATGAATCAAACAAAGAGGCCCCAAAGAAATCCCTTTAGCTCTTTGAGTTTTGACAGCCACGTGACGGGGTGGACTCAAAGACACAGAGTCCAGGTTGATTTTTTAAAATAAATGTTATTAATGTGAACATACAGTATATATGCTGCAAATGCCACACACGGCTTGCACTTTTAGGACCTCAGAATTTGCATCTTTGTTCGGATGTCACACTACATCTCAGTGCTTCTCTATAGCAGTGTTTCAATCATGGTCCAGTATGGTACAGTTTGGAATGATAAAGCCCTCGGTAAGACTTGTTTTTGGACTGAGAACAGTACCTTTACTTTGTAGGTGGGGTGTGGGTTGTGCCCAGTGGCCGTGTCAGCAAGATGTGTAGCTCGATCACAACAGAAAAACATCCAGAAGCTGGTTTTTTTCTGCTCCGTTTGTGGCTGTTTGTCTCCACAAGACGTCAAGCTTTGTATGAGAATAGACTGCGGGCGTTCACAAAGCGTCACAAGGGAGTGACGCTTTTCTGTCGCCCAATCCACTTACTGTCGTGGGTCTATCTCTACCCCTACTCTACCATTACTCCTGTACCCTAAGGATAAGGGTACCAAAAAAAGGAATGGTTGGGGCCGTATCAAACTGTTCCACTGGGTGGAAACACAGCATCGGACTCACTCAACAGCACTCGGCACTCAAGGCAATGACAGAAAATGTGTTGTGTTTTGGGCTCCTTCATTCAACCACCAGAGTGTTAACTGTTACCTCATCTTATGAATCATCTATAACTCAGCAGCAGCTCATCAGACGGCCTTGGATCAAATCACAACCCCAATTCAATCATAACTGTAAACTGAAACATGTTCTTGTTGATTATAAACCACCTCCCCATGCCTATTAGTGACCCACAGGCACCCATGGCCTTAAGTAAGTACTAATCGGTTTGTACCACGAAAAGTGGAAAAGGAAAGAGTGTGAAAGAGAGTGGGTACAGTAGTGTAAATGCAATAAAAATGTGTCAATATTGACAGAGAGTGTCAGAGATGGAAAGATTGCCTCTGGTCATCTGTTACATATTTTATGGGTGCATCTGTCCGCGCACATCTGATGAGGAGCGTTTTCATAACCCGTGGACCAAATTCAAAATTCAATTACTCTACAATATTTCCAGCTATCCTGCCGACCACGGCTTTAAGCAGTAGTAGAGCTGTCACTTTGAACAAAAATCAGGTTTGAACCAATGTTATGTGGTATTATATATATTATATTTAGTGTTGGAGCAGGGAAACACCTCAAACATGCTGGACAGCGGGTCCCTGACCACCAGGTTTGGAAACCTTGATCGATCTACTGGACCACACGGTAACTACTTCAGAGGTGCTGTTGCACTTCTAGGTTGTATATTTTACTGATGACTATCTGAATTTCAGTTAAAAGGTGACAGCCTTAAAGCAAAATGCACTGAAGCACATTGCAGTTATTTTCACTGGTGTTCACGAGATACAAAATTCCATTAATAGCATCTGCACTGTGAATGTACAACCAGAGGTGTTTTTACTGCCACACACACACACACTCACACACACACACTACTGTATGTGTCTAATGATTGCTGCCTGTGAATATGAAAAAGCCGTCAGGGCGTATGTTTCTTTGAGCACTCTTTGAGCCACTTACTGCACTCACCTCTTAAGATGACTAAATAATAACGAGCTCACTACTGTAAGTAATTACCATTAATTATTCAGGACACACCCTCTAATTATACAACTGCCGCAAATGAACTCCTCACGTCAGTGCTGACTCAGAGGCCACGTCGGCGGGCGAAACTGCGGGAATGATCGGATAATTTATTCATTGTCAGAGCACACATGAAGAGACATCAGATTCGCTCACCCAGAGAGGATTTACTGAGCATGTCAGCAACAGTCTGGTGAATGTTAAAACACTAATGTGCTTCCTCACTTTGTAGCTGCCCAGTACATCAGCGAACTAATGTCCTTGTGGAGACAGAGCAACTAAACCAGAGCTGGAATGTCCTCAGTTCTCTGATCCAAACTACTTTTAATGTGATGGAAGAGCAGCGAGCCCCTGCAAACCGTCCTCCATCTTCACAAATCTGTGGATTTCACCCTGACCGGGAGCTCTGTTGTGGGAACATAGCCCCCACACACGGGCACATTTGTATTCATTGTTTCTCTTCTGCCATTGTTTACACATTCAAAACGATGAACTGCTCTGTCGAAACACTGAGCTCACGTCTGCTGCTGCTGCTGCTGCATCTGAATCAGCAAGTGGCAAACGGCCAAATGATCTTTGTACAAAAAAACTATTTAACAGGAGGTGATTCACAATTATATAAAAAAACAAAACAAAATCCAAGCAAACGCATGCGATTTCCAAGGAATGTTTGAATAAATACAACCATATGGTGACCTTTATGAGTCCTATTCAAAATAAAAATTCTGTTTGTTAGTCCAAGTGGAAGGTTAATGCCTTCAGAGATTAGAAATCTCACTGAGATTAATTGACTAAAAAGGCCAGTCCATAAAGATTACAAACACATCCTATTCTCTTTTTTCTCTGTCTCATTGTGCCTTCACTCTCCCTGTATGTGATGGCCATTTTTGATGCAGAACAGAACTAATAGAAAACTCACTTTTTTGCCTAAGGATTCAAAGGTGGCTAATTGTCCATTATTAACACGATTCTTTGAATTACTGGGCTTCACTTACACTGTAAAGGTCTGATGTTTTCATACAGGTTCAAAGACTTGTTTTTGAACATATTAAAATTCCATTGAAAAAAATGAATTGTAAAAAAGCATCTGATCTCTCTGTGGCTCAATGTCAACCCAGGTAAGTGACAATAGAGGGTTTGGTGTGCGTGTGTAATTAGGTTGAAGGTAATCCTTTAATTTGGCTTGTGTAATCACACTGTTGTATTATATGGCCCGTCACACAAAGACCACTGTGCTATATGTCAACATGCGCCTAAAAACACGAGCCATCTGCCTGCGAAGAGCAAACCGGCGTTCGCGCGTATGTCGTAGGATCACATGCTTGCGCTCTTATCAGCCGTCTCGCAGCACGTCGGATACCACACACAGAGGATATGAGACATGTCTTAAGATGGTGCTTTTATGTTGTGTCATTAACAGGTCAGTGTGTGACATTTAGGAAGGTTCGATGGCTGTTTGTGTCCGTGTGTAATCATGTTTAAAAAATACAAATTGTTTTGTTTTGTAGCCTTAGAATAAGCCATTAGGGAAGAACCTTGCCTTATGGAGGTCACCATGATGTGTTATTATGTTTCTACTGCAGACCAAACGGACATACCAGCCAGAGTGTGAAGAGGACTACTATACATACAAGGAAGAATGACATCCTTGCTGGTATGTAAAGGCCACCGTAGTTCTCTGATCTGCATGGGAAAGGCAGGAGTGAGCGAACGAATCCTCCATTAGATGTTACTTGTCCTTTTAGAGCTGTGTTAGCCCTTCAAACAGAGACAACCCCTCGGGAACGTAATTCACGAAAACATTGTCACCCGCTGTTAACGCTGCAACGACTCATCGGTTCATCTATCGATTCTTTTCGTGATCGAGTACAAAAAAAGTCTTAAATGTCGTGTTTTGTCAGTTTTACTGATTCCTCTGTCTGAAAAGATTCACATTGAAGAAACTGAAAACTCAAAGAGTTTGTTTTAATTATTAAAGACTGATCTAGCAATTATAAAAGTAATTGTCTGAAGGAAAGCGGAGACATTTATTCAGTGTCTGGAAATGCTAGTATCATAAGTATTGTGATGGCGATGTTAGTTTCCTTGGATTGTGATAATCTGGGAAAAACCTCGTAACCCTCCATGTGAAGTGTGTCCATGACAAGTCTCTGTTTGAAGGGTAAGTTAGCCCTACATTTCTACTCCAACAAGATCCAGAACCATCTACATGTGAAGAACAAAACGGAGGGGTAGGACTAAGTGGTCGGGACAAGGGGTAAAATGGGATTAACCACAATTCGTACACACTGGATCTGGTCAGTGCTGTGGTTTATGTTCACCTCTGGACGTATGTGAGGGCAGAGGGAGCTAAAGCTGTTACATGAGCTTCCCGAACCCCAGACTATCTCATCAGATTCACCTCCTGACCATGAGGAGGCGCTCTCCTCACTTTCATTGCTCTAAGCTTATTTTCCCCTCCCTGTCCTTCTGCGATGTTTGTCACATTGCTTTGATCTTCCCTCAGACAGTTGGTGAGTAAACGGACACCCTGCCCTCCACCTCCCCTTCTTCTTTTTTCCTGTGGAAAATGATGACTGATTACTGATTGCACCGTCTCCTCCCCTCCTCACTTATGTTAAATTATTAGCAGAGCGTGCCAGCCCCAGATCTCGTCGCGTGTCTGCAGCTCTCCACTCGCAGCCGTGCGCGTCAGAGATGTAAAACGAATGTATATTTATTCATAGCTTTCCTGGAGCATTGTTTGCTTTCATACAACTGACTGGAACGCATGATTAAAAATGGGAATTTTAAAATACGTATTTGCTCTTGTACATGTTACAAACTCTGACAATAGAATTCATACATCGGCTCAAGCAATCCATCCGAGTGTCCTATGTTGGATCCTGAAGCCTCATTTTTGAAATGTATTAATATGAGGTTCAAGACTATTTTTATGCTTCAGCTGGTGGCGCAAATAGTTTCAATCTTTGGTTTACAGCAACAAAAGTTAAATGAATCCCTGCCTTAGTTAAAGAAAAGTGGATTAAATTGTAAATTTCAGCGTGTGGATGACAGTGTAAGACATGGTGGCGTGATATCAAGTGTACAGTACAGTATCTACAGTGCTAATGTTGTGCGCCAGAAGGCCAATGGAACAGCAAGGGTCTGGTGTTGTCATTAATACTTGATGGCAGGCTGAAACTCCAATCACTGTGTTTGTAGCAGCCTTGGGGGCTCACAATTACAGAACGTGGTTACACACACCCGGGGTTGGGTTTAGTGTGCAATTAGTCGGCTGCATCTGATAGGGTTACAAAGTCACAGGTCACTACTGACAACCGGCCCGGTCACTAAATACAGAAGGGAAGCTCGGACGGATAGATGGAGATAAAGACCGCCTCTAGAGAGATGAGAAGATGTTATGTGGAGCTGATGTGAAAACAAACCATGCATGGTTTCTCAATTCAATACCACATAGATCATGGTGGCAGATGCCTTAAACGTGACATTATAACAATATATGTAACTCATATTTAAGAGGTCAGACTTGTGTCAACTTGAACTTGAACTGATCCGTGTTAGGACAGAGCTGAGTGAAGCTGAGCTGCTTGTGTAATAACATGAGTAAATCGCTAGGAGCCGTGTGACGTTGTGGGGCGCTATGAGACAGAATTGCTGTCTCGTAACGGCACTTTCCTGAAGCATATGATAATCTTAAATTGAGAGCAAGCGAAGATTAGGTTATATTTGGAGAGAGGTTGATGCCTTCACTTGCTGCTGAAAGTGTGACTTTGAAATGACCTTTTTTTTTCTTAGGCTGGCAAACAAATGACTCTGGTGACACTGATTATGGGACAATTTCTCCCAGTGTTCAGTCTCCAACAACAACAACAGCAGCAGCAGCGACAACAAAAATGGTGATGCATTTCAAATCTCTAAAGGCTCCAGCAACAATACAGCAGTGACACATTCTACATATTGAAAATCACAGACATATTTGCTCTCTATTGTGAAGCAGCACACATTTTTAGTGACGGGGTGTTAGACTTCTATAAATACCTCTGCCATGTTTAAAAAAAAAAGTACTTAATAATCAGTGTCTGTCTTACTCGATATGGGTCTTAAATCTTAAAAAACACCTTTTACACAGTGTATAATAAACTGCAGCATATGAAGTCAGAGGTGTTTAAAACACAGACATTCGCAGTCACAGATGCCAGAGATTAATGCCTCATCTCTATTTTATACATCTCTTTTTTTCCTCCACCAGTGTTTGTTTGTTTCCTACAGCAGTTTGTCACAGTGTTTCAACATCAGCAATAGTTGCAACTCTGAAGATGGATTCATGACGTCATGGTGTTGCCTGTTGCGTCTATGAGATGCTGTGATGTCACAATGTACAATCAAAAGTTTTCTTTTAGGCATTTTGGTTGCTAAATGTCAAAACAAAACTTGTTGTCTTTAATTGTTGCTATTATTCTACTGTAAAGCACATTATTATGTTTATTTGGAATTCACACACTCTTTTTAAAGCTCTTAGTGTAACACATACTGTACACTCACCATAAATAGGGCTTTATTAGAAAAATCTCTTGTAAAAATGAAAGCAAATGTATCTTTATTTGACTTGAATTAATGACATTTTATAGCAAATTATAGCTCTGGGGTTTCTGTGGACACGTGGAACTCACATATGATGAATCCTTATCAACTTTTTTTTGTTGTTGTTGCTGAAGTTAAATAGAAGACAAAGTTGACCTCTTACCTATGGTGGTGATCACAGTGATGGCGAAGTAAAAGGAGCCGGCGAATTTCCACTGGACGCCGGCTTTGTGTGGCTTGAGCTGCAGCACCACCTTCTCCAGCTCGTCAAAGTCCCCCGTGGACAGGTTGAAGGTCTGGAGCAGCTCCGCTCTCCGCAGGTCCAGCTCCCGCCTCTGGCTCGTCTCCTTCCGGGACTCCAGCGCGTCGAAGATCGCGGCGCCGACGATCAGGTAGGTGAAGGTGCAGATGATGAGCGCGAGGGTCCGCACGTTTTGCCTCTTCATGGTGTGGCGCGGTGTGCGTCAGGGGCGCAGGGGCACGAGAGTCAGCGCGGCTCTGGAGGACGGGGAGCTCGGCGGGCTCATGGCTGTGCTGCTCTGACTGACTGAGCTCCGTGAGCTCTCTGAGGACTTTATGAGCGGAGGAGCTGTTCATTCAGCACCACCCCCTCCCACCTCCACCTCCATCCAGCCCTCCCTCCCTCCCTCCCTCCAACTCTCCCTCCTCCCTCAACAGGCATCCATCCATCTTTTCATCCATCCATCTAATCCAATATAATTCTTGTACATGATTGGATTATTTCATGTTGCATATGTTATTCCCCTTATAGAAACTTTTTAAGAGTTTATACACTTATTTTTTTAATAGTTATTGTTGTTGTTTTTCTCTTCGCTTTTCAAAGACTGTAGTCCGGAACATTCTAAATAATAAAATTTTATAAATAAAAAATGTCTGTTGCACTCGGATAATTTCATACAGTACATTTTCACTTTGTCACCTTGAGTTAAGGTTTTTTTTTTTTACACTTGTCACTTACAACAGTTGAAATTTAAGGCCGAAATTTCTGACCAAACCAAACGTAATAAAATCTCAAGGTCAAGGCTTTTAAAAATGATGTGACGTCACTTTTCTGTAGACATATTAAACTGTTTATACCTTAGTGACCTCTCCGCAAAGCAGCCGGGTTAGATTGTCTTTGTTTTTTATTTCTATGAAAAGGACATTTCTCCGTCTTTGAGCAAATTAATGAATGCATGTTTATTTGTAACATAATAACAATGCAATAAACAAAAAGTATTGTTCAAAAAGGAGTAGATGTCCAGCCCTTATTCTTTTGTTTTCAAAGGTAAATTCAACTTAAATCAGGTCTCTAGAATTTTCTTACAAAACTAGACAGCACTGGACCTTATTACCATACTATACGATTCATTCAACACCTCCCCTTCCTCTTTATATCTTGAAAATAATAGTATGTTTAAGCATTTTCTTAAACTGTATAATAGTTGTGATTCCCTTGATTTCATTATCCAAACACAAAGTCATTCCACCAAAGTACGTACGCACATAGCCTTTCTATAAATTACATTTTCCTCTGAGGTTACACCCCTCTTCTCTGTCAACGAATACATTTTGAATGTTACCATGATTCTTAGCTTTGGGCTTTATTTTCTACAGCTCTGCAGTAAACTTAACCATATCCATAAACTTTTTTTTCAATACAATTTAACTTCAGAAATAGCGGTTTGTGTTGTTCCCTATGTCCCACATGATGTACAATTCTAAGTGCTCTCGACATGACTCACCAGAGCTGTTTAAAAGCATTCAGCTGTTAATGTGACTCCAAGGAAAACCCTGATGACGACTCTTTCTGCCTTTCCCCCACCAAAGCCGTGCATCACCAAAAGCATTTTTTGACAGTAAATAGACGTCATGTAAGAGTTTGTTATATTATTGTTTGTTTACACTGACTCTTTAATGTCCAGAGAGAGAGAGAGAAGACTGAAGTGTGTGAGAAATACATGAGGGTGATTTGACGCAAAAGAGACAAAATGTCAAGTGAAAGTCTTGCTGGGGCCAAATTTGATGACCTTGAGTGTCAGTGGTTTCCAGGCTGTGGTTTTTCTGACGTGCTGGATGTCAAAAGGAGACAGTGTTTGGGTAACATGCTTTGAAGATGTCTTAATTATTCTCAAATACATCCATTTGCACATGTACTATTTTATATTCTAATCTGGGTTGACTTAAAATAGTGTTTCAATGGCAATTTTCCAATTTGTCATTCCAGAGAAATCTCACATTATGTCATCATTATTTCAAATGCTTTTACAACCAGACTTCTGTCAACCTGTGACAGGCAACGCTGTCTAAAGTGCACCTCGCTGCCTCTTTCACTGACTCTGCCAAATCTTAAGTTGCACACTGTGCACCGTGATGAAAATAGCTGTGGCTTCAGTAACCAGGTCAGGCAAGTCAGTCAGTGACTGAGCCAGCGTAAATCCTACCATCACAAACTGAAGTGCTGCCGGCCTTCATCAGATCAATACGTCAGTGAATCACACGCCCTTTGATTTAAAAACAAAACGAAACAAAAGAAATAGACCTTTTCAAAGACAGAAAATGCCCGTTTAAAGGTGAAGGTTGACATCAAGAACAGTCAAAACAGAACTTTCAAAGACTTTTTCGTCCCTCCGGTATTGTTCTGAAAATAATATAATAAAGAAAGTGTGTCAGTCATCAACATGAAATCAATAATTAAGATAAAGAATAAAAAAAAGTAGTTATTTAAAGATTGTAAAAGGAATGGTTAAAGCTGCAGTGTGTAACTTTATTTTAGGTTATTATTCTGCCTCAGAAACGATATAACATACTCCAGGCGGAGACAAGAAGCAGGCCAGATTGGACTAAGGAGGGCCAGATTTGATAATGTGAAGCTCCCCATCCATCCATCTTCTACCGCTTGATCCTTCACATGAGGGTCACGGGGGTCGTTGGTGAAAATCCCAGCTGACATACGGTGAAAGGCAAGGTCACACCCGGGACAGATCGCCAGTCCATCACAGGGACACATATAGAGACAAACAACCATCCACTCTCACACTTACAGTTAATTTAGAGTGTCCCATTCACCTAATCCCCTTATTGCATGTTTTTGGATTGTGGGAGGAAACTGGATAACCCAGAGAAAACCCACGCACACACGAGGAGAACATGCAAACTCCATGCTGAAAGACCCTTGTTCCGACCCGGGTCTTCTTGCTGTAAAGGCAAGAGTGCTAACCACTACACCAACTGGTTTTTAACAGTTATAGTTGCATACAAATGCACTGTTTTATAATAAATGTATTTTCATTTTCACAATTATCGTTTTCTTTGAGTCGTCAAACTCTAACCTGTTTACAATACATTTTTTCAATTTCAATTCAATTTTATTTGTATAGCGCCAAATCATAACATACATTATCTCAAGGCACTGTACATAGACAACATCAAAGAGAGCAGAGAACCCCAACAGTTCACACAATGAGCAAGCACTAGGCATCAGTGGAGAGAAAAAACTCCCTCTTAACAGGAAGAAATCTCTGACAGAACCAGGCTCAGAGATGTGCGGTCATCTGCCTCGACCGGTTGGGGTGAAAGGAAAAATGGGGGACAGTGGAGAGGTGGGGGACAGAAAATGGGGGGAGAGAAAGGACAAGAGGGAGATGAGGTAGAGACAGAAGAGAGAGAGGGAGACCAGCAGCAGATACACAACAACTGTATCAGGTTACAAGTTTATACAGTTACTGATATCGACTTTTTAATTACAAAATAATAATAATGGTGATGATAAGCGTAGCCTCGAAAACTGGATCTTGATCCTGCAACCTGCATGATGAGAATACAGAGAGAGAGAGGGAAGGAAGGAAAGACACAAACTAGGGAGAGAAAGAGACAAGGTTAATGACATAAAAAGTCAGTCATATCCTGAGTGTGAGAGAGTGAATGTGCGTGTACCACAGGAAAATCCCCCAGCAGTCTAGTTCTATAGCAGCATAACTAAGAGATGGTCCAGGTTTCCCTGAACCAGCTCTAACTATAAGCTTTATCAAAAAGGAAAGTTTTAAGTTTAACTTTAAATACAGAGAGAGTGTCCGCCTCCCGAACTATCATTGGGAGCTGGTTCCACAGGAGAGAAGCCACTCATCTCGCCTTTTACCAGTACAACGTTTCTATCTCGACTTCGTTTCCAGCCACAGGGCGCTCAGCGTCCAGTGTTTCCTCTACTGCATAATCACGAGTCTGGCCATTTCCTCCACCCATCAGACCAAATGTTCTGGTGGGAGGTTCTGACCCAAGGCTGTTTGAGCTCGACATCAAGCCCGGACTCTCATTACTGCAATTTTGTAAAGGCTGCAGTGTATTCACTTGAAAGCCTTGATGTGCTACAACAGAGACCTCTCCAAAAAAGAATAAAGTTGCACTGCTATACAACTTAGATTCCCAAAGGCAAGCATCCCTAAATAATTAAATGTGATATTGATTTTGTTATTGTTTTATTCATGTTCTGCTACTTTAAAAATAAGCATCTGAAAAACAAACATACATGTTTTATGACTCAGCTGTGGAAGGGAATCTCCAGGCCATAATAGTGTTGTAAAGCTGCAGGGCGGCATTTATTATTTGCATTAGTAAAGTGTTGTTTACACTGCGTTCTATACACTCAACAGGGAAACCCAGCAGACATATTAAATATTATTATTTCATTAAGCTGCGCTTGTGCGGGAACTTTTATAGAAAAACAGACTCGGTGAAAGTTTTTCTCTGTAGTCGTGTTTTCATTACAATTTTGCGATAAACTTTTACATCGACATGCCTGAAAAAACACCTCACGAGAGAGTAAAGGAGAATTTTTTTGAAATTTACTGTAGGTGCTTTCATTGGCAGGTTTTTATTGCGGTTTTGGGCTAATGAAAACCCAGGTGAATGAAAACATTAAGTTAAAATTTATAATAGAATAGAATTGTCAGTCATAGCTCGGGTTTGAAGAATAGAATAGAAGAGACAGTGCTTAATAAATGTATTAGCTATATAATGTTTTGTATATGTTTTAGCTACAGCTGCCCTAAATTAACAGCATTGTATTAATTTTTTTATTGTTATCAATGTATTTTCAATATTACTATTTTCCAAAAAAACTGAAAAATGTAGTAAAGCCTCATTGTCCTCATCATTCACCTGTCCTCTTCATCCCCCTGTCCTCATTATTCACCTGTCCTCATCATTTACCTGTCCTCATCATTCACCTCTCTTCAACATTCACCTGTCCTCATCATTCATTCATGTCCTCATCATTCATTCACCTATCCTCATCATTCACTTGTCCTCATCATTCATCTGTCCTCATCATTCATCTGTCCTCATCATTCAGTCACTGGTCTTCATCATTCACCTGTCTTCATCATTTACTAAAGTTTTTTTTTTTTAATTCACATGTATTCACTCAAGTACAAGTACACAAAAAACCTACCCAACCATTTGTGGGTCAAGTTTTTATATTTTTGTGCAGTCAGTGGAAACATGATAGTAATCTGATTGCAGCACCAGGTGCTTCAGTTTTATCAGATTCTTTTTTTTTTGTCTTCTTTTTGTCAGCATGTTTTGTCCCATACACATATTATTCCCAGTTTACAAGTGCTAATCTCAAAAAGAACAATCCGTGACTCACATTGATTTTCGAGGCCATCCAGGCAAAAGTAATTCAGACTCCCTCCTCCTATGTTCACATCTTCCCTGACGCGTCATGTACAGCTCGATGTTGAACTCGCTGTACAAGTTCAGAGAGAGAGAGAGAGAGAGAGGGAGTGTAAGGCTGACTAAACATTTACTGAACAGAACGTTACATAACACCGCGATCTGAGCACATCATTAAGGCGATGCCAGGGAGAGACCGGGGGAGCGACCCCCTCTGACCCTCCACCACCCCGACCTCGCCTTCTCCCTACCATGCAAAGCATCCTGGGAGGGGTGCCCTTCAGCCCCTTCAGCTGCCTGTAATCTCATTACACGAGGTTCAACGTGGCCTGAAGGTTCACGCTGACATTCAATTAAAGTCTTTCATTTTCCCATTGTTTGCTCCGCCTCTGCGACTCTGCTGCCACCCCTGCTGTCATTTGATAATTATTCCAAACATCCGTCCATTTAGAGGTGAACCTGTTCATTAAACACCCTCGTGAGAGACACACCTGTGCCCCACATAATGTGGACACTTCGGATTATTTATCTGTTATCTGAACAGGGAGGAGTCGGAGAGCAAATTTATCAGATTATATTCTGGTTTGTGTGACCACTATTCTTGGTTTGTTTTGGCTGATTTGCATCTCTGGACTATACAATTCTGAATTTAACGTACGGAAAATAGTTGACAGTTGTACAGGTGAATACTGCCAAATCATAGGTATGTTATGTTATGGCGGAACTGTGAAGTTACAGTAAACAGCTGTCGATTTACAGTAAATGATTTGGCAACCTACTGAAAGAAAGAACGTAATCCAGGACTCTGACCGTAATTCTCTATAAATATCAAGCCAGTCATTTACTGCGAATGTTCTAAGCCACATGTTTTTTACAGTAATCATCACTAATCATAGTGTTTATTTTGGAAGGCAGAACACCAAAAAAAATGCACCAGTTTTATTAAACTGTGGCTTTTACATAGAGCAAAAAGTATTTAAATGGTAGTTTTTATTTTTTTTATTTATCTAGGGACTGTTTTCTTAAATATCTCATAAAACTGTGAAAACATAAACCTATCTATAGGTATAACCCAAAACCTATAACCCAAACCACTTCCCATGATTTAATATATTAATCTAGCTATATTTTCGGCACTGAAACTAGTTTTACACAGGCGTCTGATAAATAAATAATACATCCACTGACCTGTCACTCATCCTCATTCGCTGTCTCTGCAGACGTCCCCGCAGTCTGCGTTCCCACCGTCAGCGCTGATGAACTCTGTCACATGTCTGTTGTTGTCTCATTACATAACTCGTGTCTCTGTGCATTACGGTGTTGATAACCCCGGCCTCCAGTCTCCAGCTTTTCCTTTACCACAGATCCACAATTAACATTGACGGCAGGAACCTCATTAAACCTGAAGTGAGAAAGGTCACGTGTTGACTCGGAGATATCGATTTATCTCGGAGCAGATCGATGGCTCACAAAATAGCAGGGATTATAAATAATGAGCAACTGAAGTCACCGGGAGGGAGCTTGTGAGGAATTATCAGAACAACACTGATACACACTATTAACTGTTGTTTATCATCCAGGTAAATAGCATTTACAGATGTAATTCAGATTTTCATTTATAGATTTAAAATTTGATCAACCTTTACACTGTCCATCATCAGTGCATCAGAATATTTAAGGATTTTAAAAAAGACATTACATTCATCAGAGAGAAGTTTCAAATTTGGCCAATTCACATATTTCACACAAACTCAGATTGAGGTGATTTTATGTCACATAAAAACATTTTACCAGCACTTATATAATCTTTTCATAATATTCTCTAATATTCTTTTTTTTTTCTCATTAAACTGCTGACTTGTGGACCTTGGTTGCAAAAACGTTGTTCTGAATATTTGCGACGCTCAGAATGTGACTTTAATAAAGTTTAATTTAATCAGAGAGGGCAATAAATGTCGGAGTGTATTTGATTAGCTGTTCTCTCTAAAGGTGCCACAGGTGCTGCCCTTTGACCTTTGACTAAGGGCTCCTCTTGAAAGACATTTAGTTATTGATCTCTTGATCTAATTCAGTTTTTTTGGCATCAATTATCAATTAAGTTTTGCAGTAATGACTCAAATTGACCTCTGGACTGTTGCAGTGTCACAGTGAAACTCACCTTCACTCTTTGTCTGCAGCTTTATCCTTATAGAATAGAATAGGATTGAATCAAACTTGAATTATATAACACTTTTTATACGAGGCAATGCAACTCAAAGTGTTTCACATGATAAAAACACATATTCAAAGAAAGCAACCCTCTATACCTGACAAATGACTGGTATTGTGTAAAATACAGTGATGGATAAGTAAGAAAAAAATGAGGAATACAAGTATTAAGAAGGGAGAGAAGGAAGTGAGGGAAAAGAAGAGAGGAAAGGAAGTGAGGAAATTAGGAAACATGGAATATCATGGAATTCACACTGGAGACTAAAAATACTCAAAGAAGAAGGTAAAAGGAGAAACACAAGTCAGAACAGATAAAAAAAAGAGGTAGTAATGTTAAAGGATACTAAATGGTACAATAAATCTCAGGTAAAAGTCACGTGAATAAAAAAGGTGGGTCTTGAGTTTGCCCTGAGGGTCTCTCAACGGTTCACATCTTAAAAATCTGATGAATAAGTAGGGCTAAGACCATTTAGAGCTTTAACAACTAATAATTTAAGGAATTAAATAAATTCTGAAAAAAAAAGACAGGAAGCCAGTGTAATGACATTAATGTCAAGCTCCGCCTACGTCTCCTCCTCCTCTCTCTCCTGCATTCGCCTCAGCATGCAATCAGTTCACCTGCGGTGGAGAGCACACCTGCTCCCAATCTAATCATGGAGCCTCCACTTATTGTCACAGACCTCTGAAGAAATCGAGTTCTCAGGTGTTTAGTTATTTGTTTTGCTCTCCTAGATTATCAATGATCAAGTCAATGTTTCTCTCTCTCTGGCTCCTTGTCAGCACTCGTGCGGCTGCATTTTGGCGTAGCTGCTGTGAGCTATGTTCTTCCTTTTTGTGTGACTTTATTTACAGTAGTTTGTAGAAAGATGTTGAGACGCACATCTGTATGACTTCATGCTTAAGTACAAGATTATCTATTAATAATTAAGAGGGTGCCCTTTGTTTTGCTTGAGCCCCGGCCCTCAGAAATGTCCAAGTGCGCCACTGATGGTAATGATGATAAGTGAGCGCGGTTCTCCCAACAGTGTTACATATCTGACACATGCTAATGAGACACTTACACAGCTCCTTAGGTTTCCAAACTTGACCTGGTTTGGAGTGGACATGAGACTGTCCGTCTGTCTCTGTCCCCCAGGTCTTTAGTCTGTATTCAACGTGAAAGAAAAACAACACACACACACACACACACACACACACAAAACAAAGTTCCTCTTCTCCGTGCTTGTTCAGACATTGCAGACTAATTAGGTGATAGGAAAACATCATCCTTGATGAATGACTGCACTTAGGGATTTTGTGTTCAGTCCAGCAGCTGCTGACTCAAATAACAAGTGTTGTTTTTCTTTAAAGGTCTGCAAAAATGTCTCGTCTCCTGAAGTATTCCCCCGCCACTCTTAGAAATACACCAGCCTACGGTTTCCTCGGGCAACGTTGGGCAGACACACGTCCAGACGGAAGCAATCAGAGAATAACAGAAATAACTTCATTATTAACTTTGGCTCTATTCTTAACCACTGTTGTTCTACTGCATGCAAAATAAAATAAAATAAAAAAGTCTTGATATGAACGTGTTCATTCACAATCAGAAGTGAAGCTTTCATAATACAAGGAATTTGTTTTGGTTGTTGTTGCAAACAAAATAGAAGAGGACAAAAACTGTCAAAATAATATTAGAAATAAGAATAAAATAAACATTGTAAGAAAATAAAGACTAGTGCAGATGTGCAAAATGTGCAATTAGCTGGAAGTTGGAAAACTACGGAGGCTCAGACATGACATGAGGGAAAAACCTCATATTTGTGCTCACCCAGCCGTCCAAGTTGTTGTTGCGAATGATGAACCCATATGTACCTATTTCATGGCCACAAAATAGGTATAACACGCACCCAGAATGGTAATTTGTGGCCATGAAATAGAATTGTTTTTTCCCCATGTCATGTCTGTAGAAAACTGTACAAATACACGAGAATCAAAGCATCAAATGAATAATGTAAATCCAGTTTTATTGCGTTTTTATTGCACCTTATATTGCTCTGACCTCAGTCACTGCTCCAGTGTAATGCACTTTCTGTGTCTTTTAAAGTATATATACAAACCATACATATATATATATATATATACACAGATGTAGGGTGTGAATGAGTCACACTTGTTACTTTGATTGCTGTCTGGAGATGATTGCCGCCGCCGCTGTCCTGTTTCACCCCCTCATATCTCACACATTCATCTCATTTCTATATGTTCAGTGGTGACATTACACTTCAGCTCCTGTACTTATATATAATACTGTGTTCCAATCGCAGACTATTTATAAAAATGTAGAGTTGTCTGATTTTCTTGGTGAAGTCATTCAGGGAGTAACAATGTACTGAATAGCCACCAGGGGGAGAAAAAGAAGTTTCTTTGAGTTGGCTAATTCCTACTTAATTTATTACATTAAAAAAAACACATTTTCTTAGGATGTTTTTGTGTCAGTTCAATCGAGTGTGATTTAACAGGTGACATGTGAATGATTGATGAGAACAGGTGAATGATGAGGACAGGTGAGAGAATGATGAGGACAGATGAGAGAATGATGAGGACAGATGAGAGAATGATGAGGACAGGTGAATTGGCGTTAATTAAGGTCCCTGAGTGAGTGAGAAAGTTAAACCATTTGTGACCTTTGACCCATTTTGTCATATACAATTTGTGTTTACATGTTTTATTTTGTCTGCGCCTGAATTAGTAAAGGTTTGCCTTTAATTAAAAACAATTCATGTGAGATTTGTGTCCCCTTGTCCTTTTTGCAAAAAAAAAACCCAACCTTGTTAAAAAAGTATCTTTGTAGCTTTAATTTGAGTACATTTTTAGACCAGTGCTTTTACTTGTACTTCGGTAAAATGTTATCAAAACAGTGGTACTTGAGTAGAATATTTCAGTAAACTCTTTGCACCGCTGTTCTTCACAAAGAGAGAGAACATCGAGGATGACTGGGAGGAACAAACAAACCAGCCTTGATGTGACCAAATTTAATCCAGAGCTGGGAAATGTTCACAGCTGCTGACACCGATCACACTGTAACTCCTCCACTGTTGCATTTATGCATGCAGAGACATCGGCCCACCGCTGTCCTCCTGCAGGTGTCTCACACTGTCACTTTGCGCCGCGTGGATGTGATGTCGCGCGCTGACTTTGCTGCATTGACAAAAAATACTATCTGAAAGAAAACTCTTGGAGACTGTGGAGGATAGTTCAGCTTCCACTGTCAAAAGAAAAAAGAAGAGAGTATCTTTGTCAGCAGCACACTAGCTTTGTCTTTTCTGCCGCCTCAGCATATTTGGAATGTCATTAGCAAGAAAGAGCAACAGCTTTCACTGCCCACTTATGCTCCACAACAGGTTGGTACGGGCCTGAATAAGATTAGGATTAATTTGGCTAAGTAAGTGTATAAATATATATATAATGAAGTGTTCCTTCATCCTTTTATGATGAGCTCTGTCAAAAACAAAGGAGAACGTGTATGTGAACAGACAGAGTGAGTGAGTGGGCTGACACCACTATTATATTTCCCCATTTGTGGGTGAGTGTATATCAAAATCTTTTGAAAGGTGCTCATTAATACGAGAAAACAACAAAAGCAAACTGCAAAGTCGTTCAGCTCTACTGTAAATCCACAGAAAGTGTATGCGCGATGCTTTCACAATAACATGCTGACGATCGTGTGTCCTGTCGGAGGAATAATTCATCGCAGATTTACCGGCGGCTACAGTGAGTCCCACGGGGAACACGTTGCCCGTGCACCACCACCACCACTGTCAGCGGATGAATTCTTCAAACACATCCACTGCTGCTCCTTTCTTCTGCATTATACATGAGTCTTGGGCTCAGTCTGGGTTCAAGACACTGCACTTCACTTCAAGTGCTGCTCGGGGCTTTGAAATGCTCCTGCAGTGGTGCCTAATTGATTTTAAAGCAACAGAAAACAACACCACTTGTTGCAGGACATATACATGATCGTGTACAAATATGATTAGTGAATCAAAGTCAATGCGAAACCACTCTTTTATACAATATTTAACTTAAAGGAGTACTTCACCTACTTGCATTTAGCTTTGTATTACTAGAATAGGAGTAGAATTTTTGAAAAATTGTGCTTCCCAACCACAGTTTCCCCTGGGTCGAGAAATATCTTCATTCATTTATTTTGTTACATGCCCACCAGAGACACTTGGTCCGAGCCTTGAAACTGCGATGCTAATTCCACATTTTTTAGACCCACTTACAGGGGGGGGCGGGACCTCATTCCCAGAATGCAAACAGTGTCCACCATTTTCGCTAACAGTTACGCTAACAGGACGTAGTGTGACGAAGTGTCACTGGTGGGCACGCAACAAAGAAAAGAATGAAGATATTTCTCAACTCAGGGGAAACTGAGGTTGAGAAGCACAATTTTTCAAAAATACTACCCCTATTCTAGTACTCCTTTAACCCTTTAACCCTATAAAAAATGTCCACCAAAGTGCTTTTTATTTCAACAATTTACTGCATGTTGAAATACTGTTTTAACCATTTAAAATGAAGAAAAACAAAAAGGTTTATTTAGAAAAACACTGCAGTGTCAACTCCCGTGTAAAAAATAAAAACTTATACCAGGTGTGTAATAAACTGCAGCACATTACAAATATGCTGCTGCAGCAACTGGCCCTGTCACGATAGCATGATGTATTATTTACAGAGAACCCGTTAAGAAGACAATAAGCAGAGGCGGAACATACTGATGATGGACAGAAAACAGGCAGGGACATGAGGACAGTAAGTGCTACATGTGTGTCCAGCAGGGTCGAGGACAGCCGTGGGGGGGGACTCTGCAGAGAGAGAGAGACACACATGTAATTGACTGAGCAGGATACACAAACACACACACACACACACACAGTCTCTGCACAGTACACTTGGAAACTTTAAACAAACAGTGAAAACAGTTGACCCTGGGCTGTTTATTTGTGCAAGGCAGAGGTCAAAGGACAGCAGCTCCGGCCACATGTGATCTCTCCATTATCACACTGTGCCATGAAGCCGAATGTGGAGGAATCCTGGACCTCACAGAGCTGGAACATGCCAGCAGTGAAGCTGTCAGGGAAGAAGAGGAATTATACTTATGATATTACATTATCTTATCTTTTAGTGCCATAAAAAAATATCTCTATTCCTTCTCGGTCACCTCAAAGGTGCTGCAACATCACCACCCTGTGGATGATTTGTGACAATACCTCGCTAATAAAACTGGAATCATACAGCTTGCTTTTACTTCACTTTGTTATTTATATTTCCAGCAACTTTTACTTTTTCTCCACTACATTTCTTTCAACTATCTTTGTTACTCGTTACTACCAAATAAAATCAGAAGTACAAGAAGAGTTGGTAACGAATAAAGCTGCATGAAAAGAAAGATGGCTTGTTTTCTTGAATGGTCGTCTGGTGACTGAAAATGGGCAGGAACACAGAGAGAGAGAGAGATCCCAGCTGCAGCTGTTTGGACGGAGAATTACAGGCTCTGGAAACACTTTATCATCGTGTCTTTCACATCGTTTAAGCCACTTTTTCATTGATGTCACAATGAAAAAGTATAGTCAAAAGTGCTGACAAAGAAACATCACAACATCAACAGTTTTAATGACGCTGATGATTCAACCGTCACTATGGAAATGTGTACAGACTGAGGCAAATATTCAAAAAGCTTGATAAAGACAGAGAACTGCAGTTAATCTGAAGAGACTAAAGGAACCTTTGCTGGACATGCTCTCACTCTGTGTCATTTCTCTTGCTGATTCTAGCAGTTTGAGCCACTGACTGTCGCGACGGCTCGCAGAATTCCGACCTGCTCGTCAAACTAACACAGTACAGACAGAGGTCACGGGTTCAGAAGAGGCTCCATTCTCTCTATTTCAACTCAGCGACCCATCAAACTGATATTGAAGCTGTTATTTTAAGGTTAAAAAAGGTTGCGTGCCTGAACCATTAGCACATTTCAAGGGGCTTCATGGGGGAAAGGCCTCCAAGTGAACTTGACATTTCTCACAACAGAGTAATTGTAAAATATTAGATTGTGTCAGTTGTAATCATATAAAGACTTTAAAAGTCAATTCCTGCTGACCACTGCACTGTGTGTGAATGATTAAACAAACATGGGAACAGTCAAGTACTGGTGGTAATGGTGGTTACTGGGATCAAACCAAATGATGCTTAAAGGTCCGATGTGTAACATAAAAAGTTACACGTTATTTATTAAGAAAGTGCTCAGTCACCTGATCACCACAGAATAATTATTACACATTTATATCAGGACCATATTGGACCACTATGTTTGTACAATAGCCCACAGGGGACAAACTAAACATCCTCATCTGCAACCAGGCTCCTATTGGAAGATACCAGCTGCCAACAACACTGTTGTCTGTGCTTTATCATCTATTGCTCTAATTTAGAACATCATTTAATAAATTTGTGTAAACCCTGAAGCTAGCAATTGAGAACATAAACTCAGGAAAATGTGTACTGATGGAAGAAACAAGTGAGAAATAGGCTAATTTTGCATAGAGTTTCATTCAAACTGCTTCTTTTTACGACCGGTAATGTCGCCCCCTGGTGGCTATGCAGTATATTCTTACCTCAACGTTGGCCTCATTTGACAAACTGGACAATTATGTCCACTTTTTTTTTACATGTATATAGACAGTCTATGGTCTAATCAAATGAAAGTGCTGCTCAACAGTTTTATTGATTGTTGAGTGTATTATTGCACTGCCATAGGAAATAAATAAGTATATTATGTTCATTCAACAGTTGAAAAACACTCACACATTCACTTTCACACCCTTTTATATAGTTTTAACGAAAAATTTAGTGATAATTTATGGTTTTACAAGTCACTTCAGGCAATGAACGTGAACATGAGGGTTCATGGGTCACGGGTGAAAGCTTATTTTTGAATTTGACAATGATTAATTCTGTGGATGAGAATTAGAAACAAAATAAATAAATCAATATTTTAAAAAGCCAGAATTCCGAGAAAAAAGACAAAAAGTCAAAATTGAGACAAAGAGTCAGAATTCTGACGTTTTCCTCAAAAGTCAGGCTGTTTTTTTGTGTTACATTTGGCCCTTATCCTCTTCCGTAAAATCCTCATTTGCACCTGCATTATCACAGTCCCACCACAGGGCGGCAGCATCACCCAGAGTCATCAAAAGTTCCTGAACAGCTGCCGGTTTTTGTGTCTCTCAGCTGAGAGTTTGAACACATTCCGAGGCAGGTTTGGAAGGAAATATCCACAGTGAGTGCGTGTTTATTTATTTATCAAACAAACCCAGAGTGTCTGTAACACACCAGTGTCACCGGTGATCACTAACTTTGCTGTGAAGTGATAATTTGAGGCCCAAACAGCAGAGATGTTGGGGTCTTCCTTCTTCTTCTCCTTGTTCTCCGCCTCTTTTGCGCACACATCAATCACACGCTGCTGCTCTGAAAACTTCCAGGGACGTCAAAGAAAACGAGGCGGTGCTTCACTCGTGCAGCACAGGGTCAAAATCCCACTTATTCTGCATTTACGCCTCACTGTGGAAGCTCCTGTCTCCACTCAGGTCCTGCGTGAGGAGTGTTTTCTTTTTTTTTGCGTGGAATCAGCAGCAGCATGGAAATAACCAAGGGGGACGAGAGGTCCCAGGACCAGGGTCTGTCTTCATTTGGGACTGCAGAGCTGGAGAGTCAGAGAAGAGACACTGAGCGTGGAAAGAAGAAGAAGAAGAAGAGGATCATCATTGGGGTATGTGAAGTCACCCATCACTCTCTGATTCTTCAGTGGAAGGAAAATATCCACAGAGCACATGGTTGTTTTCTTTGGAAGTCGCATAAAAACAGCTGCTCTGTGTCTTTGTACAGAGAGAAATTGGAGTTTGCTGCAGTTTTAACCAAAAATAATCCTAAAAAAATGTCCTTTCTTCTGCATCATTACAAGGCTCCAGTCTACAGTATAATGTCCCCGAGGGACCTCATAAACTTGAGTTGTGTCTCAGTGAAGGGTAAACAAACGAGCAGCTACTGTTTTGATCATCACAGATGTCTTTTTTTGTTTGTTTTACTCCTCAAATGTGATGATTTGCTGCCTGTCTTTATCAAATAACACCGGAAACCATTCAAAACTAGTTGAAATGAAGGTTTTAATGATGAGAGTTTCACAATTAGTTGATTTTCCTTCTTAAAAGTAATGGAATGATTCCTCTTTAGTAGTTGGAAGATTATGGAACAGTCCCTGACTTCACCACAATCTCCAAGAAATTGAGAAAACCCAACAGTGTGTCCACCAGCACACCTCTGAATCCCTCCACAGCTGTCACACAGCCCAGACTGACTGCTGGTGTGAAATTGGAAAGTCCATGTTTTCACCCCCGTGCAAAAACGCACACGGGGGCCAGGAGAGTGTCTGCAGGTGGACATGATCTACAGTTGAAGGTCCAAAGCACAGACTGGGGCCCCCCGTCACCACAGTGGAAAAATGCTCATCTAATTAACATGTAGCATGTGCACATCATTTCTAATCCGACAGACAATCCAAACCCCTAGAAATAATTAACTTTCTTGGCTGTAAAAGAAAGAAAATGATGCTTTTGAGAAAAGGTTAAGTGCTGCTTTCTGGTTAAAGGCTCGTGCAGGTTTTCGGTTCGGCGACTTGAGGGTTCATACACTCAGTGACCCGGGTGAGAATGCACGTTTGGATTCAGAAGTTAATTCCTGTCACTGAGGCGAAAGCCTCTGCAAAACAAGAGCCGCGCTTATTGTTCACAGCTCACGGAGGCATCGAGACTATAACCACACGTACTCTGCATGCAGGCGAAATCTGGGGATTTACATCGAGACTGAAACCATAATTGAAAGATTTGCAAAGGAGGAAAAAAAAAAAAGGATGTGATTATATGTTTTTCAGAGTCGCTTTTTTATGCAGCTGCGGCCGGGGCGATATCAGAAGGGGCTACAATGCTCGTAACGCTGAAGCTAATTCCTGTGTTTTTGCCAACGTTATAAAGTGGAATGTGCTCTGAAATAAAAAAAAAAACCTGTACAGTTTAACTTAAGTTCGATTTTCAGCCCATTCGATTTGTTTGGCACTAATTAGACACACATGTGGCAGAGTCTAGACGACAATATGTTCTCTTTCTGTCACATCTGCCTGCAGCTGTGATGTTAGTCCTCGCACTGCTCTGTTACTCAAGGTTTAGAGCGTTGACAAAAACATAAAAGGGAAGAAAAAGAACTCGCCACATGTGGTTTATTCATCACCGTGGGAGGATCATTTGTTCTGCGTTCTCCCCGACAGTCTAATCACATTTCTCCACAGTGGACAATAGTGATGATTATGGTATAGTGTGTTTTTTTTCTTTTTTCCAGCAGACACACTGTTTACTTTCACAGCCCACAACGACCACGTCTAAAAGGAAGGCCAGGTCCCGCTCTCTTTTCCGCCTCCCTTCACCTATAGCCGGAGAAAATAAGCGCATATACCCAGACAGACGGCCGTGCACACAGAGCAGTGTATTTTCATACCTGTCTAGGAATGTGTGTGTGTGTGAGTTGAATCATAGTAAATGGATTACTCGCGGTGGTGGTGCTGGATCATTCCCACATTCCCCCCATTGCTTTTGAGACTTAACGGCACTCCACTACCACACTGTAGTGTGCTTTAAATGTGAGGGCATGGTTGACCACAGTGTGCAAATCACTAATCTCGTGTTACTCACTTATTTCTCTTTAAAATGTATGATGAGGAAAGTGGTTTCTAAAGCCGCCTTCGGGGCAGTTTTTGTGTTTCACATTTTAGTTTTGAACCTCGGTCAAACTCCTCCTTACATCGCTGACCTGCTACAGCTTCAGAGCCCCCCGACCCACAGTCTGAGGTCAGGAGGTCAGATGTTACTTGGGTGCCAAAGACCCTTTTGAAGACGCGAGGCGATCGCTCCTTTTGAAGCAGGAGCACATCGACTGAGACCCTTCGCTGCCATGACACCTTTGTCACTTTTTAAAAGCAGTTTCTTTTTTAATCAGGCCTGTAGTTAGACTAGGGTCCTTTATTGTTTTATTCTTTTTTACTATGTCTTCCTGTTTATTTTGTTTAAACTATCAGTATTCTCTGTGTTTTACTTGTATCGCCCTGTGATTCCATATCTGTGAAAGGTGCTGAAAGCTTACTTTTAGGCTTCATTTGGTGAAAACCGTCTTTAGATGTGTATATTTTTCCCACGTTCTGTGTGATTGAAGATTATAATCCAGTCACACGGTGTAGACGTAGGAGGCTACACCAGAGAAGCAAATGCTAGATACTTCCAAATTGTTGCTGTCAGCGGTGGATGTGAATGAAGAATGCATTTGTGGTTCCCAAGATGAAGCAACTTACAAAATATAGCTAATTATATAAATAAATATAGCTATTATTATACTAATAATAATATGATAAACTGGGACGAGATGTGACAAGCTAAAGCTACTACTGGACTGACTGGACTAAAGAATGTTTAAAATTGGCAGCACACTATCAATCAGGGATTCAAACCAACTCTTAAACTGCAGGATAATTACAGATCCATTATATCCACCACAGGCTGGCGTGGGCTTAGGGCTTCAAAATAAGCAGCAATGATAGGAGTGTTTTATACCCTCTCATCTTCAGCGCCCCTGACTACAAATGTCTTACCTTGACTCTGCTGCAGATGTCTCTTTATTTAGTGCTCAGGATTCAAGAATAAATAGCTTTAAAATACCTGTTGAATTCAAAATAACAGGACTGTGGGATGTTTGGGTCACGTTAGAATCTCTGCGATGCTTCACCACATCCTGAAGCTGCAGTGTGTAACATTTGAATATAAATGAATGTCCAATTCATTCGAGCCAAATGAGTTTACACAATGCTGATTAATGAGCCGTTCTTGCATTCTTCTTTTTTCTGAATGGAGATGCACGTCAGACGCGCACACAAACAACAGGGGAAGCGGTCGTGGCGAGATGTGCATTCCGTAGTGACGGGCCTGTTTTCCTGAAAACTGGCTTTTTTTAAAACTTGGATAATGTGTTCATTAATTCATTGAGGCTGCAGAGACTTCAGTCACCTCTGCAGATCCCAAGCGCCTTGGTTAAAAAAACACTTTGGTATCTTCCATGTGCTTCTCAAGTGTTTTTAGATGTTGCACGTGAGCAGGCCCTCAGCTCCACCAAACTATCTTGGTTCTTTCTGACACGGTTCTGGTTCTGGTTCTGGTGCCATCCTGGAGTCTCAGAACCTTGGTGTTTTCGAACCATCCCGCGTTCACGCCAGTTTAAGAGGAACCAAAGTGGGAGGACGTTACTCCAGTAGAAGTAAACACAACACCGGCTAAATCTCGATACTTCCTCTTCTTTCTGCTCGTCTTTGCGACCCAGAATATGACACACCCACTGAAGATGATGTCACGGTTCATGAGGAAGAGCCGATTATTTTTTTTTTATTCTAGCTGAGAACCAACTTTTCAGGTTCTGAACCTATTTTTTTCCAGTTTGAACACCGTCTGTGTTAATGTCTGTATAGTGTTTTTTTGTTTGTTTGTTTGTTTTTTTATTTAAATCTCATGTCACACAGTGACAGATACAGAGTGCTAATAAAGCAAGGCAGCCAAAACTCCTGAAGAAGCACTTGGCTTCTTGGCTTCTGAATTCTGTGGCTGTAGGTTTAGCAGCTTAGCAGGTATAAATGGCAGCGGCGGTGATGGAGGTGGCGGAAGGTCACCGAAACGTACGTCATGTGGAAGTACTGACAAGTGTTGTGATTTATCCTCTGCACACGGCAAATACTGTATATCTGGACAAAAGTGTGTGTGGCGTCCTCAACGTGTCAGGAGAGGAAATCCCTGAAGTAAATGCAACTTGAGTATCTTCAGAGTTCAATGACGGGGCCTTTTGTTGTCTTTGAATGAAGCAGCTCTTCACATTTATGCAGAAATGTCCTGATTTACTGCCTCTCTCAAGGAGCCAAACGTCTCTCGCTGTATGTTTATATTATGGTCACAAAGGCATGTAGCTGACACTCCATGCGTGTGGGGTTCCAGTAGAAAGAAGCTATGGGATATTTTCACCGCAATATAATCACGCTGTAAATTTCAATCTTGGTTCACTTTCACCTGCCTTTGAACGTAAGGATTTTCTATCATAGAGAAGTGTCATTGAGGAGCGTTAGCACCTTTTTTGAATTGAATACCAGACGAGAGCTTTGTTGATCATTGTTCAAAGACGTGTTTGACTTTGAGGACTTCATGATTATTATCATCACCTGTTGCTTTTACCATTTATAGCCACCAGAGCCACACTCTCTAAACATTTCAAATCATGTTGTTTGACATCTGTGTGTGTGTGTGATTTATTTGCAGTAACCTTTTTAAAGAAAAAAAAAAGATCCAGAATGCTATCACTGATGTTTGGTGTCTGCTGCTTCAGGTTGTGCTGCTGTGTCTACTGTTGATCCTTCTGGCTGTGATGTTTACTATGGGGACCGCCAGTGGTGGAGAAGGTGGGTGTTTTTACACTGTTTGTTTTTGTTTTTTTTTGTCTTTCTTACATCTTATAATCACCACGGTTGTGCTTTATTAAAATGCAAATGGGCAACCACATCCTGTAGATTTTTAGTGTTGACATATTTTACAGCATATTAGAAAGTTAAGCTCCGTGATAAATGTAATGTAGTCTCTATTTAGGAAAATAAAAGGTTCACAGTGTTGGGCTCCATGCAAGAGTATTCTGTAAAGAAAATTTTTTTTGGCCTACAGTCAAACTATTAGCAGGTCTTTGCGTCAGGTCAACAGCTTTCACACGTGTCCTCACAATACTCGCTGACCCAATCTTTAAAAAACGCAGCTCCATTGCATTACTAGTGGTCAAAAGTTCCCTGCGGGGGGGGGCGGTTCTCTAAAGCCTTAAATTACTCATGTCACTTCTTGCACATTGGTCACATGCCACGCCGCCCACCACCACAAGCACTGTAATGTCTCAACCTGTGGGAAACGCAGTAATGTTTTTCCAATGATTGTTAGGCGGTGTTTTCACTGTCCGCACAGAATAGAGATACTCTGGCAGCAGTTGGAGACAAAAATAACTGTCTCATATTACACTTTAGAGGGACATAGTTGCTGGAGAAAATGCATACTGTGAAATTGTGAGCGGGCCAACGGACAAACAGTGTCTGCGCCCAGCCACGGCGAGGCTTACGAAGCCGCTGTTTACGCTCCCAGCAGTTCTATATGCATGAAGCCAATGGTCGAGCCTGTTAATTTCACATTACTGCGCCTTCAAAAACTCCAACGTGGGAGGATTTAGAGCAGCGGTGAAGGAGGCTCAGGTCATAAAGTTGGCCTCAGGAGAAAGACGTGAGTCAAAAATGAGACGTCTGTGTGATTTACTCCAAGCAACATGCCTCGTGTTTTTCTTTGGCCACTGCTTAAAAATACATCGTCAGTGCGTCAGTGTTGGTTTCTGTTCGTATTTATGAACAGAAATAATGAAACGCACCTGACCGAGGGAGGATTTGTGTGTATACACGGCAGCGACCAGGTCTTTTGAGCCGTAGTTTTTCCGAGTAAGGCGAGGTGCCTTACTCGTGCAGCGTTTGTGCTGCCTCCTTCTGTCTCGACATAATCTAACAGACGGTTGTTTATGTTTAAAAGTTACACACTGCGGTTGACAGCGGGGCAGGAATGTTGGTTGGCATATTTTCTGCTGCTATAGATTCCCCCTCTAGTTATCCGCGGGCAGTGGGGCATCAGTGTGCTCTTTGTTGCAGACTGCCGTGCCAAAACAGCCCCGTCTTGAGCTTCTGTGGTGACTGTGGGCAGCTGCCGCCCCGCCCCAGCCTGGGTGGAGTGCAGTCTCTGCCTGCTGCAGTGTTTAACTTATACTTCCTCGGCGAGCCGACATGAAAGCCATATGGAGAGAATCCGCTGGTTCAGTGCTCGTCATAATTCACATCTGCGCAGCCCCGTAGGAACTTCCACATGTTTCATAATGCTGCTTTTCATGGTGCGGCCCTTTTGGAGGCAGATTAAAAGAAACAAAAATAGCTCTGACCTCCGGCTTCTTCCTGGAGGCTGACGGTGAGTCGTGTTAAAGACCACAGCGACGTGTCTCCTGAGACGGAGCATCCCCATTTCTGGTCCAAACCACAGTGCAGGCCTCGAGAGGCTGCGAGGAGGGGGTTTTCTCAGCGACGTGCTAAGACTCCTTCTGTCATGTGTCCAGCGATCAGCAGACTTGACAGATGTGCTCGGGGAGGCAGTTGCTCGAAAGGTGAAAGAGGTTGGGGATCACTTTGTCTGTGGGAATGTCCGTGACACAGTTGGCTCACTGTACAATGGAGCAGAGTTTTCAATAGAGGAGAGATTTTTGTGCCTGTGACAAATACTTCTTCACTTTATTAGCCATGTGTCATTGCAACACCAAGATAAAACAGAAAAAAAGGAGAAAATAAATCTTGTTCTGCTATTTTTTGTGGCACAAGTCTTGATAATCTTAATCTTAGTTTTATAGCAATGAACCTGCAGAGATTTATCTCTGTACATATTAAAATAAACGTGCCACTAAAGATTATCACTCATGACTTGTATATCACCAATTTACAATGATGGTTAGGCCATTTAAATGTTTTGAACATTCAGTTGTGCGACATAGACACCAGGAGTAGAGTAGATGTGAGAAAAAATGTTTCAGGGAGAGAGCCAGGGTCATAAAAGTAACACTTTTTGCCCCACAAACAAGCTTGAAAGTGTTATGTTAACACCTTTTGAGCAATAAAACTGCCGTTCAATGTGTCAGAACTGAAATTCAAGTCGCAGGTCGTGGCGTATCACCTGTTTTAATCGGAGCGTGTGAAGGAAATTTAACAATTTAGTTTTGTGACCCAGAAACTACTGTTCTCCGCTCAGAACCGGGGGGAGAACTCTCCGAACCAGAGAGTCGTTGAATGATTTCACGACGTTGCATCTATTTTAGGACTGGTGTCTTCAACTTAATGTCCAAAAATTATCCCTTTTTAACCTGTAAATATTAATATATATGAACAAATATTGGCCATATTGTAGCAACCTCATGGATACGTGTTTAAAAAGCAACAGGGAAACACAGCATTGCATCATTTTTTTTGTCTTTTTCAGCTCATATTTTTACAGTTTACCTAAAAATATGACATTTTAAAAACCTGTTTCCTGCAACAGTCTCTTATAATAGCAGTGGTTTTCAAGGGCACATTTCAGATAAACCTTGTGCCACACACCGACCTCGATAGCAACATTCTGGCAACATATTTGTTTCCTTTGGCCCAGTCTTCACCAAGGTCGTTGGTTTGAGTCTGTTCTACTGTATGCGTACAGCATGGTTGTCCAACGCCACGTCCACACCTGTGCTGACTGGGGCAGTTATTTTTTCCCGTGTTGGCCGTCAGATAATCCGTGTGCACACACGCTGATGCTTGTGGACACAGTGGAGCGTTCATAAAGTGACAGTATGCTCTTCTGCACGTGCCTGGAGACAAATACAGAGTAAATATTAGACTTTTAGAAATGTTTGTAGGTTTTTAATATTGCTCCCATTCAAGCAGCAGGCTACTGTAAACCTCTTGACCTCTCTTAAATTGCCTTTTTTTGTTGGACCTCATCACAGATAAATATCAGTCAGTCAAGTCACAAGTTGAAAAGTTCCGTTGAAGAAAAGCTGTACTTTTCTTTCCGTTGTGACTCCTTGTTCCACTTTGCTTCCCTGAGAACAAAGTTTTGATGTAAACCGTGTATGCCTTTTTATTTAACACATTTTGTGAGCATTGCAGAAACAAGGGAATCTTTCTCTCTTTCTTCCTTTCCTTCTGTCTACAGTCATCTCACAAATGTTTAGGTGTGTACTTTCACATCCTCTTCTATTATGGGGAAATAATTGTACCGTTGCGTTTAATCTGACGTGAAACGATCAGCTGTAGAGCTGTTAGGTTATGATGCAAACCACCCTCTGTAGTCCTGATTTATTTAATCAGTTTTAATAATGAGTTTAGATAATGGGCCCCTGAGTTTTCTTTCTTTCTTTGTGAAGTGAAGCCAATGCGAAAGTGCCTGAAACCTGTATTCTCTGGAATGGCCATTAGGCGGTGACTCTAACTGACCGTTCTAAATCAAGAAGTAGATGCTTCATTTTCCTAAATACGTCCGTACAAGTTGGCTTATTTTTGCAACAGCAGAGTTGCCCCCTGGTGGCTATTTAGTATATTCTCACTTCCTGATTGACCTCATTATGGAAACCGGACTCCATACATTTTTCATTTACCTCTAAGGCAGGAGTCTCAAATTTAAATGACTGAAACTCAAGTGGAAAAAAAGGTGAAAATGACAATAACAATAACCATATGAATGAATTTCAAAATAAGTGTCTGTATTGATATGGAGCAATGTATAGTTAAATTTTTTTTTATCTTTTTTTCTAAAAAATCACAGAAATAATGCATTATAATTTATTACATTACATGGTGGGCCGGTTTGAGGGCCTCTGCTCTATTATATAACGGCTATAATCTTACCAACTCCAATAACATTTAGTCCTTATTTTGAACTTTCATTTATTCACCAAGACTTCATGCTTTGGTTAAAAAAAAAGACAGGTTTGTTTATGTGTTTTGTTGTTATCTATTATAGAATAAGGGTTTTTGCTTTAAGACACCTTAACTCAGTCAGTCCTTACACTCTGAGTAAGATGCGACTTCTCCCTCTCATCCATATATTTTGAAAAACAAAGGTGTCGCTGACCAAACTGTAAATCTGGAGGCTTCACAAACAGCACGTTTACAAACCAGTGTTGGTCCTGTGATTCTTTGTTTTTTTTCCCTCCATATTGTTTTCACATTACCACAGTATAAAAATACCAATTATGGCCTCTTTCAAAGGCTTCCTAGCACAGATTTGTTTAGAATTTATATTCTGTATATGTTTTGTAAAGTCATGTTTGTTGTAAAAAACAAACAAACAAAAACATTATTCTTGTTAAACACCACTGACTCCTCTTTCTCTGCAGATGGGGATTTCTGGCTGAATGTTGTGTCTGACGAAACTCCACAGCTACAGTGTCCACCCGGGTAATGCTCTACTCTTGTTGTCATTTAAGATCTGATTACTAATGGTTCAAGGCTGGATCCTCTCCTGGATCCCGTCCGCTCCCAGTCCTTTGTGTGACGATCATTCAGCGTTGTTTTCGCTCGCGCTCGAAAAAAAGCGAAACTATGCCACTGTATCGCCCACAGTTATGCTGAGTTGAGCCATTGTTGCGGGTCAGCAGCGCTTCATGGAAATTAAAGTGTGACAACAGTGAAAATAGTGCATAAATAACCCAAACACATGACTCTTTGTGTCGCTCCAATGGTTTAGTGGAAAAAAAAAAGTGACTGTCTCTATGGAAACTGGGTTAATGACGCTGAGTAATCAGGCATGTGTCGGTAAGTGTGGTCACATAAGTGTGTGTGTTTGCGTGTTTCTGCTTTTTTGCGAGTAAGGGAGTTACCCCAGACACACACACACACACACACATACAGTACAGTACACCAGACCTGTGGCTCCAAATTAAGCTATTTTGGGTTTGAAAATATCTTTTAACAAATCTGTTGTGTTTTTATAGATCAACAAAACTCATAGTCTAGGGTTTTTTTGTTTTTTTGTGGCCATAAATTCAAAAGCCACACATACACAGATTTATTTCCTCCCCCTGATATCAAAACAACAAATGTTTCTCTAGTTTTGTGTAATATATTCAAAGTCTATGAACAACTTAATGTGTTGAAGTTTATTAATATCTAGCAAACAAACCACCTGCCCACGTCATTACTCACACATAGAGATGGTGACAGTTACTTCCTTCTTCTAAACACAGACTTTCGGTTCTGCATTCAAATACCAACAATGTTCAGAAACTGGATTAGATTTATTGATCCCTAACTGGGGAAATTCACTTGTTACAGCATTGTTATATAACAAGAATAGAATAAGCAATAAAAATAAGATTAACCTTAGGTCTCATGTGTCGTGGATTCATCATCAAAATCAGGAGTAGTCACAGAATAGATAAAAACTTAATTTCTTTTATTTTTGTTCATAAAAATGAGCTAAGCGAACGTTAAATTGTGACGCATTTTTGCTCAGGTGTGTTTATATTAGAACTGCAGCTCTAACCTGGAAATGATGATGTTCTCAAATGTCCAAAATGATTCAGTTTGAATGGTTTCTTATTTGGACCAAAGCAACCAGAAAATATTCACATTTAAGAAGCTAAAACAATCAGAAATCTTGATATTTGAAAAAAAAGCGATTAAGCGATTTAATCAAAATAGTTGACTATTAATTTTAATGATCAATTAATAAGCAATTAATTGTTTCAGCTCTAGTTTATATAGTTGGTGAAAATGAAAGATTGCCTTAAAAAAACCATTATCTTATATCCTCTGTATATGCGTTTAAACATAGTAATGGGGAAAAACAGCCTTAATGCTCCGTGTTCTAAGGGTTAAAATTATGAATATAAATGAACAAATGCAAAATATGATGATTAAGAATACAAAAATCTGAGATTATAATTATGATTTTACTTTTATACACCTTTTTAAATGCCACAAAAAAGTGCAGTGGCTCAGAATTATTGCAATAAGTAAAAAGTAGTATATGTCTTTTCTTGTTCATCCTCAGAATCAGACTTCTCCTCCTCCTCCTCCTCCTCTCCTCTGTGAGTCTGTGTGGTCTGAGCGTTTGACATCATGTCTCCTCTTGTGAGCCCCGTTAAAGAGCTGCTCTGTTTCCAATTACACAAAGACTTGGTGTACAGAAACCTACCATGCACAGCTCACCACCGGGGCCGCAGATAGTCACGTTTCCTGTCGAGGGATTCATTAACCCACTGCAGTGCTCAAGGTCAAGGCATCACTCTTCCTCTCTCTCTCTGTCTGCCCAGTTTTTTCCGGCCTCCTCTCATCCTGGTGTCCTTGGACGGTTTCAGGGCCGAGTATTTGAAAGATCACGCCGGCCACCTTCCCATCATCAACAAGCTACGTAAGTCGCGCAACTCCACGGTTTCCTTTAAAGTTTCACCTATGCAGACAATCCCTGGTGTGACGTGACTTTGTGTTGCAGGAAGTGTTGGAACGACAGCACCGTACATGAGGCCTGTTTATCCCACAAAGACCTTTCCAAACCACTACAGCATTGTGACTGTAAGTTTTATTCTGGTCCACTCACAGTGCCAGAGGTTGATTTATTGGATACGAATTGCCAGACTGTCTTTTAATTTTGTTTTGTCTGTCGTGGAAGAACGGAAAACCACAACAATGAGTATAAACCGGGAAATCACATTAGTTTAGTGCTCGTCCTATTTAAAAACAGATACAAAGATAAAAAAAATAGATACACGCAGAAACATTTAAACAGACAAAAGATAATTGTCAAAGCCTCGTTTAACTCTGTGATTAAATATGCACAGGAAATGGTTAGGAAAGTCCCCAATTCCTCAGTTCCACTCGCCCTGCTGTGTAACACATCTGGAAGTAAAGTGTAAAGTAAGTGTGAAGGAGGAAAAGATAAAACAAACAAAGTCACATATTATGCAGAGGGTTTAATTTATAGCTGCAGAAAACTAATACTTGGTTGTCAGTAAATGCAATCAACAGTCAGTTTTTTGTGTGTCTGTTGCACAAAAGGCTGATATTATAGACTATTGCTATCATTTTGTGGTTTTTGGGTTTGGTATCATGTGTTTCCTGGTGAAGGGGGGGGTGTATGTTCACTGTCAACCCCACCCCAGAGTTTCCTTTTTGCTCGAGGCTCCCAAAGCTTCCTTGAAAAATACCCCCGAATAGAAAAATGTAATCTGGAACATTTAATCATGGAGTTGTTATTGTGGAGCAGCCTCAGGCTTGAGCTCTGTCCAGAAAACCTTTACAAATAGTTCTGAGGGGTCATGAGGTGATTAAGAGGTTAGAAAAAGAGGAATTAATGAAGAGTTTATGTGAAACTTCTTTGTATTCTTTACAATCCAAATCCCAAAAATGAACTACTACTACTTTCCAAGTGTTGGTGGTAGATTAAAGTTAGATATTTAAATATTTAACTTCATATGTGGAGGCTTTTCTACGGAAGTGGAATTGGGCCTCGTATGAATCAAAATTTAAAAACAGAATTCTGAGGAAAAAGTCAGAATTCTGCCTTTTTTTTCTACAGAATTCTGAGAAGAAAGTCAAAATTCTGTGGAAAAAAAGGTCAGAACTCTGAGATTAAAGTCAGAATTCTGTGAAAAAAAAGGTCAGAACTCTGAGATTAAAGTCAGAATTCTGTGAAAAAAGGGTCAGAACTCTGAGATTAAAGTCAGAATTCTGAGAAGGAAAAAAGTTACAATTCTGACTTTAATCTCAGAAGTCTGGCTCTTTTCCAAATAGTTTTTACATTTAGCCTTAATCCTCTTGCGTACTTTTCCATGTCAATTTAAAGCCTTCACAGTATCTGTCAGAAATGACTCCAGTCCTCGGATACTTGTTTTGATGACTTGCGACTTAAAAAATAAAAGACTTGAGGCTCAACTTGGAAGTTAAAGACTCAGGACAGTAAAACAGTAATGACGTAACTTAAGTACCTACATGTGAAAAACTGAGTGGCTAAATTGAGTAAATGTGGTTTGAAATAGAGTAATTAAAAACAGTAAATGTGTGCTAACAATTGAGTAAATGAAGTAAATACATACGCGTTAGATAAATTGGCCAATAATACCTTTATTTGACAGGTACTAATATCATTTCTCTTTATGAAGACCGGATACTGCCGGTAAGACTGCGATAATAAGGTGACTTGGGTCTTGCATGAGACTGGAGACTTACTTGCACACGTCTGGTATCTGTTGTGATCTTATCACATACATGAGCTTGTGAAATGAGCCACAGCTAAAAACCGAGGGGATTTGTGTTGAAAACAGTTGCAATTAAAATAAGCTGACGTGGTTCCCAGGAATATTTAGATATAGGAGGTTGTAGAGAGGACGAAAACACTTCATATCCCTGCAGTGGTAGAATCAAAGCCTCTCACCTCCACTGCACGTTCATGATTCCTCTTATTTCCTTCAGGGTCTCTATCCCGAGTCTCATGGGATCGTGGACAACAAGATGTACGACGTGACGCACAACGCTTTCTTCAGCTTGAAAACCGCCGAGAAGTTCAACGCTAAGTGGTACCAAGGAGAGCCGGTGAGTGGACCTGTTCTCAGGTCAGTAAATATGAATACGCTGAGCTAGAACCGTGCTGTCATTCTTCTACGAACGGCACGAGACACTTGTTTTGTTTTTTCGACAGTGGTCAGAATGTCACGACTCCGAATCGACTCTGCCCGTAATGAGCTTCTCGATATACTTGTGGATTCTGGTCGTGCCAAATGACAGCTTGTGAGAGCTGTGACTCTTGGGTTGTGCTTGTTTAGACACTCTGTGGTTTTTTTTTTCATTTTCAATGGGCGGCCTCTTAAATCTCATTCTTCAGCTGAGTGACAGCCTGCTCCTAACTTTCCAGGAGGAAGGACAGAGTGATTTATTCAGCAGCGAAGCATTCTCTCATGATGACATTTGAGCCAATACAGCCAAATGTGTCTGCTTATGAACCTGCTGCATAAATAAATCACATCTGTGTGGCATTGATTCATCATTAAAATGTGCCGTTAACTTTCCATTAGACCTGACTGCTCTGTGAGGGATTACACTTTTATCCTGATGCACTGTGATAAATGAGTTAGCCATTAGTCTGATGCAGGTTAGTCTGAATTAATCATGAGACTGTAAATTACACCCTTTTCGCTTTCCTCTCCTATCCTCTCTTATCTCCTATCCTATCCTATCTCATCTCCTCTCTCCTCAGGTTTGGCTCACCGCCATGCGCCACAAAGTAAAAACGGCGACCTTTTTCTGGCCGGGTTCGGATGTAGCCGTCAATGGCACCTTCCCAACATTCTACAAAACCTATGACAAGTCAGAACGATGTCACGTTTGTTACATTTAATTTAATTTAATTTAATTTAATTTAATTGCTCTTCACAGTGGTGCATTGACATGACTACAAATCACTATTTTGCAGGAGCATTGAATTTATGGAGAGACTGTCACAGCTCTTTGAATGGCTGAGTTTACCTCAGTCAGAGAGGTATCTTCATGTTTTATTTATCATTACAGTTTGAACGCGCTGTGAGACTAAATGAAACCACAATTCACTGTCGAGTTGCTTTGTGATTTTCAGACCCGACTTCTACACTCTGTACCTGGAAGAACCTGACGCGTCAGGACATCGCTACGGGCCAGGAAGCGATGAGGTTAGTCATTCAAATATTCAAGTATTTAAAACCTGAAAACATGAGCTGATTCAGCACAGATGTGAGACAGAATCATCCCAACTTAGGATCTTCTAACTAACTCTTCGGGATGGGAAGATACCACTTTTTTTGTGTCCAGTACGGATATCACACATTTGAATATGTATTGATACCGATATCTGTCCGACACTGTCATTTTAGACCATTTATGAATGTATGAAGCTGTTAACAAAAGATTTGTGCTGAGTCATGTCAAACACATTATACGCCAACTGTGAAAGAAATAAGCAGCCCAAACATGACTCAGCTAAAAGGCTTCTGCCGATTTTTCTTTACGTTTTGACAGTGCGTATATATATAATTTTTGGATTGTATTGGAGTTTACATTTTCCTCAGAACCTATACCCATCCCTACTAACTTTGCCCTCAGTCACATGATACAGCTTTATCAGCACTTAAATGTGAACTTTTGGTGGTGTTATAATAACATACATATGTAATGGGATCAGAAGCACTCCTTTCTTCCTAAAACTTGATAAAAAAAAAAAAAAGGTTATTATGTAGCCAACTGTAATTGTATTGTGTGATTCATTGTGTTTTTGTTGACATTGCAAATTGAGCTGAGGAAAATAAAAACAAAGTTTTTGTGTTTGAGGCACAGTATCTTTTTGCTGCTTCACTGACACATAAACATAAACTTCCCTTTCTCTTGTCTTCAGGTTATTTCCGCCCTGAAGAACGTGGACTGGATCTTGGGGATGCTGATGGACAAACTGACGATGAAAAGCCTGCACCACTGTGTCAACTTGATGATCGTATCCGACCACGGTGAGATAAACCACACACCTTTTTCAAACAATGACAAGTGATTCCTCAGTGAGTAGATTCTACTGTAAGTTTCCATTTTCCATTTTTTTCACTCCAAAAAAGAACTTCCTAAATCTGTGGTTTAACACCTGTAAGACTTAGAATCCTTCTGGAGCCTATGTGCCACTGAGCAGGACTTTAGTACTCCACTGTCATATTCAAATATTTGACTTGGTTGAGTCACTGCACCTGCTGCAGGCACAAACCATGCCAGAGAGCAATCTAATGAAGGGAGTCTTTTAGGGGAAACAGCTTTCTGTGTGTGAGGAGAAGTTACTGTGAACATCTGGAGACCACATGTTGTAGCTTGTAATTTGCTATAATAAAGATGCAGTGAATGGGAGGGGCCCCATTTGTCCTCATCAAAGACTTCATTCCCAGGAGAAGATATGACTGATCCATGCTTTCATAACATCTCAGCTGGATTATTCCGTATGATACTAGAGAGACCACATCGCACCTATGTTGCTCCTCCCTCCACTCACTCCCTATCCGTTTTAGGATTGATTTTAACATTTTATTGTTGTTTTTTAAAGCCCTTAATGGTTTGGCACCATCTGACCTCTCTGAACTCCTTCATCTTCACACCCCAATCTCGAGGTCTAATAACAAGTTGCTTTTAGATAAAACCCCAAAACTACGGAACACTTTACCCATTGAAATTAAATCCTCAAACATTTTAAATCACCTTTAAAGACCCACCTCTTCTCCTTGGCCTTCACTTTAGGATGAGAATAGTAAACACAAACACCTTTTCTATCTAGATTCTTACTATTTTACTGTTTAGTTAAACACTGTGGTCCACCCTGATTGTTTTTAAACGTGCTCTGATGTTGGTGTGCCGCCAGTCATCACCAGCATGAAAGCAGCATTCATCGGGCGTCATGTCACACCCCAAACGACAAACAACATATGTTATCCTAAATATAAATCTGCAAATGATGCCTTACATCTGCGGTGGACGACACATGCTGTAAAAGTGCTTACATGTTTACATTTCTGAGAGGATAGACCTCGCTCAGTGTGGGACCAAAATAGAGTTTTCGTATGTAGTGCACAAACAAATATTAATAAATGATGTAAAGGACAGATTTGAACACAGACTGTTTGTGAAAAAACATGCGGAGAAATGAGGTTTTCTTTGTTGTAACAGGCATGGAGGAGGCGTCCTGTGAAAGAGCAGAGTTTGTGTCGACCTACCAGGAAGACACTGAACGCTTCAATGTCATCCAGGGCCCGGCAGCTCGTATCAGACCCGCCCGCCTCCCAGAGGATTACTTTTCTTGTGAGTTAACTCTTGATAACCCTCAACTTCCCCTTTCTCCTCTGGCAGCACAGCAGCATCACTCACTGTCACCTTGTTTATCACGACTGCAGCTAACCTTGTCCTCTGTTCCCCTCCCTTCCTCCCTCAGTCGACTATGAAGGCCTGGTGAAGAATCTGTCGGTATGCAAAGTATTTCAAAAGTCACTCTTGTATTGAGAATGAAAAATGATCTGCTTGCTTAGTTTCTCATCAAACAAACGCCACCCTCTTACCGCGCAGCATGTTGATTCTCCTTCTCTGTGTCTGGTCTGAAGTGCAGGGCCCCGAACCGGACCATGAGACCGTACCTTAAAGAAAACCTGCCAAAAAGGTTCCACTTTGCCAACAACAAGCGCATAGAGAGGGGACATCTGTACATGAAGCAGGGATGGCAGGCAGCACTGTGAGTGAAATACCAGTCTGCTGTTTTTAAATGACAACTCTCTGTTTCACCAAATGTATTCCTGAGATCTGGCAATGCAGCAACATGACCTCCCCCACCAGGACTAAGACCCACACACGATGGGGGACCGGGTCTGTGGATGGTCCTCCAAAAAGTGGTTAGTCCTACCAAACCAACAGGGAACGTTCTCTAAACGTTAGTTTTTGGTTTGGTTGTAACTAACCTTAGGAGAACCTTAGGGGAACATTCTTTGAACATTGTGTGTTAGTAGGGTTTGATCTTACTGCTGGTTTTTATTGTTTTTATGTGCACATTTTCAGATCATTTGTGATTTATAAATGAAATTTATATTATTAATAATATACTTTATTAATCCTCTTAGGGAAATTATTTCTCTACATTTGATCACTGATTGAAATGAAAATACTAAAATCCCATTCTTCAAACACAATAAGAGTAGACTGTGTCATACTGTAAGCCTGTTACAAGCAATTTCTAGCATATATTTGCTTTATAGAGGCAATGATTACGCCTTGAGCTGATCTCAACTCTTAAAAAAAGCCCTGTGTATTAGTAAGTGGATATTTCCTGATGGACTTAGGCGTGGGTCAAAATACCTATTTGGTGATGTATCGCCATCCTTCCTCGTGCAATGCGATAATCGATACACCAGGGCAAATGTCGATATTTCATTCGCTCTAAACTAAACAGTCCCTGCCAGTTTCACTCACTGAGCGTCGCTACTTCGTGTCTCCTCATGGCGGCGCTAGTCAAACGAATGAGGGGAAACTTGGCTGGAAGTTACCTGGCTGAAGAAGAGGGAGTTTACAGCGGGATAATGGCAAAGAAAGCGAAGTTAATGCATAGACTTTATGCACTTTGTTCTCTATGTTGTGAATAAATAGAGAAATCTTGCACTTTTAGCTTTTCACGGACGCTTTGTTTCTTCAGTTGGACAGGTATCGTGATGTATCACTTGATTATTCAAGATTCAAGATTCAAAGTGTTTATTGTCATATGCACAGTAAAGAAACACAGAATCACAGAATTATTACAGAATCGTGATATTATCTGTATCGTGGACCAAGTATCACGTATCGTATCCTATCGCGAGGTACCCTGAGATTTCCACTCCTTGTACGTGTCACAACAGGGTTTTCACAGAAGCATGTTTTTGTCGTTGCCAATCGGTTCTTTTCCGTCGAGGGCTTGGCCCCTAAAAGAAAATCAAAACACTCAATTCTTCACATTTGGACTGTACTTGTACTGTTTGCTCACATTTCATGTGTATAAACAAGAGCTGTTTGGTCAGGAGACAACGTATCTGCTTCTGCCACCCAGAAGTTGATACACTCGCAGTGGAAAATAGCTTTTGGGTCTCAGGAAGAACTTAATCCGTCAACTTCACAGATGCAGTAAACATCAGTGGTAGTTACCCTCTAATGTGACTCGTGCTCTGTTTATACAGAAATGACGTGACTGACCCTGAAATTGAGGTTATTTTAGGTAAACAACTTCAATCACACATCCTAATGTCTTTGTCTTTATTCAATATAATGGACGCACCGCTAATAGTTGAAGGGTCAAGTAAGCCTGAACTGTTATGGACTACTAATCATTATTGTGACCCATTCTTATGTGTGTATTGGGGATTTCCTTCATTATTATTCAGCCTGTTGTGCTAGAAAAGTCCCTACTATCTATTAAATTGGAGCTCTAAACTGTGCAGATCCGTGCCTTATGATGGATCCAGCACCTATCTAAACGTTTTTACAGGAAATGTGTGTGCGTGTCATTTTTCAGTTTTTCTTTAGTATTCGTTTATTATTAGAAGTATTCTCCCTCATAATAATCAGATTTGTATGTTTTTTGTCTTCTCAGTAACCGAAAGGAAGTCAAGTACTGCACGGGTGGTTTCCACGGCTCAGATAATGTCTTCACCAACATGCAGGTCAGTGTTAGGAAGGATAAGTGTGTGTGTGTGTGTGTGCCTGTTCACGATGAAATGTCTTTCACCATATCCTGTTTGCGGACTTTTGAACAAATGAGAAGATTAATAACAAGTTGAGGGGGAAAAAAACACATCTAGGAGTTTCCCACAGCTCAGATAAAGCCTTAAATCACATTAGGAAGGAAGGTTATTGTATTAATCATTATTAATTATTATCTGAAGCGGAAATCATTTTCTGCAGCGTCAAATTGAAATCGGATATTTATCAAAAATCCATTTAGCTGCTGACATTTATTTTTACCATTTGACTCCAGATAAAGTAATAATAGGTTTGTGAGTTTACAAATGATGTATAACGTATTATAAAGTTTATTTACTGCTTATAAAGTCAATAGCTACAGCATATAAACTTCCTATAAAGAATGTGTTACCTTTCATCACTTAGATATCACTTATATTTAAGATATTTATATCTTCTGTGTTCCAACTTTCTTTATAAAGCACTTTAAAAACAACAACAGCTGAAACAAAGTGCTTGACATCAGGTCAAATATAAAAACATAAGACCTAAGAACAAACAATATAACCTTGAAATACTGTAGAAAGTATAAAAACAACACAAATAAACAAGTCGTACAATAAAACTATATAAAAAAAGATAAAACCAACATCTTCACTTCAACATCATCAAAGAGAAAAAATAATCTGGCAAATAACAAACATTCAGCCACTAAAACTCGTTTTTCTGTTCAGGAAGTGCTTGTAAATAACTATAATTTGACATAAAGAAATAATGATGTGCTTTACTATTTGTGAAGTCATGGATAACAATAATAATTATAGTTTAGCATTAAAACTATCATTTTGGTGAAAGAGCTTCTACACACTGGTGTATTAACCATTACAGAAACCTAACAAAAATGATTTTGATAATGACCTTTGCTGTTAATTTAGGGCAACTGTGGCATAAACCTTATATTGAGTGGTGGTCTAACTGAATATCTGTGTCAAAATATGTCGACTGGTCAGTTTTTTTCAGACTTTTCATTTGGTGCACATTAGACCATAATGGCAAAGACACGCCAAATACAAATATTGTGTTTGTTGTTCTGGAAAAGTAACTACACTAAAATTGTACTCTGTGTGTGTCTCTCTGCCACGTTCATGTTAATCCCCACAGTGAACCTGTGTGTATGTGCACGGATGTGGTTCACTGGAGTCTGTCTTTGTGCTATAATTATAACAGACAAACCTGCTGGCATCTCCAAAAACAAACAAAACCCAGACTCAAGAAAAGTTAGTCTAAAGAAGAAGAAGAAGAAGAAGAAGTTAAAAAATGGAAATGTTTGCTAGAAATAGGCCTGCAAATATTTACTCACCTCTGTGTCATGACCAGCTCACCAAACAACATCTTTCCTAAAGTCACAAGGTCATGTGAGGTCATTTTAAATATTTACACATGGTCAAACCATCGTGTTGAGTGTCAGACTTTTTTGTTCAGATACTCCAGTGTATTTTCTGGTCTTCAAACAACTGAATTCATGTCACATGTCAATCTGAATTTGCTGTTCACAGGCGATCTTCATTGGCTACGGTCCAGGTTTTAAAAGCAACCTTGTCGTTCCACCGTTTGAAAACATCGAACTGTATAACCTCATGTGTGGTGAGTCGTTTTGTTCTAGAATATCATACATTTACTGCACAATATTCTCCTCTGCTTATTCTGTATAAGACAGTACTTGAATTTTTAACTAGAGATAAATGTGCTATGTAATCATCAGAGACACATGTCTCATTCCCACAACAACAGAGGAAGTTGGGATTGAAAAAAAAGTCACTTCCTGCCAAGAAAATAAAAGCCCTACACTGCTCATCGCTGTTTTTCTGTCCATTTATAATATATATATATATATATATATATATATATTATATATTAAAACTTACCGTAGGACTCTAATAAATGTGTTAAGCACTGTATATAATGTTTATAATATTCTAATAATATAATATATGATGTCTCCCTGTCTTCAGATCTCCTCAGCATCCGTCCCGCTCCAAACAACGGGACTCACGGTAGCCTGAACCACCTCCTGAAGGATCCGGTCCACTTGCCGGTTCACCCCGCGCCGCTCTCCCATCAAACACCCTGTGAAGCCACTGGTCCTGACCCCACAGATGACCTGCAGTGCTCGTGCGCGTCACAAACTAAAACTATGGTTTGTGCCAAAACTTTTTACCTGGCAAAAAAAGTCTGTTTTTCTGCATGAATTGTGTGATTTAAAACAAGCTGTTCTGTTCTTTATCGAAGTCATAGATAGTGATAGACGCACTGATCGGAAAGACAAACAGTTAATATATGAATTAAAACATTAAGCCGGTGTGCTACGATACTAAACTGCATGATACAAAACCTTGTAAACACTTGCACTAAAGCATAATTATGGAAGAGTATTAGGGCCACAATACTCTTCTTTACATAATAGACCATTTTCACAGCAGCCATTTTGTAACGCAGTAGTACAGTAGGAAAACAGATATGTTACTAATCACGTGAAATTACAGGTTTGTCTAAGTAGAACATGTAATTATTTAAAAATATATATTTTCAGTCTGAAATATCATGAAAGGTGAGCAGTGGAAGGTAAGACAACAAATCTTGGGGGGGATCAAGAAAAGTAAGTGGCTTCTGGACAGTCATGCAAAACTAAGTGCTCCAAAGTCCAGAGAGTTAAACTATGAAAGTGCACAGGCTGACTGACTGTGAGGCATCTAGAATGGAACAAGCAGACCTCAGAATCCACCATGAGCTACTTCAAAGAAACAGAGTGGAGCATTGGGAACCCTCACAATCCCCTGGCTCTGACATTATTGAAGAATCTGTGGGTCAGATCATGTGTGTGTATAAAAAATAGCCCTCAAATATCTAATATATAATAAATGTGAAGTCATCTGAAGGATAAACTGTCAAAGATACTGACCCAGTAGAAAACTGCATTAACAGTCAGCATTTGTTTCCTTTTCAGGAGACGGACATGAACAGACATCTCATGACAACAAATGCCAGTGAGCATCATTTCTATCTTTCTTCTATACATCTTTTTATTTTTTTTAAAAAAAAAAGAAGAAAATATTATGTCACACGGCTGCATTCTGACTTCCAGGCGCCAAAGTCTACTTACGCCGCTTCCACCATCCGTTCGGGACGCCGCAGGTCGTCCAGCCGGACGTCAGCTTCTGCCTCCTGCACCACTCCGACTACCTCAACGGCTACAGCAGAGACCGCCTCATGCCCCTCTGGGTGTCGTACACCCTCCAGCCCCTGGTGAGTCGACCCACTGTGCTGTGTCTACACATTACAGTTGTCGTTTTATCTCTAAACATAGCCTCTTGGGTTTTGACTTTGTCCCAGCTCTTGTTTCTTCTGTGGTCAGGGTTTGGCAGCAGATGGAAGGAGGTTGTTCAGCTGTAAGCAGCTGGGACTGCTCCTCTGTGCTCATAGTGGCTCAAAACTGCTTGTCTCGTCTCATTACGCGGTCGAATTTTAGTGTAAATTATGACCTCAGGCAGATTGATACGTTCCCAGGAGAGTTAACACTGTTGTGCTTCGCGTTCGCTCTCAACGACAGAGCGAGTGAGGACGAGGATTTTCATGCAAGCACTGCACAAGCTTCGTTTTGCTCATTTTTATTCTGTGTCTGGTATAATTAATATAACAATTAATAATAGTTCATTAATGAATGAATGAATGAATGAATTGCATTTACTCCAAGCAGCGTTGAATCAGCAGCAGCTGGAGTTTAGCTGCGACTGATTCATTTGAGATGACATTTTGAGAGACGTTTCCTGCCTGTAGACAAACACAGAATAAGTTCTGTCATTTTAAAGTTATTTCTCAATATTTCTCATCGTGTTTTCCTGGAAAGAGCTATATCGTTTTAGTAGTAGTTATAGGGCAAATACTGCAGAACTCTCTTTTCATTTTCTCATTCATCTTTTCTGTCTTTCTGCCTTCAGGGAAAAAAAAAAAGTTCTCTCATCCAGCTTTCGCTACAACTTGATTTGTTTTTAGAAACCGAAATCTTCAGGGTTTAAATAAGATTATAGGTAGTTATTTAGCTCGGCAAATAAGTACAGCAAATAGTAGCTTGACTTTTCAGGATTTGTTTCACCTGTAATCTCTGCTCAATCTGTTCATTATTTGCTCAATTATTTAATTAGACTTCAAAATGGCGCACTGAAATGTCTTTTTGTCCACAGACCAAAGATATTTAGTTTACTGTCATGAAGCAGCAAAAAAAATAGAAAATATTCACGTTCAAAAATCTGAAATCACAGCTTTTTTTAATTTAAAAAAATAGTTAAAGTGGTTGTTACTGTAAGTGCTAATAAAACCATGTACATTGCTGTGTTTATGAACATTATGGAAAATAGTGTTCATTAAAATGTCATAAAAAAGTTAAATTACAAGTACACTGCTCAAAAAAAGTAGAACAAAACTCATAATCATTAGTATTATTAGTGTTATTTTGTTGTCAAAGAATTATAGAATTTATACCCATGAATATTTCAGCCCAAATACTCATGTTTTGTATGTGTGATAAGTTTTATTGCAGTATATATTAGATTATCATATTTTTATATTGATGTGATTTGTGTGATTTTTTTATTGGAATTGTTTATCTTTGTTTTTTAAGAACATGGGTGTCAAACCTGGGTGTCTAACCTGCGGCCCTCAGGTGGCCCACCACTTAATATCATGTTATCATGGAGTTATGAAGTAATAGATTAATGTTGCATCATATTTACATCTCTATTGTGAACTATGTATCGTTCCATGTCAACACAGAAACTTTTATTTTGAAATTCAGTGAAATATCTGTCATTTATTGAATAAGGGCTTCTTTTTTTAAACCCTTAATGCTCAGTGACCCCCAGGTCATTTGCTGTAGACCATCTGAAAGCCACATTTTTAAAAGGAAACAGAGGATATTATTGAACGTATATAATATAAATGTGCCTCATTAAGCAGAAGTTGCTCATTTAAGTGACAATACATGATTCTTTTACGAAATGACAGTGGAAGCCAAGTGCAGTAATGGAGTTAAAGTTAACTTTAATCAGTGTCACGTTAAGTCGTCCTGACACATTTTATTCCCTCTGTGAGGTGAAAGTAGGAGACACTTTTATTTTGTTTGCCAAAGCTGTGGAAACACATTACAAAGTCCCCGCTGACCCACATACAGCACACAGGCGAAGCGAAATCAAGGCGAGTGATGTAACACAACACCCGGAGAGCTGACCTGACGTCTCACTCCACACCGTCCACCACTGACCCGTCCTCTTGTCTCAGGCCACAGTCCGACCGCTGAGCCCGGACACGGAGGCGTGTGTTCGTGCCGATGTTCGAGTCCCACCGTCCGCCAGCCAGCTGTGTTCCCGCTACAAAGACAACGCTGATCTGTCCTATGGCCTGCTGCATCCCCCCAGTGAGTGTGTGTGTGTGTGTGTGTGTGTGTGTGTGTGTGTGTGTGTGTGTGTGTGTGTGTGTGTGTGTGTGTGTGTGTGTGTGTGTGTGTGTGTGTGTGTGTGTGTGTGTGTGTGTGTGTGTGTGTGTGTGTGTGTGTGTGTGTGTGTGTGTGTGTGTGTGTGTGTGTGTGTGTGTGTGTGTGTGTGTGTGTGTGTGTGTGTGTGTGTGTGTGTGTGTGTGTGTGTGTGTGTGTGTGTGTGTGTGTGTGTGTGTGTGTGTGTGTGTGTGTGTGTGTGTGTGTGTGTGTGTGTGTGGTGGTCGGGATGTGGGAATCGCCGCTCTTGAATTTTAAGTCGACGTGTTTTCACGGGCCACATTCTCATGTAAAGAAGCGACAGGTGCTTCAGGTCTGCGACAAAGGACGGTGTCCGAGACCCCGTCCAGTCCTGATAAAAACACTGTACTGTGAAATGCTGCTTTTAAGGAAGTGACAGACAGAGGAGAGGAGAAGTAATACTCCAGTACAGCTGTGAGAAAGTGGAACATTTTATCTTGCACCTGTGGAGTTAAATGACCTAACGCATGCAATTGGTAATCAATAACTTTATCCCCATAACAGTGATTTATTTTGTATTTTTGACTGATTATTTTCCATTGTCAACTGAAAGTCTTGGACTGTTTGGTGAGAAAATTAGAGATTTAAAGACATACAGTAAGTTAGTTAGCACTCTGGGAATCTATGATTGTTCTTCACATTTTAGAAAAAAAATATCTTTTTCATATTTTTCTCCGCTGTGTTATTGATACTCTGCATATATATTTTATTTAAAGGGATATCAAGGCAGTATATATGACACATAAACTTGGGTAATAATTTAGATTATGATTTAATTGCGGTTTAAATTGCTGGGGTCAACGATAAGCGACGTTGTGTTCCACCAAGATTTTCAGAAGTAAAAAAAAACATTCTTTATTTTATAGTCCAGCTTTTTCAGTGTGCCATTTATGTTTACATTCACATAAAACTCACCTCTTTTGCTCCGTCGCTCATCAGACCTGAATTTAACCGGACCCGAGTCGGACTCTCTGATCACGAGCAACATGGCACCGATGTTCCCTGCGTTCAAAGGTGAGTCCGTGCCTTTTCACATACTTATTTTTTGCTCCTGGTTTTCTGTGGCTGCTCCCAAAGCTGGGGAAAAATGGCAATCACGGTGACGAGTGAGTTAAAAATGTTAATCCCAGTGTTGTCAGAAGGATTTACCAACTGAATGAAAGAGCTTTTGAGCTGAACAATTTAATTAACCAGTGAACGGAGGAGAGCCTCACATCACAGGGCTCAAGTTTTCCAAGGGTTTGACTGTTTATTTTCAATATAATACTTTTCAAAGCTATGTTGTCTTTTTTTTTTTTTTTTCTTTCTAAAACGGGGTATATTTTAGCCCAATTGGTTCTTAAATATACATGACATGAGTTCAAAGATCTAACCATTGTGATTATACAGTATGGGACAACTGTACTTTCATTTGGTTTGCTCTGTAAAGTACAATTAAAGGTTTAGTCAGAGGATCATTTTCAGAGTTAATTCTACTGCCATCCTGCTGCAGAAGCCACACGTCTCTCCACAATTCTCACTTGAAAGTGGATTAGTTTTGTGCAGCTCAGCTAATTCCCCACACTGTGCTTGAGTAACACTCGATTGGAACTGAGTAATTCCATTCTCATGGAATTACTCAGTTCCAATTTGACATGCCACTAGGATTACGGGATTACGTACCTGCGCCCTCTCACCTGTGTCATACGTGAAAGTGTGTATGTGTGTGTGTGTGGGTGTGGTCAACATGAACATCACATTACGCTTTTGCTGGAACTTGTCGGGTGATTAATAACTTGAGAAGTTTCCACCGGCACAGCTCTGCTCACATTTGCTCCAGTGCCACACATGGAAACTCTTTCTCACGAGGCAGACGTGCTGTGTCGGCTTCAATTAACCAGCCAATGCTGCCCCCTGGTGGCTATTCTCTATTCATACACCCCATCTGCAGAGAGTGTTGTACACAGATATTCTCATGTTTGTTTTTCTAGCAACTTTTACTTTAACTCCACTACATTTCCTCCAAATATCTTTGTTACTCGTTACTACCAAATAAAATCAGGAGAAGAAGAGTTGGTATTATGGTCTGTATTTATATAGAGCTTTTCTAGTCTTGATGAGCTGCTTTACGTTACAGTTTTCACCCATCTTTCATACCCATAACTAGGCAAGTTTCTTGCTTAAGGACACATATAGACTAGCAGAGCCAGGAAGACAACTCACCCTACCACTGAGCTACCATGGCTCAATCCTAACTCCTCACTTTTTTAATACTCAAGTACAGTAAATGTCCTAAACCTTAAGACTTTTACTCAATATTATTAAAAAAAGTGTCATTTTCTGGTTAAGATACTTGTACTTTTACTCAAGTATCCCTATAAGGTACTTTATTGGAGACTGTTTTTTGTGTTTTCTTTCAAACCACAGGTGTTTGGAGACATTTCCACGATGTGCTGCTTCCACAGTATTCACAACAGCTGAACGGAGTCACCGTCATGAGTGGGCCCATATTCGATGACAACTTTGACGGAAACGCTGACGCTGTCAAAGCGGTCACAGGGTGAGCGAGTCTGTGGCCTCCACCGCGCTCCAGGAGACATGGTCTTCTCCTGGTTTATCACGTCATGTGATCATTTCAAGGCATATTTGTGTCCGGAGAACTGCCCCAAACTGGATTTGTTTTCTGACCAAAAATCCCTGTACATCAGCAGTTTGTGAAACACTTAGTCTAACCCGTGTGGCACCGACGACCACACCACATGCAGCGTCAGTTTAATCGTCGTTCTTCCTCATTCTGATGCTTTGAGTGGGGGAGGAGACGTTCTGTGCCGCAGGTGCACCCGTGGGATGTGTGTTTATATTATATTTATTGCATATTTAGGCTTTAGAATTTTTTTTTTTCATCTCATGTGTTGTTGAGTCAAAGTTATGATTCATTTTATATCGCATTTGTAGTAGTGACATAAAGTAGTGAGAATTGTGCAGAAGTCACAAAAATAGACCGTATTTTTCTATCGTTTTCTTCTTAAAAACGAGCCAAGCAAACTTTGAACACTGACGTATTTCCAGATTTCTCAAATTCACTCCGATTTTAAACATTTTGAGTACTTTTTTGTTCAGGTGTGTTTTATGGTGGTGAAAATTAAGAAAATGTTTCATCAGGAAAAAAGGGATAAAAGACACACATTCTTCTAGCCTCTGTATTTACTGTACATTTAAAAAAGCAGGCAAAATTCCCCATGTTCTAAGTGGCTGTGACCTTTAAGTTGTGGTCACCTGACTACTGTGTCCTACGTGAACTTCATTTATTAAAATCAGTTTAACGACTCTTATCTAGAAGAAATTGAGCAGTTTGTTCATCCACGCCATCACTCTCCTCCCTCCAGGAGCGAGGCTCTCGTCCCGACACATTTCTTCGTGATTCTGACCAGCTGCGGGAACTCGACCGCCGGCCCCACTCACTGCGGTGGCCCGCTACGAGCCAAGTCCTTTATCCTGCCCCACAGACCTGACAACATGGAGAGCTGTGCTGTGAGTAACACCCAGACTGTGTCGGTCCACCGCTGTGGAAACCTGCTGACAAATATCTATTCATAGATTGTCTTTAATGTCTCCTAC